>NC_141288.1:20265566-20350566 GCF_037954325.1 Fistularia commersonii | reverse complement strand
GATGGACGACGCAGGGTCTCCAGTCGGGGACCTTCTGGTTGAGCGCAAGTCGTTTGTTAAAGAATATTTCGGAGCTGCAGATGATTCGCTGTCGGCTGCAGGAAATAGACCCCGTTTCTGTTTTCACGGTTTAATTTATAGGGCGTGATGATTGGCCGAGGACAGCGAGGCCGTTTGTTGACAGGAAGGCCTTCCAGAAGGCCTCTTAGAAGGAGAACGGTGGCGGTCCGTCTTCGGAAGGTTGGAATTACTCTTCTTAAAGGTCCTGGAGGCGTCGGAGCTCCGCCCCTCCCATCCAGCCTTGAGCTATGGAGTCTCCTGACCTCCTGACCTCCTGGCATCTGTGCAGACGCGTGATGGATTCACCGCATGAAGCTACCTTCTTCTCTTCTTTTGGGTCTCCACTGCCCTCTCCTCTCACCTCTCTCCATCCATCAACCTCCTCTTTGGTCCTCCTCTGGACCTCCTCCAAGCTCAGCATCCTTCGACCCAGATCTGCACCGTCCCTCCTCTGTCAGTGTGACTTCATCTCCAGAACATCCGATGGACTTCCTTCCCGATCCTCTCCGTCCTGCTCGCTCCCAAGAAGGACCTCCACATCTTCATCTTCACTTCATCCAGCTCTGCCTCCTGCCTTCTCCTCAGTGTCTCCAAACCAGACACCAAACCATCTTCTCCACCTTTCCTCTCATTCTGGCTTTTCCAACCTGCTTGACTTCTCCACCTCTCCATTGCTCTGGACTGTCTGTCCTCCACCTTCAACCTTCTCCTCTCCAGAACCATCTCTAGATGTTCCTCCACCTGCTCTCCCCACACATCACGTTCTGTTAAGATGCAGCTGGATCTCTCATGATCTCCTCACTCCATGATCTCCATCTCCAGAAGCCCACCTGCCAGGCGGCTCCTCCTCACATGAGCAGAAAAGGAAACGCTTCAAAACAAAAAAAAAAAATGCAGCTGACCTTGATTTGACCTGATCTGCTGCGACGTGCTGTCCTTCAACGCGAATGAAATGGTACAGTCGGCGGATTAGGAAGTATTTAAGGTGCACGCTCCCTCGTCACACACACACACACACACACACACACACACACACTTGAAGTTTATCCCGCTTGGAGAGCCTCATTAATTTAGCCACGTTGATTTGCTCTGGAAAGCTTTGAATTCATCACCGCCAGACAGATGGCGGAGGGGGATTTCCTAGACGAGGAGACGGGAGATGAAGGAGCGATGGAGAAAAGATGAGGGTGGGATGAAGGGATGGAGGGTGACGGAGAGAGAGATGAGCAACAACAGAGAAAAGAGGAATGGGGTTGGAGAAGAGAGAAAGGGGTGAGAGGTGAGTCGATACCATCTGTCTTCTTCTTCGAGAGAGAGAGAGAGAGAGCGAGGGATGAAAAATGAGCAATCTAGTGTTCCGGAGAAGTTCCCTGGTCGGGGAGGAACCACCACGAAACGCTTCACGTTCTTTGCATCCGCCCTCCGTCTCTCCGCCATGAATGATTTAGCGCTCGCCAGCGACGGGCCGGCTCAGGAGGCCGCCGGATCTAGGTTAGCGTAAAGTGCGCGCCATCTCAAAAAAACCAATCGCCTCGCTTGGTCGCGGCGGCGATTTCGTCGCGTCTTTTAGCCGTTAGCGACGCGAAAGCGCAGCATGGCGTCGGGCCTGGAAAAATACTGCGCATGTGTGTGTGTGTGTGCAGCCGTGCAACCAAAAGTTACGGTAAGAGAATGATGGACGTGTGAGGAAGGAGAGCGGGAGAGATTATAGCGAAGGAGAGGAGGAGGAGGAGCAGGAGGAAGCTTGAGTCATCATCCTTTCAACCAATCCCAGCGCTCTGCCTGTTGCTTTGGTAACATGATGTCAGCGCAGCCTCTGGCGACACCTCTGAGGTTAGTGAGCTCCAGCACAAAGGCTGTGTGTGTGTGTGTGTGTGTGTGTGTGTGTGTGTGGAAAACACGACTCCAACTTGACTTTTGAAAACTTTCAAGTGTGAGGAATGTTGCTGCTATTTCTTTGTGTGTGTGGTCATTGCGAGCGAGGACATGGGATGCACCGCGTGATCCAGGTCTGCTCGAGTTCGTCGCAACTCCTTCCGCCGGCCGGGATGGAAGCCGTTGCCTGGCAACATGGGTTTATCGAACGCGCGAAGCGGTGGAATTTGCTGAGGCGTCACCCAACGCGGAGTTTCTCTTTTTAGAAATCTTGGTTCCGCAGATCTCGTTCTGCTCGGGGTCGGGAGGTCTTCAGCGTGGAGACGATGGACGCGGGAGCCGGCGTTCCTCAAACTATGGTTTCTGCGCTTTCGTCACGAGACGGAAGGTCACGGTTTGTCAGGCTTTTCTTCTTTATCTCTGGATGTTTTTGGTTGGATTCCCACAGGAGCTTCCTGTGCGCTGCCTCCATGTTCTCCACCAGTAATGAATAAATAATCACACTGTACTCAGACTCCTTCTTCTTGTCCTCTGGGCTTTTCCCTTCAGGGTCTCCACAGCGAATCCACCTTCTCCATCTCACGCTACTCCTCTGGATCCTCCTCACTTCATATCCTCTCGCAGGAAGTCCGTCCATCTTCTCTCTGGTCTTCCTCTAGACCTCCTGCCTATCAATATACTGACTCTCCCTACTCTGTCCATGACCCAACCATCTCGGACCTTCTCTCCAGAGCATCTACCATGGGCCGTCCCTCTGATGGACTCATTCCTGATCCTCTCCATCCTGGTCACTCCCAAAAAGAACCTCAACATCTTCATCTCTGATAAGATATCTGTATGAGAGGGTGAATAGTTGCCCAATGACAGCGGCAATAGGTTCAGGAATGAATGAATGAATGAATGATGATGACCAGCTGCAGTCCGGTTAGCGTGATGCCTGTTTAGCTTCGAGGACATTAGCATGGGGAGTATTGATCCATGGTGAAGTCTCACCTCCAGCTTGAAGTTCTCTGTCGCCCCTACAGCCCACCTCACCACTGTCTCACAGTGAGCATACATGTCCTGCACCATTAGAACACATTCCATACTGCCACTCCAGACCTGCTCATACAACACCAGTTTCTCTCTCGGGACCATCCTTTGCTTTTTGTCTTCTCAACCGAACTCTCTGCATTAGTAAAATTGGGTTGACCGTTTGAGAGGGCACTCTCTCTGGACTTGAAATCCTCCACCTTCTTGATCTCCACTCCCTGTAGCTTCAGCGTTCCTCTCATTCACACACATATGTTCTGTCCTGCTTCACTCCTTCCTCTCCTTTCCAGAGCATACCTCCACCTCTCTAGATGTTCCTCCACCCGTTCTCCGCTCTCACTACACATCACAATATCGTCTGCAAACATCATGGTCCACGTTGGCTCTTGTCTAACCTCATCTGTCGGCCTGTCCATCACCACCGCAAACCAGATGGGACTCAGAGCTGATCCCCGATGGAGTCCCACCTCCACCTTGAACTTCATTATTACGCCAACAGCACACCGTGCCACCGTCTCACCGCGAGCATACATGTCCTGCGACACTCTAACGTACTTCTCTGGCAGTCCAGACTTCCTCCTACAATACCAGAGTTCCTCTCTCGGTTCTCAGTGAAGTCTGTGAATGATCATCTCATCCGGCACACTTCTCTGGGAAAACATGGCATGGCGTCCTCTTTTCCGCCCGTCCTCCGCCATCTTGTTTTTGTTTGTTTTGTTTTTTTAACCGTTGAATGTTTGACATCGGTAGATAAAAACCATAATTACGTTGACATTTCTTCTGTGAGAGAGCCATTATCCGTGCAGCCACCGTACATACGGCGTGTTTATTAGAAAAGAAAAAAGAAAAACAAAGAGACGGCGTGAGTCTTTGACACCAGTCGAGAATAAACAGTAATCTTGTCGTCAAAGCTCCGTTCAAACAAAGGCTGGCGTTCCGGGCGCAGATCCCGGCAAATGTTCTGGTCCTCTCGGTTTCTCTCCTTGGAGACGTTCCTCCTGTTCATCCCAGAGGTGGAGGAGTTTCCTGAGTACCTCCATTGGCGATTGACAAAAGTAAAGGAAAGCTATTGTTTGACAAGACTTTAATTTACCAGGACATCTGATGTACATGCTTTATAGAATAAGAATAAGAATAAGAATAAGAATAAGAATAAGAATAAGAATAAGAATAAGAATAAGAATAAGAATAAGAATAACTTTATTTATCCCAAAGGAAATTGTTGTGCCAGAGTTTCAAGTGAAACACAACAATAATAACTAATAATAGGAAGGAGGGAGAATAAGAAATACAAATAAAACAAATAACAAAATAACAAAAAAAAAACAACAAATAAATAAAAAAAAAAAATCTGAAATATAATACCCTCAAGATAAAATTTAAATCCTATACATTTTTGGATAAATAACAATAATGTGCTTGTATTGCCGAACAGGCTCTGGCTAACGTGCAAGATGACAAAGTCCTGGAGTTGACTCGGGCTGAGGTTGGGCTGCAGGCCGCAGATGGATTCGGAGGTGTGTGTGTGTGTGTGTGTGTGTGTGTGTGTGTGTGCGTGTGTGTCGATTTGTGGACGGTTTCATCCCAACATCTGCGTCCGAGCTCCGCCTGGTCGGGGGAGCGATCTCTCCACTCGGGCATTCGTCTGCTAAACATAAATCGGAGTCGAGGAACCCTTTCGGGGAGTCCTTTTGTCTTCTCGGCGCCTCTGAAATATTCATGAGTCTAATGCAGATTGCTCTAGTTTTCTCTCCACGCCATCTCCCGCAGCAGACAGCTGATCCACAGCGCAGAAGACGTACAACTGGATCTTTAGCGGCATATCTTTAGATGTCCCGGCTCCCCTCTGCAGGTCTAACCAGGGAGCAGATCGGCTCGCCTCACTCCTCAAAGCGCAAGAAGAATATTGAGTGCTTCGCCTGGCTAACGTGCTAACGTGCTAATCGGATTGCGTTTTAGAAATGTAGCTGGTTCGTCACTGTTTGTAGAAAAGTTTCTCCAGTCTGGAGTCGGTGGGCGGAGGACGGCGTCCCGTCCTTCTTGTCTCTTGCTTCTGAGAAGGTTGTCTGTGGAGGTTCTCAGTCGTCCAGGTGAATTTTTGTCCAAATCTTCTTGTCGTGGCAACTGGACTTGAATTTCTTCCCATCTTGTGACCCGTAGGGAACTTCGCAATATAACTGCCAGGGTTTTGGTCGGGTCCAGGTTATGGAAGAGTGGAGGTGCAGAAGCGAGGTGATGCTAACAGCTGTGTCGTTTGTTGGAACAAAAGAGCAACTTCATGGGATTACCTGGATCGGTTTGTGAAAAGATAAAGCTAAACAAAGGAGTGAAACCTGTCGATCTGAGGCTCATGTGGAAGTTCTGTTCCTGGTGGTTGGTCATTCCTGGTTGTTTGGAGGGTGCAGAAGGTCCCGGTCCGTCTTGATATTGATCCCAGTACGGTGTTGTACGTCGGTGAAAGGTCGTGTCTGAGGCCCCTCTTCTGTTTTGACAAAGCCGGCTTTTTCGACTCCTCTGCAACCGTCCGTCTTCTCTGGACAGAATATGGACGATGCTGCCTTCAAACCAATGACCCTTGTCCTTCAGGAGGAGGTGGACTGCAGAGTCCTGTCCTGAAGTTGTGGCTCTCCAATGTAGAAATCATCACAATCCTCAGTGCAAGTGACAGCAAACTCCACATTTTCTATCTTGTGGCTGTTTTCTCCTTGGGATGCACCAGTTTTTTTCCTCAGGGTGTTTTGGGGTTTGAAATGTACCGAGTTTATGGTAATCGTTGAACAACAAACCGACCGAGAAGGTCCAGGTCACGGACGAACCCTCTCGACTCAGACCCGCACCCAGAAGGTACGTACCCAAAACTCCCGGCAGCAGGAGCGTCCTCAAGGCGAGGAACGTCTTCATCTGATCAAGTTTTTTACATCATCTCAAAGAAAAACAGCAACCCTACCCCGCCGCTTGTTTTTCCTGTCCTCGGCTCCCACCTCCGCTTTTCTTCCTGCCTCTTCACATGAACACGCGCACGTTCCTGCGCACGCATTCCCTCAACCATCTCGCTCCGTTATTAATAGAAGCGCATCGTCGAAACCCAAAACAGGGTCCTCCCGACTCAAAACATTATTAAAAAGCGATTCGGCCGAATTCGGGTCGGCCTTCGTCGTCCTCCTGGAAGGAACAGGGGTTCTTAACTTTGGCACGTCGAACCCCAGGGGTTCGGCGGAGGTCAAGACACACACCGACTCCTATCGTTTGTGATGACTCGCCCCGTGATTTCTTTCTTAATATTTGAATCCCTTCATGCTAATTATGCGGAGCAAAAAAAAAGACGAATATGTACGATATGGATTGGAGTCGGCGTCCTGACCGCATGATTTGCAATGCAGAGTAGACCAGCGGCGGCAAAACTAAGGGAACGCTTCATTAAGCTGCATGGAGACGGGGAATACAAGAACACATCGCAGATTCGACGAAAAGGCTACTGTGCCTGTTCCCGACTCTTTGCCCAACAACAAACCGATGGCCTCGTTTGAACCCGCTCGATCGGAAAGCAGGGAAACACTCGTAAAACCAGCTCATAAAAAAAAACAACAACTCTCTCAATGTTTTGGCGTCTGCATATGGTAATCTACCCTGCTGTTGTTGTTTTCAGACCGTTTGTTGCACCATATCTTTGCGAGCGATCCTTTTCGAGGATGCTGGACATGGACAAGGAACAGACTTTGTTGCTAAAAATGACATAAGACGCTCATTTCTGCAATGGCGACAGCAGAAGTCACAAATATTTGCAGTAAATATTCATTATCATATTTTGTTTTAGTGTGAAACTCATGTTTTGCTGCTTCGTGGTGTTGATGAACGGTTCATTTGGTGCACCAGTAAAAGATATACCTGTATCTTGGAGGTGTGACGTTGAGGAATACGTCGTGCATTTGCGTGCATTTTCGGTTTGTTTGTCTTTTAGTGTGAAGTTTGTCTCCGGCCGGTGGTTTGTTATCATAACGGGGCGCCAAAGCAAAGTAGGAAAGAGACGGAGCGCCGTGCGCTGACGTCCTTGCTACTGTGGCCTTATTTCCAGTGTTTCATTCGGTGCCCAGACACACTCTGACAGTTTAACGTATTGCCCGTGTCGGGGTGTGTGTGTGTGCACGTCTACACGCGCGCATGTGTGTGTGTGTGTTTTTATATATTTGGCCTCAACTCCAGGGTCCCGCCGGGGGAAAAGCGACACAAACTCACTGGTCGTTAAACACGTCCTGACCTCCTGTGCCGTCTTGCAACGTCACACACACACACACACACACACACACACACACACATATCAAGTGTGTGAACTCTCACTCTGGGAGCCGGTTTTAAAACTGCTCCGTCACCACTCGGCGAGAGGCGAAAAATAAAGCCGCTGATAAAGAGAACCGTCCGTACTCTTGTTTTTCCTGCCTTCACGCTCCGTCGGACTCTCGCCGCTCCGCTTCCCCAAAGGCCAAAGCACCCGGACACAACTTCACGCTTCAACGTTTAGCGGCAAAAAACGAGCAATATCTCAGGAAGTTGTGTTTACATCTTCTACCTGGAAGTGGCCTGCGCTATCATTGCGAGCTTATTTTGGGACTCCATTCGGGACGCAGGGAGCTGGGCGCTAAAAATACATCCCGGCCCCCTATTAATGGGTGAGATCCACTTTACGCCCCGTACGTTCTCCACCGACCTCCATCGTTGTGATCACTTTGTTTAGCGGGTCATTAGCTCCTCCTCACGGCGAGTTGGACGTTAACATCAACATTAGCAGGAAGAAATGGCAACATTCGTAAAGATGACCTCCGCCTGAGTCAGCGGATCTTGTTGTCGAACTGCGGAGACATCCCATTGGTGGGCCGCTCATCAAAAAGGGCCAATAGGAGAAGCTGTGGCTGTGACGAGTGGTTTCCGACGGCCCGGTTAGCACCCGACATTAGCGCCTGAATTAGCATGTTAGCAGTGGTCTGCCTTTCATCAGAGGGAAACAATATTGTATCTCGACATATGGAGTTGGAAGCGCTTCACACTGGATTCTTGTCGAAATCTTCTTGTCTTGGAAATTGGACTTGAATTTCTTCACTTGAAGTGAAGAAAGATTTCAAGATTTCAACAAGAATTCACCTTGACTTGTATGACTGAGAACCTCCACAGACCTGTTGTGAGATGCAAGGCTCTAAGCATACCATCAGGAGCAACTTTCAGTGTCATACCCAAGGATGTTTGGGCATCCAGACAGGAGATCCAAGCGCCCATCGGTGATTCGGGCGACGGAAAAGGAGGGAGTTTTTAAAATCCCATTCCACTGCTGCTACAGCTGCCACTGAATGTAACGTCCAATCAGCACGCAGCGCCGCTCCGTAGGGAACCGCCCCTTTTTGGGGGCGATTCGCAATCAGAAAATTGCCACGAGTCTCTCAGAGACTCTCATGTGAAGTCCTTTTTCTTTAAATATCGCTTCTATGGATCCCTCGCCATATCGCCATTCACCTTTCGCTGTGATTTTATAATAATTGAATAATGAACGAGTGTTTAATTCAAATGTATTTTATCTGAATTTGTTCATTTCCTAAATGAAATTTTAAATTTGAAGATTATGCCGATCCTGTAACTTCTAAATAAAGCGTGTTCAGATATTTTTGTCGCTCTCAATAAGTGACTGCATGTGCAAGTAAAAGGACGTTTAATTTAAGTTCTTTTTTTTTCATAAATACAAAAAGGAGTCAAATAGACATCGAGTATTTTGCTAAAAAGTAAACTTCAACCCAACTTCTTTTTTTCAAAATGTTTTATCGGATGCAGAAATGTCTTTTTTTTCTTGCCGTTGTTCATTGATTTAAAAAAAATTCAACACATATTTTGTTAATACATAAGTTAAAAGCAAAAAAAAAAATAATGTTGTATGTCATGTTAATTCATTTTAAATGTCAAAAAGTGTTGACGGGTGTTTCCTTTACTGCCGGGAAGCAGCTCTTTTAGTGATAAAGGTCACCGACCCCCGGTCAAGTCTAAACGTCTAAATTGTGTAGTCAGCTTTTAATTGACCAATTTTGTAATTATTGCAAAAGATAATTTGGTCAGGAGCCGCCGCTGCAAATTACTACCACGATATATATTTATTTGAATAGTTTGAAAAAATCTGCACACCCAAAGTCCTCCAAAAAGACAGATAATCCATTTTACATACAACATAAAAAATGGCTTACCGAGGAAGAGCCTACGTTGGTTCGAAAAGTCATGTGGGAATCATTTTCTTGTGTAAAATGTAAAATAAACGACCTTCCTTTTTAAAGCACTGCGGATTTTTTCCAATTCTACTCAGTCGCCCTCTTTGATCCAACACCCATCCCTCCCTCACCGGGGATGTGCCTGTTTTTTCCTTTCTCTAGTGCGCTAATATATATTTATTTGCCATTTGTACAAGTTTTATCCCAAAAAAACCATCTATTTAGTCCACCGGTGAAAAGCCATGATGCTGTTGTGAATTAGACGTGCGCTGCGACGCCGGCCTTCGGAAATCATCCGTATTTAGTGTTTGTTCCGCTTCCCTTCATTGTGAAAACGTACGTTAGACAGAAATCTGTTACAAAAGCGGCAAATTGAGCTTCTGGTTTTCTTTGTTTTCCCTTTTTCCGACCTCTCCCCCGTCTATTCCGGCATTTTCTCTCCCATTGTTAACACACACATCCACCCATCTCGCTTCCCTCTATCTCATTAGCGTAATACCCAATTAACTCCCGCTCTTATTTACCCAAATTATTTATATATTTCTTCATTAATTAATTTCCTCGGAGGCTCGCCGCCCCCCCCCCAACCTTCTTTTGATTGGCAGCTCGTGTTGATTGCAGCTGAGCTGGAGAGCAACATGCAAACACACACACACACACACACACACACACACACACGGATACAGTCGCTAAATTCAATCACACAAGCACGCATGCAAATAGCGGGACGATGGGATGCATGCAAGGTCATATAGTTTGTAAACAACTCCTCTGAGCAAGGAAGGGCACATGCTAAGAAATGCTACATCATGCAAAACCATCTGTTGTAACACACACACACACACACACACTTGCACACACACGCACATATACGCGCTAATCTACATGAACAGGGATGTTAATTATCATGCTGCATTAGAACGAGCTAAATACTGGGAATGTCCCAAAGAGTTAAAACACACACACATGTGCCTGCATCCTATACACACACACACACACACACACACACACACACAGGGATCAGCGTGATGGTTTTAATTAGATGTGGCCTATCAGCCTCCGGCTCAGAGACGGACCCGGAGGCAGATTACCGCGGCCCAGCGTCACAGCCCTCCGACGCTCGCTGTGAGATTATGGCTGGAGCTTCAAGGTCACTCGCATTCATTTGTTTGAGACCCTTAAAAATGACATCTGGAAGATGCGACGCCGCGCCGTTATTCCCGTCACGGCTCGGGATCGCATGCGACGGTCGGCTTTGCTTAGAATATCCGGAGCGGCCGCGGCGAGGATATTAACGTCGTGTTTTATTCTGACTCGGGGTTTTCATAATTCCATCCCGAGGTTTTCATAATGGGTTATTGCATTTTACGAGCGCGGCTACGGGGGATAAATCGCGTCGGACTCGACCCGCGGACCCACGGCCATTTATCTTATGACTACGTTTGCGCATGTGTGTGTGTGTGAAGCCGTCAGGTGGGTTTCGGCGATCTTATCAGATTATACGGTGCAGTATTAGGTTATTTGATGCGCGATATTCAAAACGATGCTTCAGGTGCTTAGCAAAGCCTGCTAACAGCGCCGTGCGCTGAGGCTAACGGCTGCTGAGGCACTGATTTCATCAAAATCAGGTTTACGAACATATCAACCCTACAGAGGCGCTTATTCACCATTTGATTGGCAGCCGTAAGCGGATTATGTTTAAAATCAGCTTTCCTCACACATACAAACTGAAGCACACAAAAAAGCACACTTATTCAAATAAAAAAAATATTACGGTGTTATTTTTACTTATAAATGAAGTCCATGCGAGTCCGATTCGGAAAATCGTCTTGGATATGCGATCCGCTATTATTAAAAGTAAGGAGAGGAAAAAAAATGAATGGATGGCCACACTTGATTTGCTAATACCAGCGAGCCGTCTCTGTATTCTGCAGGTGAGGCAGGAGAACTGCGTGCCTCACCGAGTGGCTCTTTGCAGCCGTTTTATTATCGCTCAGCACAAGAAACTAGAAACACACATACGGTTTTTGAAAAATGTAGTTCATATAGCAAAAATGTTTCAACATTTTAATAACAACTTACAGAGAGAAAGCAGTACGGTGTCGGCGCAGAACACGCCAGCAGTCAACCGTCATTGAGGCACAACAGTCGGCAGCCTCACCGCACGTCTTCTCAGGATTTGAACGGTGAATGTGAAAATCCAGCCATTTTGAATCAAAACTGGTGAAGTTAAATGAAAAATACATTTATAGTGCAAATCACTTTTCATTCTGTTGTGTTTTTTTTTCCTTGTTGTTGTTCATTTGCTGTCTATTTTTGGTGGATGTCTTTTGCTATCTTATAATTGTCTCTTTTATCTATATTTATATATGTATTGGTATTGCATTTTTATTTTGTAATAACAATACTATTGTTATTATTATTATTATTATTGAAAATACAAATAATAATAGTACGCGATTATTATAATTATTATTACTACTATTATTAATTATAGAAATGGTTATTATTGTTTTTTATGCATTATTACATTATTAATGTTGCTAAAATAGTATCAATGTTGTTATTATTTTTATTATGAACTACTTTAGTTAGAGGATAAAGAGCTGATCAATCTTTCCATCCAAAACTGGTGAAGTTCAATGAAAAATAGCTTTACACTGCAAATCAATGTCACCATTTCATTCTTTTTTCACTTTACTATTTTTTCTGTCCAAAATTGGCAAGTGAGGCACGGCCTCTCCTGCCTCCCCTGACTGAATGTCACCACCCACGGCAATGTATGGAACTCACTACATGCAACGAAACACGTACTTTTTAATTTAATTGATAAAAAATAATACAAAATTAAACAATCGAGTAACGGTGGCGAGATTCCTTCCACATTCCGCAGTGATGAGTTACATCACAGTGTTTCTGTAAATGCCTTCTGTGCATTCCTGCCATCGGCACTGCTGTGCAGTATGGAAAGGAGCAGTGAGTAAGAGTGTGTGTGTGTGTTTGTGTGTGTGTGTGTGTGTGTGTGTGTGTGTGGAGGGGGAGGCACATGCATTTGTTCGTGCACATCCATGGACGTGTTCAGGCTTTCCCTGGGAGAAAGAAAAAAAAAATAGCTGAGTCTTTGACGGTTATAAGAAGAGTCACGTCTTGCCTTGCAGTGTGTATGCATTTGAAATGTGTGTGTGTGTGTGTGTGTGTTTGGGCGTTTACAGTACGTGTGCACGTCTGCGTCTGCAGCGGGAACTTATGCAATTATGGCTCCACTTTACCTCTGTGTGCTGACGGAAATGCTGATGGACGTACAAGCCAGAGCTGACACAGGCAATCACGCTGCATGTGTTCATCTGCTGTGTGTGTGTGTGTGTGTGTGTGTGTGTTAAAGACACAATAATTGTAGGTCTAACTCTTTGTGCCTGCAAGTGCTATATTGTAAGCCAGGGTCAGGCTCACACACACATGCAGAGTCTTAGCCCAGTGGTTTTGCACAGCAGCTCAAAGGGCCATTTATGCAAAAGAAGGATTTTCATAATTTGAGTTGTGGAGGCAAAGCAGGTTCCCTTCAGCTCCTCCAGCCTGAGAGCGCAGATAGAAGCGCCAACCCTGGGACATTAATCCGCTCATTTATGCTCTTTCTTCTAAAATACCGGAATTAAAGTTTCCCGTTCCATCTCCTGCTCCGGGATCCACCACATCTGAAGGGGAACATCTCAGTATCTACCATCACGTCACTTCCTTACGTTTGTGTTGATTCTCATCTCCTTCATCCCGCGTCCGTCTCGCTCTTGCTGTGTTTGTTTGTTTGTTTTTTGTGTCGCATCAGCTCACGGATCTGTGTCTCTTCCTGCAGCCACGGGCGTTCAGATGACGCTGGAAGTGATGGAGTCCAGATTTTGGGCCATCGCATCTCAGGTCAGTACGTTTTTCCCCTCGATAGAATCATAACAGTATGAATATTTAGCCCTTCTTTGTTAAGTAGACCAGAAAACTCCTGGTATTTGAGGTTTTTATTGATGCCGTGTTTGCAGGGAGACCCTTACGGAACTAGATTTGACAATTTAAAAACGACTTTATCATCTTTGCCTTCAGAATCTTTAGTGGAACAGCTGAACCAAACGGAGATCCAAAGGTCAGCGTGTGGACGAGGGTGAACACAAGGTTGAAATCCACAAATTAAGCAAATTAACACAAAATGAATATCTTGCAGAGATTCACTTGATTTGAGAAGCACGGCTGTTTCCATCTGAGTGAGCGATTTGAGCGCCTTCGACCGTCTCGCTAAGTTGTGTTACATCCCAAACTGCGCTAGCCCAACAACGGGTCCGGTTAGCGCCCTGCGCGGCACGTTAGCTGCTCTGCTATAAGCTAACAAGACAGAAGCGTGTTTTCCCGAGGCTCGACCTTTGGCCAGAACCCTTTCCTGCAGAGCATATCCAAACATGATGTCTGAGGAGGCTCCCAGTCTTGTCCAAATCTTCTTGTCTTGGCAACTGGACTTTAGTTTGCTCACTTGAAGATGTTTCATCCCAGAAGCTTCTTCAGTTCAGCTGCAATGAACTGAGGAGTTTCCCGAAATAAGTGCCAGGGTTTTGGGCGGATCCAGGTGATGGTGGAAGATACTCTCATTAGCATAAATACCTCGTTTCTACAGATCAACTCTTCCATTTTCACAAGTTGCGTTATGAATAAATATAGCATTTAGCTTAGCGTGACTGTCAGCTTTGACAGTCGCCTCTGGTGTGATTTTCAACCATTTCACCTCGATTCTTTTTTATTTTTTTGCATCGCTCCGAAGATATCGCCGCTCCGGCGGCGACGGCAGCTGCGCTTTGCGGGTCGGAAGTGGCGTGCACGCGTCCGTGCGCAGGTGCGAAGAGGTGCCGAGGTCTGAGCGGGACCATCTGCGCGGCCATCTGCGTCCAGTTCCGCCCTCATTAGCGTCGCACCGGTAGCCAGCGCTCCCGTTCAATCCCACCCGGTCATATCCCTCCTCCCGCGCCTTAGATTGTCTTTTTTTTTTTTTGTTCTCGCGCTCGGCCTTTTTTCCTTGACATCACATCTGTCCTCGACAGTTTCCGGCGTTCGTACCGACCCTCTCCCCCGGCTTACATAATCACGCCGTCTGTGGCGGATCATCTTTATTTCATCAGGCCTGCGCAGGCGTTCATGCGGGGAACCGTTGGGCTTCGTTGGGCGTCGGATCCGCGTTTTGTGTCCATCTCCGACGTTACGTAAGCGAGGGAAACCCCCGTCCGATGACACGCTATTAGCGCGTGAATTATGAATATGTTCATAGGACGGCGTTCCGTGCTGCCGAAGAGGAGGAGAGCGTATCAAAGTGAACACGTCAATTATTCAACGCCGATGCGACGGCCTGTGGATGCGTGTCCGTCACGTCACTGGCGTGTTTTGTCAGGGAGCTTTTCCCTCCTTCCGCCTCGCCCGACGTTCCTCCGCCGTCTCCATCCTTCTTTCGAGGAAGCGTCCGAGAACCGAGCAGCCGTCTGTGTGATTTGATCACCGCAGACAGAAGAAAGCTGGTTGGGATCGGACGTTCTGAATGATTATACTCATACTCGGAGCCTGGAGAGGTTGGATCCCCACATGGACCCCCGTGTTCTCCACGTGTCTCATGGTCCAAACACATGGCGGAGGTTCATGGGAGACCCTGCATCGCCCAGACGTGTGATGTGCGTTCACTCGAAATGCAGAATTTCTTGCAGAAAGGGGGAGAAGCTGTAAGGTTTGACGGCACCATGAAAGACAGGCCTTCTGTGGCGTTCTGTGGAGCTCCTCGGTGGTGTTAGTCTACAGCTGAAGGTGCTCTGGTTGGACTTGAGCGTTGAGCAGCTTCTCCAGCAGCTTCCTCTCTGACGCCTCCACTAACAATTCCACTTCACCAGATGAGCTTCTTGAGTCTGTTAGCCGCCTTCAGCATGTGGTGGTTTGTCAAACGTACGGCCCGCGGGCTGCCGCCGGCCCGCCGGGGGGTCTAATTCAACCCGTGGAATAAATCTACAATTTGAAAATAAAAACATAATAATCATGAACTACTTCTATCAAATAAAAATGCACTTCCCGTATTGTCTGCTGGGAGTGCACAGTTTAAGTCAGTGTTAGCAACACGGCACAACACGATGTGACTCAGAACTTATACCCGATGGCAGCAATGTAGCTTCCGGGTCTGTAAATAGTCTTTTTACTTATTGTTGGAAATCGTAGCTGCTTTTCCGTCGGACCCGAGACCCTCATCAGCAAGATGTCCTTGTCAAAATAGAGAAAAGCGGACATGGAGTGGAGGGTTTGCCAAGAATAATGGATCACTTCTTATTTGTTCATTGAGGCTAATAAGAAATTGCACTTATTTACTTCATGAATCTCAGGTTGTTCTTCATGTATTCATCACTTCGCTGCTCTCCTTTACACTAAAACATCCTGACTTAGTCTTACTTCTCGGTAATCACACCATGATTTTACTGGTCCGACCCCCTTGACATTAAATTCGGCCTTATGTGGCCCCCGGAAAATGAGTTTGACAGCCCTGCTTTAGATAATGAATGAACGAATGTTGGATTGAGGTTCGGAGTGCGACGTGTGCTGAAGATAAGAAAAACCCGAGGACGGCATGATTCCAGGAAACCCTGTTTGATGAATAGACGTGGGAAAAACCGTCTGGCCGTCCAGAAGCGCCTTCCCGGGAGCCAATCATTTTGTCTTTTGTCTCCAGGACGTTCTCCTGGCTGTTATCGGTCTTCGGAAAAAGAAATGCGCCGCCGCCGCCGCATTAGAAATGGGGCGGACGTGCCGGCCCGTGCACGGGAAACACAAAGGATCACCCGAAATCGTCCCGGAGCTGCAGCCTCGGGGGCGGGGGCGCGATTTTATGATACTTTAGAAGGAGGCGGTGAGCTTTCCTCCTGATGTAATCCCCCGCCGGGCCGTGGCCTTTGTTCGCCCGGGGTGCGAGGAAGAGCTTATCAGCGCTGTCACTCCCTGGAATTGAACTTTACTTCTGAAAGCAGTGGTGGGAAAAAAAAACAAAAAACAGAGAGGCTCTGACCGAAAATAGGACCGAAAAAGGATGATGGATGGTCTCCTTCACGCTCGACCACGACTCCAAGGACGCCGTCCCGACCGCAAAACCCCAAAGGGAAAAATCATGTTCAAGGCGACAAACAATCAGGGACGTGCTTTATCATCTCCAAAGTTCTGGATTTGTTGAGGGGTTGTTTACACGTCGTTAAGTGTGGAAATATTTCACTGACTTCCTCGTATCTTCTCTCCTCTCTTTGTTCTTGCTCATCTCAGCCCAACGACACCGACGTGAGTATGATATATTTCTCGTTTTTTGGGGGGCAGAGGGGGCAATATGAACATCTTCAGCACCTGCTGACCGCTGTGGTATCAGCAGATTACACACACACACACACATACACACACACACACACACACTCACATTCACACAGAACAGGCGCCACGAGGACTCGGACACTTGTTTTGAGGGAAAGTATGTGAGACTGGTGCAGGACATGTATGCTCACCTTGAGACAGTGGTTAGGTGTGCTGTGGATGCAACAGAGAAGGTCAAGTTGGAGATGCTGGTGCAGCAGGGATCTGCTCTGAGTCCCTTCTTGTTTGTGGCGGTGGTGGACAGGCTGGCAGAGGAGGTCAGACAGGTACCTCCATGGACTGTGAGTCTTATTGTGATCTGTAACAAGAGCAGGGAGCAGGTGGAGGAACATCTAGAAAGGTGGGGTAGTGGACCTGGAGAGGGGGGGGGGTGAAGGTTAGCTCTAGCAGAGAGAACCTGAGAGGAACGGTGAGGCTTCAAGGGCTGGAGATGAAGAAGGTGGAAAGTGTGCAAGCAGGTTGAACTGGATGGATTGAAAGGAAAGGTGGAGATGATGGGGGTGAAGAGCAGCCATGTTGTCTGGTTTGGAGACACCGAGAAGGAGACAGGAGGCAGAGGTGAAGATGTAGGAGGATGGAGAGGAACAGGAAGGGGTCCATGAAAGGGGCAGCACATTTGTGATCTTCTGGAGATTAAGTTGCTCTGAGATGAACGGTGAAGATCCGGGTTGGAGGATGGAGGAAGACCAGAGAAGATGTTTGAGGACGGAAGGGAAGAAGACAGGAAGTGAGCTGGTGTGAGAGGAGAAGGTTGGTATCGAAAAGAAAGAGACAACACCTCCACAGACAGGCGTTGAACATCCTCTCCTTCCACACACCACCATCAGGAGACATCATGTTCCAACCACCGCTTACACCAGGTCTGGACCAGAAGAAAACTCGTTCTTTTGCATCTTTTTTGTCGTGCAGTGCTCCGCCGTGGACGGCGTCTGTCCTCTCCGATGTGACAGCTTTGTGAGTACGCCTCCCCGTCCGTCTGCCGCCGATCCGAACCCTGCCGCCTTCTTCCTCCTCCCCTCCAGGGTCGGCGAACCACTTCACCTCCTTCCGCTTTCCGCCGCCACGGGAGCGAGGAAGCGAGCGCCGCCTGACTGACCGCCTCCTCCGTCTGCCTCTGTCTTCTCAGGACATCGAGTGCTACGTGATTGACAATAATGGCTTTGTCCTGATTTCAAAACAGCGTGATGATGTAAGTCCCCCCCCTCCACCCCTCCCCACACACACACTCACATCAGGAGGAAGCATGTGTGTGTGTGTGTGTGTGTGTGTGTGAGGCTGTGAATGCACAAGCACCGAAGGCTGTTTGCATATTAAAAGGAAGGTGTTTCTTTTAGATCCATGGCTGACCCCGTCTTTGAGGAGCTCCATATTCATCCTCTGAAAACAATAACATCTAAATGAACGTGTGTGTGCATGTATGTGTGTGTGTGTGTGTGTGATGTTCTGTTTTGTTGCGATGCAGAATATTCATTCGTTCATCATCTGTCCAGCTTCTCCTGCACTCAGAGTCGCGGGGTGTTGTAGCCTATCCGTGCTGTGATTGATAGGGAGGCGGGTCCAGCCTGGACCAATCACAGAGCCCCATATACAGAGACCAACAACCATTCACACGTATAGACAATGCAGGGCCTTCGGTGAACCTCCTGTATGTGTTTGAACCGTAGGAGGAACCCGGAGAACCCTGAGGAACAGAGAGAACATGATTATTTGATAAATGTGAATAAATCGAATGAAAAAAGGTCCTCGGTATGCGCCGCGTACCGTCGTAGCCGTAGTTTTCCCGTCACATTGGTCCAGACCTGCGGGCCGGAGCCTCCACGCACCTGCAGAGCTGGAACCATGCAAACCTTCTCCAGGACCGTGTCCCGCTTTTTGCTTTCACTAAAATCTTGGATGAATAATTGATCTGGAAGTTCGTGATGAGGTGAAGCGGAGGAAGAGAAGACAAACAGGGACGTCTGTGTTCCGGCCAGAAGGGGATCGGTTTCATAAATTTGTACCTCGGACGTATTTTTCTGTCTCCTGACAGGCCGGCAGGTTCTTCGGGGAGCTGGACGGATCGGTGATGAACACTCTCATCAGGATGGGCATGTTCAAAAGGTAAAGTCCCGGCTAGCGACGCGTTAGCCGTTAGCTCACCCGCGAGGGTTCACGCACGCTGAAGGGCAATGCATTATTAAACACCTTCAGCGTCGTCACACAACACAACGGCGTTAGCGCGCTTGTTTTCCTCCTCACACGTACAACGGTTTAATCGTGGCGTTGAGGTTATCTCATCACCTCGCAGGAGGTGGCGTTCCTCTCCCGCTCCCCTCCGAAGCTCCTCCCCCGCCTCCCGCTTTGTACCCGTCTTTTACGCTTGAAATCTCATGAGTGACGAGCTATTTTTAAAAAACGGCTAAAAGATTTCACCGCGTTTCATTTGCCACAGGATATTACATAACCGCGGCCCGGGCGCACCCGTGAACTAGGGCGCCTGCGTGTTTGTACACAAAACGTGCACGCGTGCTCGGCCGAG
Source organism: Fistularia commersonii (assembly GCF_037954325.1). NCBI lineage: Eukaryota > Metazoa > Chordata > Actinopteri > Syngnathiformes > Fistulariidae > Fistularia > Fistularia commersonii. Next base: position 20,331,438 of record NC_141288.1, on the reverse strand, counting down.
CGTCGGCCGCCACGTGACGAGATCTTCGAGAACCCCGAGGGTTTGCTGCTTCCTCCTTCCTGGAGATCTCTATCAGGTGTTAGCCGGGCCCTGATAGCATCCACGTCGATGACTCTGTGTGTGTGTGTGTGTGTGTGTGTGTGTGTGTGTGTGTGTGTGTGTTTTCCCCGCCCAGGGTGTCGTTGTTTGATTACCAGGCCATGTGTAAGATGAGCTCACACTCCGTCAGCAGAGCCCGACCTCTTCTCAGCGTACGTACATTCATCTGTCAGCCGTCAGCACTCGTCCTGCAATCAGACACTCAATAACACATCTATCTATCTATCTATCTATCTATCTATCTATCTATCTATCTATCTATCTATCTATCTATCTATCTATCTATCTATCTATCTATCTATCTAGCCCTTCTATGGTTTGGCCTCAGCACTCAAGTGGTTCCTCTCCAACTTTCTGCTGTAAGTATCAATAATAATAATTAATTTCATTCATAGAAATAGAATAGAAAGGAATAAACTAAGAATAGAACAACAAAGAATAGACTAATAGAACTAATAGAATAGAATACAATGCAAATGTATCGTACAACAATACAATACAACTAATAGAATAGAATAAAAAGAGTAAAATATAATAGACTAAAAAAGAATAGTAAAGAATAAAAAAAAGAATAGATTGGAATAGAGTTAAAGGAATACAATAGTATGGAGTAAAAATAAAAAGAGTAAAATAGAATAGACTAAAAAAGAATAGTAAAGAATAAAAAAAAGAATAGATTGGAATAGAGTAAAAAGAATACAATAGAATGGAGTAAAAAAGAAGAGAATAAAAAGACTAGAATCGACTAGAATAAAAAAAGGAAAAACAGTAGAATAGATTACAATAGAATGAAAAATAATTTTCAAAATAATAGAATAAAAAAAGAATAGATATGAATAGATTTGATTAAAATAAAAAAGAATCCAAAATGGAATAAGAATGGAAGAATAGAATAAAAAGAAGAAAAGAATACAATAGAATAAAAAAGAAGAGAATAAAAAAGAATAGAATAGAATAAAAAAAGAATATAAAAAGAAAAAAACAATAGAATAGATTAGAATAGAGTAAAAAATAATCTGAAAAAAATAATGGGAAAAATAGAATGGAATAAAAAAGAATAGAATAGAAAAGAATAAAAAAGAATAGAAAAGAATAGAATAAAAAAGAATAGCAATGTGGAAATTCCAATCTGCACTGCAGAAGGTGGACAGTGCAATAGAAGTCGCTGAATTTTATATATTATAAATTTCAAAAAAGCAGCATACAAAGTATCAGAAAATATTAAAAAAACATAGATAATTTCATGCATGAGCGTGGAAATTTAATCTGTAAACTCCATTTCTGCAATATCTGGATTGTGACTGTATTAAGGGGCAAATTCAACAGGCCCGTCCCAAAATGTTATCAAAAAGAAAAAAAAAAAAAAAGAAAAGGGAAATACGCGGACGTGGAGGTCACATGACCTGAGCTGAGACGCTGGAAGGTCACATGACTCCCGTCACGATTTTCCCGCCTGATAAATGGGCTTAAAAGTCTGACTCTCTCTCTCTCCAGCTTCCTGCTGGAGTTTAACTTCTGCGGCTTCTGGCACTCGGAGCACTTCGCCGACGGTGAGATCCATCACTCGGAGGGGAAATTTTGTTTTCTGCGCTCCGAATGTGCAAATCATCCATTACACGTGAATTTATCCTCCTCGCCGCATCAACTCTGGTTTAAATCAAAAGTAAAAATTAAAAGAACCCATTTGCATGTCGGTGGGCCGAAGCACATTAACTCCCCGCTGAAAATCCTTAAAAGCATTAATCCTTTTTCTGCGAGAACCGGGAGTTTCCTCTCAGAACTGTTCACATTAATTAGGATGCTAGAAATGCTCACGTTGAACGGCGCCAGAAGTCAAGAAGGCCTGCGGAAGTTCTCGACAAAATTAAAGTAGAAAGCTTTTGTTTTGGGCGCCGTTATCAGCCGCGACCCCTCGGCTGGGTTTCCCCGCTGCTTCTTCTCTCTTTGGTTTAAGCGACCCTAAAAGACTGCGGGCTGGGATTATGTGTCCAAACACCAAACTAAAAGCGTAAATGCTCCCCATGCTAACGTCCTCGAAGCTAAACAGGCATCACGATGACCGGTTTGCGGCTACTAGTCATCATTCATTCATTCTTGAACCTATTGCCGCTGTCATTGGGCAACAGTTCACCCTCTCATTCAGATATCTTATCAGAGATGAAGATGTTGAGGTTCTTTTTGGGAGTGACCAGGATGGATAGGATCGGGAATGAATCCATCAGAGGGACGGCATGTTAGATGTTAGATGTTCTATATTTAGATGCAATCGTAAACCCAGGTTTCAAGCAGAAAATTTTGAGAATGGTTATACGTTAATAAAAAAATCCTGAATTTTTTTTTTGGTTTTCCCTCTCAAAGGGTCAACCTAATTTTACTAATGCAGAGAGTTCGGTTGAGAAAACAAAATGCAAGGGATGGTGCCGAGAGAGAAACTGGTGTTGTATGAGCAGGTCTGGAGTGGCAGTATGGAGTGCGTTCTAATGGTGCAGGACATGTATGCTCACTGTGAGACAGTGGTGAGGTGGGCTGTAGGGGTGACAGAGAACTTCAAGCTGGAGGTGAGACTTCACTATGGATCAGCTCTGAGTCACTTCTTGTTTGCAGTGGTGATGGACAGGAATCTCCATGGACCATGATGTTTGCAGACGATATTGACACATCATACAACTATCCATTCATTCACGTCATACACACACCTTCAGTGATCCGTCATACAGAGACATGTGACCATTCACTCATTCATTCACACATCGTTTAAAAAATTAAAATCCCTCACCCTCTCATTCACACCGCCCATGGAGACCAACAACATTCACCTTCTCACTCAGTCACCTACTCACATATCATATATATTTGCACATTGTGTAGAAAATCAAAATAATTCAGCCTCTCATTCACACGTCTGGACAATGTGGGGTCTCCAGTGAAGCTCCTCCATGTGCTTGGGCTGTGGGAGGAACCCCGAGGAACCCTGAGGAACCCGAGGAGAACACGGAGACTCCACACATGTTCTCGATTTGCGGGAAAATATTTGAGTAAAGCAGACAGATTTGAACAGATCACCAAAAAAAAAAAAAAAAAATGCAAATCGCAATCTTGACAGACAGCCGGGTCAGTCAAAGGTCACCTCAGCTGTCAATCACCCGCTGCACTGTGTCACCTTCTCGCTCTTCTCCCTGTCCTAACTGTCACCACCATCATCATGATCATCATCATCATCATCCATCCGTTCAGCCAAGCCGTCTGTCAGCACCTGTGAGTACCCGTGTTGGTCCAATATCCCAAAATCGACCCCATCAGATACTTCCCGCCGTTTCCCCCTCCGAACCGAAAACCCGAAAATAAAAGGTCCGTCCGGCTGCGTAGTCATTCTTCTTCCTTTCAAAGCGCCTTTCCGCAGACACCAAATTAGATTTTCTTCAGAGTTCGCCGCGAGCGTCACCGCGCCGAAGGGAAAATAAATCTCCGAAGCGCAATCGCAGCTTGCACGCTCATGTTCCGGAGTTTAAACCGACCCGGTCACTGAAACCCCCGTCCTCCTCCTCCTCCTCCTCCTCCTCCTCCTTCTTCTCCCTGATCTGGAGATGTAACTGGCTTCTTCTCCGTTAGCATCAGCTCACAAGAAAAAAGGAGATATCCTGCAACCGTGTGACACCGAGTACCCCAGCTTCGTCTACGAGCCGTCGGTCAAAGAGACCAACAGCATTATTAAGTGCGGACGCTGCCAGAAGTAAGCATGCAACATACACACTTGCTCGGATATGCACACACACACACACACACACCCCAATCTGTAAGCCCCTGGACCGGTCATATTAAATTGTCCCTCCGAAATCCATTTTTGTCGGCTTTGCCTCCGGTCTACATACCGAGAGCGGCGGGTGTTTGCGAGCCAGTGGGAGGGATGGAAATGAGAAGAGGGGCGACAGATGTAGATCGGGGGCGCACCTGGTGATAGAAGGCCGGGAGAAAGAGAAAGAGTGAGGAAAAAAGAAGATAAATCATGCAGGGAGATGAATGAAAAGAGAGGGATGGAAGGGGGGGGGGGGCGGGTTTATGACAGAAACAGATTGGAAAAGTAGGGGGAGGTGAAGGGAATGTGTGGAAAAAAACAAGGGAAAGGGTCACAAAAAATGTAAAAGAGGGAGAAAAATCCAGGAAAGGATGTGAAAGTTGAGAAATGACTTCAGCAGACTGGAGGTCGCAGATTGAGCGGAAACCTCCCTCGTGTGGACGAAAGGTGAATTACACTGCAGAGTTGCAGCCGGGGTCCCACATTCCAGATAGATTGCAAAATATAAATAAAAAAAAATATCAATCCTGACTGTTTCTGCATTTTCCAAATGTGTGTGTGTGTGTGTGTGTGTGTTTGGCTCTGCGCAGGATGTTCGTGGTGCAGCAGATCCCGGACAGTAACCTGCTGATGCTGGTGGTTCAGGCGGACTGCGATTGCTCCAGACAGTTCTCAGCGATCACCATGGAGCCCAAGGAAGTCAAATATATCCTTTAATATGTTCTCTGCAGTGTGCTGTAGAAAGGAACTGCCTAACCCCACACACACACACACACACACACACACACACGGACACACACACGCTGTTTTCTCCCTGCAGATTTGGCCGATATTTCGGTGAATCACTCACGCAGCTTTCAGTGGGACGAATGTAAAAGCAAAAAGCGATCACAGTTTTGGAAGGATGTGGTTTCCTTGACCCCCTCAGGCAGCACATAACGCCTCGGTAAAGTGTGACAGGATGCGATCTCAGAAGATACGCAGACGCCCAGAGTCCTGCCACTCTTATCACCCTCAGGTGAGATTCTTCTCCCCTTTTCCACACCAGACTATCCAAGTTCTCTTGTAAGAATGCGTTTTGTCTCAAATCCGTTTTTGCCGCATCGGCGCTCCGACCGTCTGAACGTCCGGTTTGACCCTGAAGTCCTCAAGAGGGGAGTGATGTGAAATTTATCATAGCTTATTCTATAATTCCACACTCTTTTGTGGCGGGTATTACGTTTCAAACTTATCTTGGAATTAAAAAGGTAGAAAAAAATAAAAAATAAAAAATAAAATAAAATAAAATAAAATAAAATAAAATAAAATAAAATAAGATAAAATAAAACTAAACTTAACAAAACAAAACAAAACAAAACAAAACAAAATAAAATAAAATAATATAAAGTAAAATAAAATAAAATAAAATGAAATCCATAGAATTAATAAAAGGAAAATTTTAAAAAAATCTATTTAAATCTGTGGCAAAATGAAATGGCTAAAAAAAAAGCTTTACAGTTAAAAACAAAGGGAGCAGAAAATAAGCAGAAATGAATTGATCACAAATGTTGGACTGAAACTTTTAGTTGAATATGAAAAGAATTTTCTCTTTCTGGGACAATTTGAAGCATCGTAAATGCACGATGCAGGGATGTATTTGAGCGTTGGCGCTGTGCTTTGCGCTTCTGCCAGCGCAGCTAGAAGGTCCCTGGTTCAATTCCAAGTCTCCACGGTCTCCTCCGGTTTCCCCCCACTGGACAAAAACATGCGGGAGGTGCATCGCAGACTCTAATTTGTCAGCGTCGAGATTCGCGGCCCTGTGACCGACCGCTCCCGATAACAGCCGGGCTGCAGGAAAAGCCGCGACTCTGCAGGATAAACGGTCCGGATAAAAAACGAACAATTCTATTTGACAAATGGCGGGCTATCGATGGAAAACGCTTTCGTCTGATAGCGTGGATGTTGTCCTCTCAGCTCCCGCCTCCTGTCAAATATCAGAGACTCGCTATTCACCGCCATCTCCGCACTGGCAGATGGTGCGTCTTTATGTTTGCCATCAACCGACAGCGTTGAGTCGGAGTCACCATCGGCTCCGGCGACGACCGGCTCCCATCTGCTCCGTCCCCTTTATCAGAAGACCTCCTCAAAGGAAGTCCTCTCGGGGGGCGGCGCTGACATCGCCCGATATCGGAAGCCATTTTGAATCGGCCTCAAGCGCGTTTATTTTAAAATCTTGACATTCTTGAATCCTGAGCGTTCCTTCAGAGCAGCGAATCGCTTTCCTCCATCTCCAGGACGGAAGTTGAATCCCTTCCCGCTCTGTCCCAACAGGAGAATGCCAACGACTGTGGAGGAGCTTGGGCGATCTCCCCCTCCGCCTTCCCGTTTTTCCTCTGTCTGTCCCTGCTGGCGCTCTTCTCCTGATGGAGGCCGCCGCCGCCGCCGCCGCCGCCGCTTCAGCCTCCGCTCACAGGACGTCCAAAGACTGGCTTTGGATGTCGGACACCGCAAGTGTATTTTTTGTTTTTTAAAAGGATCACGTTCTTACATTTTGACCGAGATGCAAGCGATCCACCTCTGTGGACCTCCGGGTGGTTTGCGAGCGACTCTTGTAAAATGGGCTGTTGTTGCCATGGTTACTATCCATTACTTGCTTTTTTTTTTTTTTTTTTTTCTTTTTTTTTCTTTTTTGTAACACCAATTTGCATCTCAAAAATGAAAAGAGCGGAGCCCGGCATAGATGCAGGTGGCAGCCACGGCTCCCTTTGACAAAAGCAGATCATGAGTCAGAAGATGTGACGAGGTGAAGAACCACCTTTTCAATTTCCCTCCCTGCGTCGCGCTGAACTGAGAACCGTGGACACACATGCATATTATATATGCGGCTGCAAGCGTTTTATACCTACCACCCGACATCTCTCTGTTTTCAAAGCTTCATCTGGTGAACATCATCTAGTACAGGGGTGTCAAACATACGGGCCGCGGGCCGCTACCAGCCCGCTAGGGGGTCCGATCCGGCCTGTGGAATAAATCTACAATTTGAAAAAATACATAAACATCATGAACTGCTTTCTTAAAATAAAAATGCAGTTCCTATATTGTCTGTTAGGGGTGCACTGTTTAGCAACGTGACGCATTACATTACATTACATTACATTACATTTGGCAGACGCTTTTAGCCAAAGCGACTTACAATAGAGGACATAGGGACTGCAAATACACTTGAAAATTCACGATGCACAGGAAATATGCTGCTCAAAAAAATAAAGGGAACACTTGAACAACACAATGTAACTCCAAGTCAATCCCACTTGTGTGAAATCATAGTGTCCACTCAGGAAGCAACACAGATTCATTTTGACTTGTTTTAAGGACATTACATCAAAGTTGGATCAGCCTGGAGTTTGTTTTTACACTTTAATTTTGAGTGTGATTCCTAATCCAGACCTCCATGGGTTAATGCATTTGATTTCCATTGATCATTTTTGATTGTCAGCACATTCAACTGTGTAAAGAGCAAAGTATTTCATAAGAATATTTCATTCATTTAGATCAAGGATGTGTTTTTTTAAGTGTTCCCTTTATTTTTTTGAGCAGTGTATATGCACAACACGATGTGACTCAGGACTTACAGCAGACGGCAGCAATGTAGCTTCCGGTGCTGTAAATAGCATTTTTACTTATTGTTAGAAATGTAGCTCCTTTTCGGTCGGCCCGGACACCCTCATCGGTAAGATGTCGTCGTCAAAATGGAGAAAAGCGGACATGGAGTGGAGGGTTTGCCAAGAATAATGGGCCACTTCTTATTTTTTCGTTGAGGTTAATAAGAAACCCGTTTGCTCGGTGTGGATGCGGCAAGTTTCGGTGAGAAGACAGGAGTGAACCATCGCGCTGTTGAAATTGCACTTATAACTCTCAGGTTGTTCGTCATGTATGTTTTACAGTTCATTACACGTAAAGCTTGTCATCATTTAGCTGTTCTTCTTTACACCAAAACAAAGGATAAATTTGGACTTAGTGTTACTTCTAGCTAATTGCGTTGTGATTTTAGTGGTTCGGCTCTTTGGCATCAAATGGATCAAAATGAGTTTGACACCCCTGATCTAGTGAATGCTCTTTTTGTTGAATGCTGCCACGGAGAGAAGGGCTACATGGTGAACTTTGCTCCGTAACTGACCGGTTCTATTTAGTGAATGAACACTTTCATGGCAGGACTTTAAATCCCTGAAACGAGGGGATCAGAATCATGAGCTCCATCCTCCCTGAGGGTTGTTGAACCCCACGAACGTCGAGGCCTGAAGGATGTGTAGATAATGAATGAATTAAAACCTATTTTATCAAATATAAAACTGTCCCAGATAATCAAGGTCACTGGACACTGGTGATAGCCTGTTGCTTCTGGGACTGTTTCTCTCTTATATAACCTTCATCTTGTTTTTTTTTTTTGTTTTTTTTTTTTGTGAACCCGCTTCCGAAATGTTTGTATTTCAGAAAATTCTGTTTAACACAACATTTCGTTTGCCTTTCTGTCTTCATCAGCCGTGTCTTTCCTTGCACATGTTGTCGGTAACGGTGTGTGTCTGTCTGTCTGACCTGGGATTGTGCGACCGTTCCTGCGTAAATATCATCTGAACACCAACATCAAAATGTAAAGAAATCCCGCGGAAACAAACTGGTCATATATCTTGTTGCCTATTTTTGCTGGATATACTGACGCGTATGCGACCGCGATATAAAAGAACTTTGTAAATGTCATTCGCATAGGGTATTTTTGTATACGTCCGCTCGTGCACTTCATATTTAGTTTTATTTTCCGAGCGTATTTTGAGCCGAGGGTGTCTCTGTAATATGTCGACTCTTCACACTAAGCATGTGTTTACATTAAACTAATGGAACTGATGGATTGCCTGACATTTTGCCTGCTTACGCATAAGACTGGGATGTAATAATTACACCGCGTTCTGTCTCGGGGGGAGAATGAGGTCGTGTTGTTCATTTTTCTTTTCCTTTTTTTCATTTACGCTACCGTTCATTGAATGATTAACATGAGCACGTGATTTGTAAATGCAGTAAATCACGATTGAGTGTGTGTAGAGACAGTGTTATGTGATTCCAATGGTATTTGTTTTTGCCCACTGACACAAATGTTTAGTCTTTATTTAAAGCAACAACAGGTTTTAGGTTTATCTGTAAGGTTTCAATGCTCTGAACAGACATAATAAAAGAGTTCCCTCGCCATGACCTCTTTATGTGTTTTGATTTCAGTCATTCCCGGAATGAAGGGCTGCTTTCAAGAAATAATAATTATTATTCTTTCCTTTCCTGTAAATGATGACTCAACCAGTTTGGTGTGGTATTGCTGTTAACTCTCCGGAAACCCATTTACTTAAATACACACACACAAACATACATATATATGTATATATATATGTATGTATATATATATATATATAATCTGCATTCCATCACAATATATTCAAACATTACTTTCATGTTTACACTTCATTCATGTGTTTCAAACAATCTAACCTATATGCCATATATATCCTATCCCGTTCTACCACATGAGCCTTTCAATTGTCCCTTAGGGACATATTTTATGTTATTATTTTATTTTATATCAATGATAAATAAATGTGTTTTTGAATCTGAATATGTATGTGTTTGTGTGTGCACGTGTGTGTATATACACCTATATATATATATATATATATATATTTATACACACATATAAATAACATTCATTCAGATCTAGGATGTGTTATTTTAGTGTTCCCTTTATATTTTTAAACAGTGTAAAATAATATTATTGCAGTGTTTTAGTCAGGAAAAACACCTGGTTGACGGTGAAACGTCCGTTCAACAAGCAATAGCTGCTGTTGGCCACAGCCACGCCACACAAGCCTGCAATAACTCTGTTCCCGCCCAAATCCAGGTAAAACCCCAGAATTCCTTGCACCCTCAGCCACACCCACAAAATCCCCATGAACCCCAAAATCACACAGAAAACAAGCATCAACATAAACCCCAACATTCGTGACTCGCTACATTATTATAGCGAGTGACGAATGTTGGGGTTTTCGTTGATGCTTATTTTCTGTGTGATTTTGGGGTTGCTGGGAATTCTGCCGTTGTGTTTTGGGATACAATGAATTCTGTTTTGTTTTTTTTGCCTGAAATTGAGTGGAAACACTTAATTACATTGCAGGCTTGTGTGGTGTGGCTGTGGCCAACAACAGCTATTGCTCTTGAAACAGACATCTGACTGTCACCTGGGTGTTTCCCTGACTAAAACGCTACAATACATACTACTCAAAGGAACCAAAAGTGATTTTAACTTGTTTTAAAGACATTACATCCAAATTGGATCCGCCTGGAGTGTTTTTTTCCACTTTCATTTGGAGTAAGACTCCAAGTCCAGACCTCTAATGATTCACACATTTGATTTCCATTGATCATTGTTATGTGATTTTATTGTCAGCACATTCAACTAAGAATACATCATTCTGTCAGATCTAGGATGTGTTATTTTAGTGTTTCCTTTATATTTTTAAGCAGTGTATAATAATATATGATATTCTAGTGAAGTGTTGGGTGCTTGCAGTACTACTGTTTGACCGATAGGGGCGCTAGTTTCCCGTTTCATTGTTCGTTGTTGAGCGTTACCCCGCATCCCCGTGCAGACACACGGAGGAACGGGTCAGAGGAAAATGGCGGACGGTGTGGATCACATCGACATCTACGCCGACGTCGAGGAGGAGTTTAATCAGGTATTAATTTTGCATTTTTGCAAAACGTTGCAATGCCGTGAATTTGAAGTACACGCGGTTGTTTTTTATTCCCAACCGAGAAAAGCGCGGTAAGCGTATTAAACGTGTACCGACTTGCTGTAATGTAGGCCATTTTCACCATGCTGTTAAGTCTGCAGCCTCGGCCAGTGCTGTCGAATCTAAAAGCCGTATTTTTGCGTCTCCCCACATATATTGTCATATTAGGTGCTCGCCGAGGGTAATATGCATTGTGTGGTGGTGTTGGTGATGAGAAACAAACTGGTTTCATTGTTTAGTAATCGGACGGTTCGGGCCTCGGCATGGCCGCGAGTGGCGGGCTAGCAAAGCCAAACAAACGCAGTTAGGTTTGCTAGCCCGGCTAACTGTTATTTTTACAGTCTTATCATCAAAAAACTGGTGACTGCTCAATTCTTACAAAGTATTACGTTTCATCCAGGCACACCAAGTTGCGCTCGATATGTTTTTTTTTAAAATACACTAAAACATTTGTGACTCATTGTATGACATTTAAATGAGACTGTTAGCCGATGTAACGTTAGCATGAATGTTTGCGACGTGAGAATGTTTTTGTTCCATCTCACGCCCCCTAGCCTAGTTTTAAAGTTTATCTACACAGATTTCAACATTGTACAATTAAATTGTTGGTTTGATATTAGGTTTTATTCTAAACGTTTTGACAAAGCTAAATCAAACGATTGCGTTTACACGACGTATCCACCTGCTAACGCTCGGAGCTGCGTCGCAAAATTCGGTCGTTGGAGGTTTTTCACTCAGGTGTTTTGATGTGCCGTTCCTTTAAATACCAAACATGTAGATTTTAATCATTTGCATTATGTTTAGCACACAAAACTCCAGATTGCAACAATTTTTGTCTGAATTTGTCGTTGTCATGTTATTCGGGTTTAATGAATGAGCAGGACTGATTGGCCGCGTTGTTAATTGTTACGATTCTGTGTAACACTTGTAAATAAAAGGAAATAATTGAGTATTAGTTGTTTGTTTAAGCCAGTAAAGAAAACATTTCACTGTCGAGAAAACTATTGTCTTCGGAAACACGTTTCTACACCCTGCATGTGACAATAAACGCTTTGAATTTTGAATCTTATCATTCGGTGTGAATGGCTACCAGTGACTATCTGACTGGATAGTTGAGGAAAAAGTGGCAACTAAAGCGATTATAGATGCAATTGCATCATTATTTGAATTTTTTTTTTAAACATGGGAAGTCAATATATCACAGTCCAGTTCATTTTAGAAGATACTTGGTAATCCTTGTACCATGTGGAAGTGTTGCATAGTCCTGCCATTTGGGAAAATACAAATGAATTGTTAGGCTCTTCATGTTTGTTTCCCTTAAATCTATTCTGTTTACCGTGGCCCCTTTTTCATCAATGAAGTTTCACTTGTTTTATCAGCGTTTCAGTGACACAAAAGAAAACTGCCAGTTTTCTGTTTGTGTGAATTCTGTGAGAGGGAAAACACATTGCTTGATTCAGCAGATATTTAACTATTGAAAATCCTTTAAATGGTTGACAAGTCATGAAACCCCCTTACAACAGTGGTCCGGTCCGTGGATCAATTGGCACCGGGCCGCACAAGAAATAAAATAATCTTTTATTTTGAAAAACAACCAGAATCTCTCCGTTTCATCTCAGTCACTTGAGTGCCAAAAATGTAACCCACTCGCAAGCAAAATGGGTAAAAAACAGACATCAGAAAGTTTCTTTTCGAAGGGGAAATAAATGTTTATTATTACAGTCGTGGTAAAATTGTCATACGTTGATCGTTCCGCGGTGATAAAGAGGTTCGGGACCACTGCCTTACAAACACAATATCGCTGCAAGTTAGAGATGTTCGAAAGTGTAAAGCTACATATCAGCAGCTGTTATACATGACCTAACAGATTTTTTTTCCCCCCAACAGGAGGCTGACTACCCTGTTCATGAGCAAATTGACCTGTATGATGATGTAATATCCCCATCAGCCAATAATGGTGATGCACCAGAAGACCGCGACTACCTGGACACATTGCCTGCGCCGGGCGGCTCCGAGGGTGGGAAGAGCGCCCCACCCAATGTCGTATATACCTACACGGGCAAAAGGATTGCCCTGTACATCGGCAACCTCACATGGGTCCGTATCAGATATCCTATCTGGCCCTTTATTGGGGGGGAAAATGTATTTACCCACACCTGTAATTCCGCTTTTTCGATGCAGTGGACAACAGATGAAGACCTGACGGAAGCTATCCGGTCAATAGGCATCACAGATGTGCTGGAGATCAAATTCTTTGAAAACCGAGCTAATGGCCAATCAAAGGGGTAAGCATTTGTTTTATGTTACTAGTCTCACCCTCATACAAACCAGGGGCTAGTGTGTGTCCACTCTTACTGTTTATATGTTTGAGATTTATGTGCCAATTAGAAATTCATTACTCTTGTCTTTGCAGGAAGAAACTGTACATAATGTGGTCCCTGTCACATCCTGCTACAGGGTTGCTGCAGTCTTCTTGTCTGACCACTAGAGCAAGGACAACCCCTAATTTTGTTAATTCAGCAGGATCTGAAATAAAATTCCAAATTTTAACAAGTTTAAGCAACAAAAACAATGAATGATAAGATTTTATGTGCTAAGTATATAAGTAAAAAATGTATAGCAAAAACGTGTAGTTAATGCTGTGGTGTATGGCAGCCAGTGAAGGTTTGAGGGGTTGTCATTGCTATCATTGTCTGACTTGCGCTTGAACTTTATTTTCGTTATTTCATTTAATCTGTAAAGTGGTTCATGTTTGAATTGTTTTGATTTCAGCATTTCTTAAACCTCTTCCCACATATCACAGCAAACTTGGAAATTAAAATGTTTGCAGCTTTAAATGCAGCATTACAGCCATGTGTTTTTGAGATTTGAACAGCCTTATTTAACATAACTGCCAATTCTTCTCAAGTTTTCACATTGGCATGGCTCCCTTTCAGATTGACTGCTATTAGAGCTGAGTTTGGACTTTTAAAAATTCAAGCTAATAGTGGCTCTATATACCCTGACTACAGGGGGATATGTGGAGGAAGGAGGTTACAGGATATGAGTAAAAAGAATTAAAATGTTTGTGTCTTCCAGGTTTGCTCTGGTGTGTGTAGGGTCGGAGGGATCGTCCAGGAAATTAATGGAGCTCTTGTCGAAGAGGGAGCTCCATGGTCAAAACCCCCTTGTCACACCGTGCAACAAACAGTCCCTCAGCCAATTTGAAATGCAGTCGCGCAAAAGTAAGTAGGACGATGCCACACAGCGCAGAAAACATGCATACAAGCATAGTTTTGTTAAATACCAGATGTACATTTGATTCTCAAGAGATGACCAATATTTTTGTTTTTATTGATCCATTTACATAGATTTGACAAAGTACACTTAGTTACATGTCTCAACATGAGCACACATTTACTAGTTACCACATGTCAATGAAAAACTGAGTTAGTACTATTTGTTACACAGGTACCCAGTCAGGCCAGATGTCTGGGGAAGGTAAAGCTGGTCCCCCAGGTGCTGGCCCTCGGGGAGGTTTTCCAATGGGGAGTCGAGGTAGAGGCAGGTTCCCTGGTCCGCCTGGTGCTGGAGGAGACCGCTTCCCAGGTCCTGTGGGGCCTGGAGGGCCACCACCACATTTTCCTGGTTGGTTTGGTGTTTGTCAGAATGGAGTGTTTTTGCAAGAAGCATAGGACAATACCCCACTCAGTGATCAGGAACACCCAGCACAGGTTGTATGTTAAAACATTTTTGCTTCAATGTCAAAGAGTTCAGGTATCTCGTAGTGTTGGTCAACAGTGAGTGTAGAACGGCACATGAACTAGCCAGGTGGTTTCATTGGTTTGTTTGTTGAGGAAGCAGGAGGTGAGCAGCAGAGCCAAGCTATACATTTACCGCCCTACGTTCCTACTCTCGCCTACAGCTTTGACCTTTTTGAGTCGTGACTGAACGAACAAGGTATTGAACACAAGTGGCTGAGATACGTGTCGTTTGCAGGGTAGCGAGGCGTAGGTTTAGAGATTCGGTGAAGGGGGCTCTGGAGTCGAGGGGCTGCCTCTTCACATCGAAAGGAGCGGGTGGAGGTGGTCGTGGCACCTACTAAAGATTCCTCTTGGGCACCTCCTTTTTGGAAGTTCCAGGTGTCTACCGGCGCTTTTCCACCACACTGTTCCATTAAAACGCCAACACAGTTAGGGTGGTTTTCCATAGCTTCCTCGTACCTACTCAATGTGGGCGAGGTCGTCGTAGCGAGGCACTGCAAAACTTCCCTGTTGTTGATTTATACGTAACACTAAACACAAACAATGGACGCATTGGTGTATTTACTGCTCAGCTTTTTGATACAGAGCAGGAGGAGAGAGCCAGAGAAGGCCACGAGTGGCGGGAGACAGCTGCAGCCATACCAACATGTAGCCTCCTTGCAGGTTTATGTTTTAGAATGGCAGGCTCCGTTCTCAGATCAGTCTGTTGGCGTCGCGTTTTTGGCTCTGCCCGCTTGGAACCTCACCAGAGTAGGTACTAAAAAAGGCACTGGGTACCAGGTCCTATCCTCGATGGAAATGCAAAGACAGTTGTGCTGGAACTGTGTAGTGGAAAAGCGCCATACCTGGTAGGGGGCCCTGTGGGTGAACCAGAACACTATAGGACCACATATCCCGACTGCCCAGGGGACGTCTTGTTGTCCCTCAGGAAGAATTCGAGTACGTCTACATTTTTTTTTAGAAATTCAATTATATAAGCCTTTTGGTTTACACAACTTGATCTGCCAGACTCATGATGTCCATTGTAAGCAAATGGACATTTTGAAGTAAATCTTGTGTACATTTGGTATTGGACCAGACTTAGCTTCCAAACCTATTTGTCATGCTGCATTGAACTCACAAAAACTGTACTCTCCCCAATAATTGTGAAAATTACCTTGGGGCTATATCAACAATAATGCTTTGGTTTCAAAGTGATGACTGATGTGCTGAAGATACAATGGCTCCATTCGATGTCTGCAACGTCTGAATTATTCTATTAATAAGAAACTAGAAATGGAAACGACCTGCTTCCTGGCAATCACCAGCACCGGCATTGACAGTGTACATGGCTAGTAATAGATGTGTGTGTTTAAAATAAGATGGAAATCATTTCTGAAATGGACATATTGGAAAAAGGTGATTGTACCCTTGGATTCTTGAGAGCATCCAAATTCTAGGTTTTAATCTAAATATTTTATGTAGAAACAGCTTGAGTTACTGGAGAACCAAGGTAAACGATCAGATGAACAGTTAGATCGTCATCTTTTATTGAACATATCGGTTAGGTGGACGGTTCAGGCAATATCTTGTCTCTTGCTAGAGGAATTTAATATCTTCAATCTGACCTCCTGAACCTGTGTTTTGAATGGTGATACTTTTATAGCCCCGTGCTTGTTGTGCCCCAATCCATCACACTTAAACCAATGGGTTTTGTGGTTTTGCATGCTTTGGATTGTTTGCCGTGTATTGATCTATTAGTGCCACGAGTTTAATTGTAGGGTTGCTGCGGTGAGTTCAAAGTGTATAGAGATGGTAACATTAGGAGTCTGTCCTGGTGGGGGTTGTACAGGTGTACTCTTTGTTTTCTTTTTCTCATTTGATAGGAATATGGATTCAGCACGTAAACATGATAGTAATCTATATTTTGTTGAAATCACCTGTGGTTAAACAACTTGACATTACAGCATCGCCGCAGATGAAATCCAAGTGCATCAATTGTGTTGAAGCTACTGTGTGGAAGGGGGTGCTTTCTCTCCGGGAGTGCTGCCCCGTTAGCCCAGTCCAGGCACTGCTACTACTCATGCTCTGCACAAAAACAACTTATCTGTCCTAGTGTTGCTTCTTTGGAAGGAACGTTAAAGTTTTAATTCTCTCCCGGCAGGGCTTTATCTATGCATGGCTTCCTCACAATATAGTTTGTCCTTTTGTTTACCCCCCCACCCCCCCCACCCCCCACCTTTTTTTAACATGGACGTATGGCCTGGCTACCATTTACTGCTTACTGACAATTTCCAGCACCCTTCTTTGACAGGCATTTTTTCTCAAAGCTGAATTTAGGAATGTTAAGGCTATTTACAAATCTTGGATTGATTGCCCAAGGTTGTAGAGAATGGAGTTCTCACTTTCTCCTTTTTTTTTTTCCATTTAATCATCTCTGTATTCATTCTACCCTTTTCACATCTTTTGCTTAGTAACTGGTGCTTAATGATGCTGGGCTGCAAGAGGCCACCTGTTAGTCGGCGGACTGAAATGAAGGGGACAGATGTGATTGGTTTGCTTTCTCCTCCAGATTTGATTAGGCACCAAGATGGCCTTCTGATGGATATGAATTTCAATCCCTTGCCGCCATTCGGCAGGAACGGGAGCTGGCGTGACAGAGGTGAAACACCTCATTTGATCAGACTGATTGATGGCTTTCACTGTCAGGACAGTGGACTCTGATTTCTTAACTAATCCTTAATATAAATCAAAAGCTGTTGACACTGTGTAAGGTCAGAGTAAATATTTAAGGGTATTCAAAGCAATACAGTTTAGGGAGCATGAAGGGGGGAAATATTAAATGCTTTTGAAGACTCCCTTCAGAATATCAATAGGCAAATTTCTCAAAGCGCTGCTTTTTTTTTCTACATGTCTTAGACCCTACAAACCTCTTATTGTCCTAAATGCAGTGCTGCTCTCTGTCAGCTTTATTTCAGTTCCCACGGCTTGTGCAATTGGTCAATGTGCTTTTTAAAAAAAAAAAAAAAAAAAAAAATTATCAAATTATCACCCAAGAAATGCTACTGAATGTACTATATGCTATGTATACATAAAGGCTGACTGTCGTAATGGTGGCCTTGGCTACTTTCAGCAGTGCTGCTTTTGCATTCACTATTGTGGGAAAATAATTGGAATCTGAGGCCTTTAAGAGAAAACACATTTTGGAGCCTTGATAAGAGCAAGCTCTTCACGTGTATGCTGGATTTCATGTTTAGCATTATTTTGCAGCCTTTTGATTTTTGGGACTCCCTGTTCCTATGGCTTGCTTGTCTTTATCTGTGTCTGTCATTATTTTAATCTTTTACCAGCTTAAAAGGCCCAAATGTTTTATATACCTGTTAGGGGAATGATAGAGTGCTACAAGGCAATAGAATTGGAGCATCCATAAATACACATACATACATACAAGCATTTAACAAGAGAAATGATATGACCGCCTGCTGTATTGTTCATGCCTCCTTTTATTTTGTCCCCTTTCTTGTCTTTAGGTGGACTACAGGGTCCCCCACGCCCCCCACCTGGTCCCCCTGGCCCCCCCGGACCTCCACCTCCTGGCCAGGGACTTCCCCCTCCCCTCGCTGGTCCGCCAAATCGTGGCGATAGGCCTCCTCCACCTGTCCTTTTCCCCGGTCAGTTTGGCCAGCCCCCATTGGGACCCCTGCCTCCAGGGCCCCCTCCCCCGGGTTACGGCCCTCCTCCCGGACCCCCGCCCCCCCAGCAAGGCCCCCCGCCCCCAGGACCGTTCCCCCCTCGCCCCCCGGGCCCCATCGGCCCCCCCATGGCTTTGGCTCCACCTCCTCATATGGCAGGTCCCCCGCCAGGTGGGCCACCACCGGCCCCCCATGTCAACCCCGCCTTCTTCCCTCCTCCTGGTAACAACAGTTTGCCCCCCAATGACAGCAGAGGCCCCCCAGGACCAAATGACCCTTATGGACGCCCGCCACCTTATGAAAGAGGAGACTATGGTCCTGGAGGCCGGTGAGGACGGGAGATCGAATCGATCGCGTTGTGTTATCTTTGGATTTTGCCGTCACCGTAATTTACCGTTTATGTACATCGGCCAGCCGTCTGGGCGTACTTGAATCAATACAGTGACCTTACCTCGTTAACTTATCGCGGCAACCTTATTCGTCACGCCTGCTGTGTCTGCTTGCAGGGAGATGGAGGCGTCCAGGACTCCTTTGAGCGAGGCAGAGTTTGAGGAGATCATGAATCGGAACAGGGCCATCTCCTCTAGCGCCATATCCAGAGCCGTATCCGATGCTAGTGCTGGTAAACTTCACCAAACAAGTCTGTGTATTGTGTGTTTAAAAAAAACCTCACAACAACCGGGATAGATCCTGAAAGCTTGATTCTGTTTCCTGTGTGTTTAGCTGACTATGGCAGTGCCATAGAGACCCTGGTGACGGCCATCAGTCTGATCAAGCAGTCCAAAGTCTCAGCAGACGACCGTTGCAAAGTCCTAATAAGCTCTCTACAGGACTGTCTCCACGGCATTGAGTCAAAAAGCTATGGCTCTGCCTCCAGGTAAATATGACCTTCATTCCTGGCTGTAATGCAGATGTTTGAAATCTCATGAGATGAAGCGGTTTTGAAAAGTGACCCCGGCACCTTGGCGTGTTGAAGTGAATAATTTGCTTTTCATTTCTCACGGTATTTTACTTGAATATCATTTTTGGCTGTTGCATTCTCATTAATAAAAAGCTGTGATATCATTTGCACAAGAAAATAATTCGTTTCATAACCTCTAATATGATGCCATAAAGCACTCGTCATTAGGGAGTGATGTGTTTTGATTTGTATTGTATGATACAGTATTTCCTTGACTTGCGAGTTTCATTGGTTCTGTGACTGAGTATCATAATATATCTGTGCTCGTGTATCAAATTCAATTTCCCCAGTAATATGAATTGCAACGCTCTTAGTCCGTTCCACCACCCCGGTTTTGTTGCGTCTTTTCAAAAAAAGAAAGATGTATTCCTATAAATAACAAACACTGTACAAAATAATAATAATACATAATAAAAGAGAATATAAAGAAATAAACTGGTTTTATTAAGTCTACTTACCTTGAAGATCAGATGAAGAGGCCGGCGGCGGCGGAGAAGATCAGCAGAGGAGGTTGGGGGAGTTTTTCATTTCCTGCTCCTTAAATTACCGGCCACACACTTAATACTACAATCTGTTAGTAAATGTAACGTGCACACTTTGCTACACTTTATGGCCAAACTTCATTTTGCGACACAGTGATTGCCGCACCTCTTTTTTTCAAAACCAACGCCTCGTCCGTCGATGTCTCCGCCGTCCGCCGAGCCAAATCCCCGTACAGACGATGCTCTCCATCGCCGCATCTCACCGGCGACAACTTCGCCATCTCTTCACAGACAAGTTCACAACACGCCTCTGATTTTTAATTAACTTTACCCCCCTGAATACCTAGCGGCGGGTCCCGCTGTTTTTTTTTAAAATGCCACGTCGTCCCGCTCCCTCCCAACTCCGATCTCGGCCCGTATCTCAGAAAATTGGTAAACCGATGCACTCGTAAGTCAAGGTTCCACTGTACAGGAACGCGTCGTCGTCACGTCGCTGACGCGCGGTCCCATTAACCGCATGTGTCCAGGCGGGAGCGCTCGAGGGAACGCGATCACAGTCGCTCGAGGGAAAAGAGCAGACGCCACAAGTCCCGCAGCAGGGATCGCCACGAGGACTACTACCGAGAACGCAGCCGGGAGCGCGACCGCCACCGCGAGAGGGACCGAGACAGAGACCGCGAGAGAGAGCGGGAGCGAGAGTACCGACATCGCTAGTCAGGAATGGAGGTGGGCACACTTATTTTCTCCCCCCCTTGGCTTCTCTTTGCTGTTAGCCGTCCATGTATCCTTCACCGCTATCTTTGTAGGACAAAGACTGAGCCAAGCTGTTTAAGGCTAACTAAAGGCCCCTTTGATTTTCTTTTCAGTTTTTAACCTCTAGTGCTTTTGATATGTTAGATCCCATTTTATTTTTGCTCATGAGGGGTGGCTGTGTCAATTCAGATTTCAAGGAAAGTATTTACTCCTTTGAAAAACAAACAAAAAAAAAAGTTATCCATAGAACACTTTGATAAACCTGATAGAATCACTTGGAGGAGGAGATGAAGAGGGGTGTATTTACTGAAAACACTTAAACCATGGATTCCTCTCAGGTAAGTGTAAGGTAAGTACAATTTATTTGAGATTGCATAACTCCAGTGGTGTCATTGTGAGAATTGCCTTTCAGCGAAATGCGCAGGATGGTGTAATTTGACTCGGCTAAATGGAACCGCTTTCTTAAAACCTGAAACATAATGACCTGGAATTTGCTTTGCGGTGCCACAGTTTCTATTTTTGGTCAACAGGCATTTTAAAGCTTGTTAAGTACAGAATTAGCTGTACTGAGTAAATCCAAAATAATCCAGAAGTTATGGTGCCGTTTAGAATAAATACTCAACATACAAGAAAACAGTCAATGTTTGTCTTTTTCAATTTTGTCATAAATTCTCTGTTTAGTCTTTTAAAACATTTTCTGCATTGTAAATAAAATCTGAATGTTTGTATTTTACCGGTAGTCGTGGCTGGTAGACCAAAAGATGATCCAAATTGGATGTTCGAGGTATTGAAAATATTGTGACTGCTCACCTGTTTGATTTTCAAAGTGGGTGAATGATTTAATTTGATTTCTGCAGTATTTAGTACAGGTTTGCCATTTTTGTTAATGCGTGTTCTGTTTTGTGTTTTAATGTTTCTAAAATGTGGTTGTACATTCAGGACATAATGGCAGCGTTCAACATGTCCATATCAGGAGCGTCTGTTAATTGAAAGGCACTGTCGAATATCGCTGCCATTTCCATTTAGAAATGGAACATATATGATAGTTCTGTTAAGAAATGGTCATTTATGACTCAAACCGTGCCTGCGCCTTAATATTTTGAGTGTCATGTCTGTATTTGCATATCAGTGACATTTCCTGGCATTGTATTTTCATGTGATGTCAGATTTTGCAGTCATTACTCCAATTCGTGGCACCGGTGAGAAGTTAAATTATGTACTTGGTTGACTTTGTTTTTCAAAAAAAAACAAACAAGATGTTTCCTGATTGTACTTGTTCGGATGATAGATGAATAAATATTCAGAGATTGGACAGAGTTGTAGATTTCACCTCATAATTTTCCAAACTTAAGGTGTTATTGGCACCATTTAAAGCCAAATTTCGTTACACCTGGATGAATTGGCCGCAGAATATCAGTATTTAATTAAATGAAAAATAGAGGCCCCTTATCAATGCATATTTTAGTGAAGTACCGTTTTTTTTTTTTTTTTTTTTTACACACACAAGTTGACTGAGCATTGATCTGAGCCCAAGAGAACCGGCTATTTAAAAATTTAAGCTACGCAAACCGTTGTGACAGATTTGTGGTCTGGCTTCTGCATCATGCATTGTAAATGACAAGGTGATGGAGGTTAATATTTATAATATCACACTTCATAGATCAGATTCTTACTGTTTGTCTGTGTCTTCACATCTCATTGTAATGCCGAGGTTGCTGTTTTGTATTGCGTCTCCAGGGGGGATTAAACAAAATCACAATTGTAAAGTTTTGGAAGTGCGGTTGAAATACTGGTTCTTGTGTGTTCCACTCTGATGCTGCTAAATCGCTAAGTTCCTCTGTATGCACACGTTGTTACACTAGAGACCAGAGCTTCTGATAGTTTCCCTGTAGCAGTGCTCAAATCCCGACCAGATATTTCATTATTTAAACTCAGATTTCCCCGTCAGTATCCAAATGTTTTTAAGAGTCCCCGTTTTCACAGGTTCTCATTCTTTGTATTGCTTCATACCAATGATACCTTTGGGTGTGCTGCAGCATAGCGTTTCTCCAAAGCCAGGTCCACCACATAAATGTAAAGCAGTAACTTGTCATGTGATATGAGCAGTATAGATTAATGCTAATCCCCAGCTGCTGGTGTTCACCTTGCTAATCCTAACCTTTGTCCAAACAATGCTGCTACTCAGAAACAACATTGTTACTCGAATTCTAGGCTTTGTGTCCACTGGGAACCTCTTTTGGGAATATTTCAACATAGCCAAGTTTTTTGTTTTTTTTTCTAAATGCAACAGGTGAAAGATTTTTTTTAAGTAATTTCATGAATCTATCAATTAATGCAACACCTTACAAAGGCAGTTTTGTATTTGAACTTCGAACGGAGAGATTCCCCGTGGATACAAGGCTGCGTATTTTAATATGTAAATTGACTATTTTTACCAACAAAAAAAAATGTTTCTTGACCTTAAAAAGGAAATGGGCAAAAGTATTTTTGTATTAAGGCCAAAAAAATGTCCATTTTCCACATGTCCATGTCAGTAATCAGTCCAATATCAGTAAATATGTTAATGAGGGATAATAACTGCTGTTTGATTGCTCAGCATAATTTGCTAATTTGTGTCCTCAGACATGCATTTACGTTTTGATTGGTTCATGTGGCCATGGGGGGAAGCAGTTTTTGTAACTGACTTGAAAGTTCAATGCTATCTCTGCAGTCTTCCTGTAGGTTTGTGTGTGTGCCAGAGATCGAATCCCATTTGTCCTTTTTCCAAACAGGAGACTCGCGTCAAACCACGGTCAAACCTCATTTCAGATAAAGGTCCTTCACAAAGCATCAATTCATGTGAAATCACAGGGACGCAGCTTAATCACTCAGAGTTAAGAGACCACTTGTATATGACATGGGTTGTTTTTTTTTTTTAATTTTGGCAAAAATCAATTCTAATTTATGGGAATTATTCTTGAATATCCCATTGAAAGAATCCACTGTGTAGCTTTCCACTGGCTAGTATTAAAAGTAAATTTTCCACATCTCCTCCATAAAAGACTTTACGTACATTTCTGAAGGCATTGTGTTTAAAACCGTAAGTAAGGTGTCCAACAACAAGCCAGTGCCTGTGTATAAATACACCCATTATTTAGTCGATATCACACCGCTCACTGGTTTGACCTCTGCTTTTTATGGACCGTTTGACAATGGTTTGACCCTGGCCTGTTACATTTTGCATGCTGTATTGGCTGACTCACTGTTACACACTGTACTTTATGAAAATGACCAATACGTGAAAATTATGGTTCGGTTTAAATTTGGAAATTACCTTTTAGTCGTGATATTTGGATGTAATTTGACATAACGAAAGTATAGTCATCATGACATTCCACTTGTGTATGAGCCAGTATAATATTTCAATATTGTAATGGGAGTCATCAAAGATGGACCACTGTACTGTATAAACTGTTGCAATAAACTGTTTTTGCCTGCAGCCATGCACCATGTTAAACAGAAACCTCTCAGAAAATTAACAAATTGAGTTTTAAAATGCATTTAAAGTTATACCAAGAACAACTGTACTGCTTTATACTTATGGCTGTAAAGTGGGCCCATCTTCCACATTTAAACTGCATATTCACCTTGTAAGAGCAAACTAATAACGGCTTGAGCCATTCTTAGAAAGTGTAAGGTAATTCTGTATTGTTTTGTTGTAATTATTCCTGAAAAGGTCACTTAGTTCAGGGGACCATTGTTGACAGTTTATTAATTTGGCATGTATAATGAGGGTGTTGCATTTACACCTGTACCTTGCCTACTCGTCCTCCCGTGACAAGAGTGTTTACTCTTCTCGCGCATCATTTAGCGGCACCCAGTTTTCCAGAATATCAAGCCAATCACATGGTTTTCCGTCTAAACCCGGCTCAGATATGTGGCTTTCTCTTTGTAGGTGTGTGTTTGATATACAGCTCTTGATGTCCTGTGTCTTTTCACTCCTACATTCCCCTTATCAGTTATTGGATGTGTTACAAACAGTCATGCACCGCTATTCTATTTGTCTTAGTATTTAAATTATGCGGCACCGATCATTTTAACTCTGTACCTCCTTAATACCATTGCAAATTGCATTCAAATAAAAATATTGATCTGTGACTGACGTAGCAATAAAATGAGAAACTTTTCTATGGTCACATGGATAACTTCTAATGGAAAAAATCAATTTCTGTAAACAGGATGTTTTTAAGATGACCGTGTAATGTATCAACGTGCTCAGTGAGGCAGTAAGCCGTAGAAAACGGCTTTTTTTTCAGTGTATATTGACGGCATTGACAAGTATGTACAAGCATGTTTTGGTAAATGGACTCTCTGTAGGGTTTTTCCTGGTGTGAGCAGGATTGATTTCTGTGCTTGAGACTGTTCACTATTGCACGTCTAGGTATTCCACTTCACCTAGTAGTCATTGAGAAGTACAACAAGCAGCAGCTTAAATGCAGCCATGCTAATTGCGCACATTTCATTGAATTGCAAACAGTCCCTGCAAATGGAGACTTAAACCCGAGGCAGAGCGCAGGCCAACGTTTGGTGATTTCTCTTGATTCCTAAAGTAAGAAGAGGGGATGGAGACTGATTTTTAAGCCGGGCAGTCGGAATCGAACCGTGAGACACAACTTTGCGTTGACAGTGGTGGTCTTTCATTTCCCGCAGGGTTTAGCCCTCTGCATGAACGCAGCGAGCGCCGCGCTCCTATATCTGTTTGCCATCAGCTAACATTCAAAGTATACAAACACCAGTGTACATAGTCACAGCGGGGATTCAGCGCAATATTAAAGAAGGTGACATTTTCAGATTTGGTCATCATGATGCAAAAATGTGGATTAGAGAAAATCAGCAAAACATCAGCCGAATGCTTCGTCGCGTCTGTATCCGAGCTGTAATGTGCACGTAATTGTGTGGGCCACTGCGCACGCACGCACACACACACACACACACACACTCACAGATTATCTGTCTGCTCATCTCACTCTAGGGATCAAGAAAGCTTTTTTTTCCCCGATTGCCCAAAATGTTGGTGTGTTTATCCGTCTCTGTCGATCAACCCAGCAAAGTCGCAAAAAGAATTGAATTTTTGCACATCTCGCTCACTTATATTGATTTCATGTTTTTCATTCTTATTTTTAAAGACATATTTTTATAGTTTTCATTGTAGGTACAAGCAGTATTTATTTTCATCATGCAGTATTTGGCCTTTTTCTTGCAAATGATTTGTCGAGATCTTGCAAAAACCCTAATTGTGGCCTCGGAGTGCTTTTTTTGATGCATTCCCTGTAACTGTGTAACTATCCCTAACAATGTACTTGACATGCATAGTCAGTTTGAGATCCATGTTTCTGCCGCAGCAGATGATCGTAATATTATGGTGTGCGTGTGTGTGTATACAGTTTGAATATAAGAACATATTGGTGTGTACAGTTTCCACTCTTACTTCTTGAGTATTTCCTGTTCGGGTTTGCATGACGTGTTTCTATGTTTGTGCCAGGGTTGAGAGCAACGCACTTCTACCGTTTTTGTTTTTTTTTTCTGTTTGTTTGTTTGGTTCTTTTTTTTTTTTTTAGTTTAAAAAAAATAAAATAAAGTTATGGTCTCTTCCACGTGTGACCTTTGGGATTTCCACCCTTGGAAGATGCGCTAATCTCACGCCCCTGCTCACAACAGTTGGCACTGATTGGATTCGGCCGGCCTCTTAATCCCGCGCTCAGAGTGATGGTGACTTGAACTCAGCCCTGGCCGTGGCGACGTGTATATCCATAGTGTAGAAGTGCAATGTTGAGGGGAGGGAGTGTTCACTGTTGCGCTGCCTCGAAACCAAACTCCACCCTTCGTTTTGACACCTTTCAGCTTACAAGGATCAAAGATGGATGGATGGAAGGAAAAGGAGGAACTTCAGCGCGCCACCACCTCCCGACCCTGCATGACTGGACAGGATTATAGCCACAGCCACCACCTATTGCTCCACCCCTCCATCTCTCCTCTCCTTTTCCACCCATCCTTCTCTCTCTGTTCATCTTGTCTGCCTGACTTAAGAGCAGTGGCTGGAAGACCCTGAACCTGTGTAAGGCTATATTATCTAAACATTTATACTCACGGTAACTAAAGACGGAAGAAGAAAAAAAAACAAACAAAAAAAAAAAAAAAACTTTCCAAACAGCTCTTTTATTTTTACGGTGTTTTATTTGACATGAAGATGAGTATGTGTGATGCTTTTTTTGCAAAGAAACAAACAGCTCATAATACCCCTTAATAGAAGACACAAACACTGCGCCTTTCTTTTTCCCCCCGTTGGCTCGCTGTACCTTGTGCACAGTTTAGACAGCAGATTTTATAGGGTACATGTTTGATGTTTTCTCCCCACCCGCCGCTTCCTCCCATTCTCTTCATGGTTAGTATGTTTGTAAATGTCTCTGCTTTTGATTAAAAACTAGATGGTGTTGTAATAAAAAATGTTTACCGAGGTCCACTCTGCATTTGGTGAATTCCTCTTCGCATCTGGCTCTTATATTACTTTATTATGTTGGACTGCAAAATGTTTATCATATTGAAGTTGTCTATTTTAGGACCTTTTTTTTTTTTTTTTTTCTTCAATTATTTTAGTTGTGTTGACAGGTGGTTCTGTTTTAGAAAGTGAATGTTTTTTTTTTGTTTTCTTTTGTTTTTGAAATAGACTAGTCATTTAAAGGGTAGCAACGTAGGTTGAATGTAAAATGAATTGTGCAGATTTTTGGATGAGAACACAAACACAGCGAGGAGCTCATTTTTAAGTTTACATGCATTTCTTTCTGGAAGGAAACCGTAAACCAAAAACTCATGTGCTTTGTTTTGTTGTTGTGTATTTGAACAGGACACAAACAAAGTGGTCAATGTGAACTATCTTTGCCATCTCAGTAAATTCATGTTCACGCCGGCAGCCGTTCGCAACGAGAAGTCGTGCAATATGTTGTCTTTTTTTAAGATATCCCATTTTGTTTGTCAGTTGAAGTAAATGTAAATATTCCTGCTCCTGCATTTTCCACGCCAACATGTTTGTGTTTAAACTGAACATGTGTGTGACCAACGCATTAATAGAACTAAGAATTCATCACAACTGATTCATCTGAGTTGTTTCCTTCATACCTTGCAGAGGATATGATGACCCTCATGTCTGACTGTTCATGTCACACCTCGTTGCGAGTTCATCAGGTTGTTATACACGGCCTTTGTTCGGTTTATAAAATGACGGTTCTAGAAAAAGACAGAATTTTGTTTTGTTAATGTCAACTTATTTGGTACTAATTTTAAAAACCCTGAACATGGTGATCCAATGAGCACCAAATGTTATCCTCGGTGGCAGGGAAACCAAACAATTTTGTTCACTAAACCAAAGAGGTCAATACACATTTTTTTTTATTTCTTTTTTTTTTCTTTTTTGTCCCATTTTTTTAATATTTATTTTTTATTTGTTCATTTGTTGAAGGAATTTAGCTGAACAATTAACGAGGTGATCTGACGTGTGTGTGTGTGTGTGTGTGTGTGAGGACAGATATTCTCTGAATGGACACTGGGTCATTTAGCAGTAAAATTAATTTAATGTTTGGAAATTTTTTAACTCTTATCAGTTAGCCTCTTTGAAAATTTCAGTTTGGTGACTGACACCAGAGAACTCGAATATTTTTATAAAAACAAAAGTAATTGCACTTAAATTATCCTGTGATATTGTCTGTTGCGGTTACTGCAAATGCTTTGGAAACAATGCATGCACTGGATTGACTTTTATTTCATTTATTTGAGGCACTACCCATATATTTCTCATGTAACTTTCAAAAAATTGAACATTTTAAGAGGAGGACTTGTACTGCATTGTTCAGCAATGTGTTTTCTATTTGATCAATTTTAAGTTTTTTGTTTTCTTCAGACATCTACACATCTTTGGCTTCCATAATATTCAGTAAATCTGTGTGTCATTATTCCAGCCAAGGTGATTTGGCCGGAGCTTAAAGAAGCTACTCACAGGCTTGAAGAAGAATCATTGTACCGTTAATCTTGACTTTTCTCCACAGTGTTGAAGGTAAGTGTTTCCAGGTCCACATGCAGTGAGAAGATGCTTTTCCTGCCAAATAGGGTTTGACCGTTACATCAAGCTGCTGCTGCAGGCACCTAATGTGCATGCCTAATACTGTTCATTCAGCTTTCCTTTGGCTGATAATTGACGAGATAATGGCTTTCTCTTAAGTTCAATGCAAGGTTTCCAGTCAGAAACCACTCTTGCACAGTAAAACTGAAAAGCACAGTTCATTTATTATTAGGTCGAGTCTCTTAAGATGGGAGAGCCAGAAATGATCAATGTCATTTTCAGAGCGGCCTTTTCCTCCTTGATATCAGACTTCTGTACTGAAAAGGGTGAACCTTTGGGGAAAAAAAAATAAAGAATCTTAAAATTCAGGCTTTTTGGGCTTTTTCTTTCACCGACTGCATGTTGAGATGAATTGAAGGTTCAGTAAATGAAGTGTTCATCTGTATTCCATGTCACATGGGGCTAGAAATCATTTTATTATTGTTGACCAGGCTGTTACACACTGATCAGTTATTGATATAATGGAGCGAATTCTGTACATATTTTGATTCTAACACTTCGATTTCTTGCTTTACTGTTAATCTAACCTTAAACAACTGAATTAGTTTATCTGAAAGACATCTGCCTTCAAAGTTACTCTCCTGCATAGGGTAAATATTTAGTTTCAATCATAACACCAGTCTCAAGCAGAGAATTTTAAAAATGGTTATACTTTAATTTAATATCCTGCAATTCATTTTTCTTCTGCTTGCCCTCGAAGGGTCAACCTAATGTTACTATTGCAGAGTTTGGTTGAGAAGACCTACAAAATGCTTAAGACTGTAGAGAGAAACTGGTATTGTACGAGAAGGTCTGGAGTGGCAGAGTCGTATGCTAGACTGGTGCAGGACATGTATGCTCGTAAGGCAATGGTGAAGTGTGCTGTAGGTGTAATAGATAAGTTCTAGGTGGAGGTGGGACTCCATCAGGGATCGGTTCTGAGCCCCTTATTTGCAGCGGTGATGGACCGGCTGACAGATGAGGTTAGACACGAATCTCAATAGACATTTTGTTCTGTAGTGAGAGCAGGGAACAGGTGGAGGAACATCTGGAGAGGTGGAGGTATGCTCTGGAAAGGAGAGGAATGAAAGTTCCTCGGAACAAGACAATAAATGTGTGCGAATGAGAGGAACCTGGGTGGAATGATGAAGTGGCAGGGAGTTGAGATGGAGGATTCCAAGTACTTGGGGTCAACAGTCCAGAGCGTAGGAGAGTGGAAAAGAGGTAAAGAAACGGCTTCAAGTAGGTTGAGAAAAGTGTAAGCTAGAAGAATATCATTCAGAATGATAGGAAAGGTGGAGGAGGCAGTGGTAAGACCAGCAATGCCATGTGGTTTGGGGACGGCGGCGTAGAAGAAAAGACAGGAAGCAGAGATGAAGATGTTGAGGTTCTCTTTGGGAGTTATGAGGATGGAAAGGACCAGGAATGAGTCCATCAGAAGGACGTGGAAGATGTTCTGGAAAGAAGGTCAGAGAAGCCAGACCGAGACGGTTGGGTCATGGACAGAGGAGGGAGAGTCAATATATTGGTAGACGGATGCTGGAATTGGAGGTCGAGAAGAAGACCAAAGAGAAGATTTAAGGACGTAATTCTAGGGGAAGATACAGAGAACATGGTTTAATTATTATTAGATTATGAGCTAATTCTTATTAGAAGCAGAAGGTTGATTTGCTGTAGTGACCCCTGAAGGGAAAAGCCTAAAGAAAGGAAAAATAGTTTGCTAGAGGAGACCGACAGATTTAATCGTATTCTTGTAAACTTTAACACTGTTCTTTGTTTCTTTAACATCTCTTATCTTAATTAAAAAGACAACGACTGCTTATTTGGACATGAAATAAACTTACGCTAAACCTCAGTGGCCCGGAACCAATGTTTTGGAGACACGGAAGAGGCCGGAAGCGGAAGTCTGTTACACTTCCGGTGTAGGTTTAGCTGTTTGTTTGAAAGCAACGGCGGCTAACAGTAGCAACAATGGCAGCCTTTTTACACATGGAGACATCTACTGATACAAGAAGGCTCTTCTAGAGACCACCGACAGTTCCCCTCCACAGTACTATGTTCAAAAAGATGACCGAATTCGGTCCAGATTCCGGGGGTCGTGTGAAGGTAAGCGCCGCTCGTACGGGTCGTGTGTCGGGCGGAGAGCTGCGTCTGACCGGGGCTGGTGTTTCGGGGTTCCCCTGCAGGGGGTCACCATCGTCAAACCCATCGTGTTCGGGAATATCGCTCGATATTTCGGGAAAAAGAGGGAAGAGGACGGACACACACACCAGTGGACCGTCTACGTCAAACCCTACAGAAACGAGGTGAGTTGCATTGAAAATGCACCTCACACAGCGCAAAGTTCAAGCATTTTTCCATAAATAATAATCCTTTTGTGGTGTAGGATATGTCTGCTTATGTGAAGAAGATTCAGTTCAAGCTTCATGAGAGCTACGGGAACCCGCTGAGAGGTCAGTACAGGCCGAGAATAGGACGAGCAAGATTGTGTCTCATGTTTTCTTGTCAAAAGAAGATTTTGACAAGAATTCACCAAGACCTGGATGACTGGGAAACTCAACAGACTTGCACCATGTTTTTGTTTTGATTTGTCCTCCATATATATGGAAGTAAACACTAAAAAACTAACTGGGTGATAACCAAATTAATCCCGTGATACCAATTCACAGTTAAAATAAGTTCCTTATTAGTCCTAAAGGGTGTAGGGATGTTACTTTTTTTTTTTCATTCTGTACTTGGACATTGAGAGACTTGGGTGCATCTCTGTTGCTGTTTACATTCTCAAGAATCTGTTCCCATCATGGGCCTCCAGGGGGCCAAAGAATAACAATCAGAATCTGAAAAACTTTGTCACTGAGGGGCAATTAGACGACACATGGGGGAGCAGCATCGAAGTTGTTAACAGCAAGAATAAAATAAAGGAGTATTAATTATATATATATATATATATATGTATGTATAAACGCACACATACATGTATGAATGAATGAATGAATTTGTATGTATGTATGTGCATTTGTGTGTATATATGTAAGAATGTTTGTATGTGTGGAACCGGAAATATGCATGAATATGTGTATAGATGTATACATGTGTATTAATTCACACACACAAATTTATATATGTACAAATACATACATATATGCACATAAATATATATGTATATACACATACATATACACATATGTCATACACAGACACATATGTACATGCATACATACATATTTATACATATATACACATACATAGACAGATATATACATATACGTGTATTTACATATATACATACATATGGGAAAATATATGTATGTGTGTCTATTTATTTATATATGTATGTGTGTGTATTTATGTATGTATCTATATGTATGTATTTGTGTATGTTTATATATGTATGTACATGTGTGTGTGTATATATATGTATGTATGTGTGCATATATATCTTTATGATATGTATACACATTTGTATGAATACATAGATCCATATATATGTATGTGTATATGTATTTGTATATATATGTGTGTGTCTAATTGTATGTGTGTATATACATATATATTTATGTATGTATTTATAGATACATATAGATGTCATAATTTTTACATGCATATGTATGTGTATATACAGGACTGTCTCAGAAAATTAGAATATTGTGATAAAGTTCTTTGTCTTCTGTAATGCAATTAAAAAAACAAAATTAGTAAAAATCTTGCAATTATTCAGTTGATTTGTAATGAATCAAGAATGTATGACTTTTTTGTTTTTGCAATTGCATTACAGAAGATAAATATATATATATATAACATATATACATTATATATATATAATATATATAAATATACATCTATATGCATCCATTCGTGTATGTGTATATGCATATTTGTAAATATACATATGTATGTATATATGATTGTATATAAATATAAAATATATATTTGTGTGTGTGTGTATACATGTTAGTTTTTTGCACTTATATATCAATGTGTGTATGTCTTTGTGTACAAATATATATAGAAGAGTAAAAATGTGAAAATGTATGGATGTTTATATTTATGTATGTATGTATGTATATATGTGTGTGTGTATATGTTAATATGTATGTATGTATGTATATACGTGTGTATATATGTATGTCTGTACTCATGCGCATTTATGTAATTAGATATGTATATACATAAATGTAAATGAGAAAAACATATATCTGTATATATATATATATATACATATATGTATATATTTATGTATATAGGTATATGAACGTATGTATTGTATGTGTGTGTGTATATATACGTGTAAGAAATCACGACTGTACAAGATTTTGAGCATTGTAGGTATGCCAGAAAATGAGCTTGATATTCCTTCTGTCCACATGCTGTTTGTCTTCCAGTGGTAACAAAGCCTCCCTATGAGATCACGGAGACGGGCTGGGGGGAGTTTGAGATCATCATCAAGATCTTCTTCATCGACCCCAACGAGAGACCTGTGAGAGCCACCAGCACACACATACAGTCCTTCAAGACCCATGGGATTCCTGTGTATTTTATGTAGTATGTAAGGGCTGGGTGATAGATTATCATTTTTATTTGGGGAATTAAGACAAAATTAGGACAAGCAAGCATGACTTCATCCAAAGTCTGTGAGTAACTATGATACACACCCATGGCTGAAAGGTAATGCAAGCTATCCGGCATCTAGATATAAGCTTTCTTTTTCAGTCACACTGAATTGTAGACATAAAGTTCTGGGTTTGATGATCATTGCAAATGGGTCGTGAAAGACCTTTTACCTTCCCGTCTGTATTCTGAATCCCTGCTGATGCGTTTCCTTCAGGTGACTCTGTACCATCTGCTCAAGCTGTTCCAGTCGGACTCCAGCGCCATGCCGAAAAAGACCGTAGTCTCTGAGTTCTACGATGAAATGGTGAGCTTGTTCTCTTTATAAACGTCACGTAAATATCATTAATTATCAATACGTAGATGCTTTTGAAATGGTTATAATATTTAAGTGTCGTGCATTGGATTGCCATGTGGCATCCTGTATCTGTACCACATTATAACGCTTGCAATTGGCCGTGTGTTTGCGGGTATTTGATGTTTTCATGTTAAATAAAGGGCTTGTTCTGTTAGATCTTTCAGGATCCCACGGCCATGATGCAACAGTTACTGACCACATCAAGACAACTGACGCTGGGGGCCTACAAGCACGAGACCGAGTGTAAGTGCACACAGTGCATCAGTGTCTTCAAACAACATGCTGATCCAACTTGTCAAAATTTTAGCCAAAGGATTCTAGAACGGGTGTGTGTTTTTTTTCTGTTTTTTTTTGCAGTCAGCGAGCTGGAGCAGAGAACCAAGGAAAAAATGGAAGCGGCAAAGAAGAGAACCAGCCAGGAGATCATGGAGCTGAAAGACAAGCTGAAAGCCAGCCGGGAAAACATCAACCACCTGAAGGCGGAGATCAGGAAGCTGGAGGAGGACGGAGACCACAAAGAGCACTGAGAGAAGGGCTCGTCACTCCTCCTGCGGGATTAACTTTGGATTATCCATCTTTCTGACCTCGTGCAGGATTGAGAACTTCAGCATCCTTTCGATTTTCAAAGATGATCATCGGGATGAGAGGTTAATATTTCACATTAACGTAAGATCCGATTAGAGGAAACTACTGCCGACCGCCAACTAAACTCTACCCTTAGTTATAAATTTGTGAATTCTGGAGTATGATAGAAGTATGTTTTGCTTGGTCTTCCTCCTTCAGTCTTCATCAGTGGCCTGAACTTAATGGACGGGGGAAAAGAGCACTCTTTTGTTATTATTGTGTAATCTCAACTTGGCCAAGCAATTTTCTGACTGTGACGTCAAGTTTTTGCTTTTTCTCTGGGAAAAATCGACAGATTGTCTCCGCCTGCCTGGTAAATCTTTGTCAAAACTGTAAATCTAGTGAAACGTAGATTCCTTGTTGGTGTTTTTACTGAGCATTTTTTTTATATAAATGTAAACAGCTGTGTTCACAGAGCTTGTTGTGTTTTATTTTTTTCTATGAGAGCTCACTCATGAAACGAGATGATAAAGTTTGTAGATCCCACACTGATTAAGATTCGTAGAAACTCCACACTCAGACAAGACATTCTGGCCTTTCCAAATCTATTTTAACTTTCTTATCTCGACACATTTCGGAAAATTTCATTGATAAGAGGATCCTGATTGTCAAAGAGCTGACATACGATCCAAACAGTAAAAGAAGAATAAGACTGAAAATGATGTTTTGTGATAACACGCCGGGTTATTATGTTTACAGTCACAACTTGGCAAGCGGATATTATGATGTCATTTTGTGATTATGATTTTGCAATTATTCCTTAAAGGTAATTTCTATATAATTCATTTTCAAATGAGATTAGATGTATTTTAACAATCCCAGGATTGGGAATAGTAATAAAATCTGAAGGTATAAAAATAGAAAAGTATTATCTAAAAATGTCTATACATATTTAGCAATGTGGCAATGCAAAATCAGTCCTGTTGTGAATGATTAAAGTGAAAAAAAAATTGAAGAAATCAATGATCGCAAAGGAAAACAAAGAACCTTGGAAGTTTATCTTCTCAGTGATATAAGTTGTCTTCTACCATTTCACTCGTGCAGCGTTTATAGTCTGGGGAAGCAATCATTTTGAAATTGTGGTTATTATCTAAACATACATCCCATAATTATCTGCTCAAATGTTTCTCCGGGCAAAAATAATGTGAAATGCATACAGTGGAGTACTCACTTTTCCGATTGTCCGTGAAGGCATCTTACTGCAGGAACTCGGCCTTCGAATGGCTTTCTATGTGTAGAAACACACCTGAAGGTCGGCGTCCTTCAAACCGCTCTTCTCCCACAAATATGAACAGTTTTAAGACTCTACAATGCAGTCTAGGTTGTGCAAATCCCTGTATTTGCTCTCAACAAGTAGCTGTCATGCTATTAAAAACGCCGTGCGGCTCCACGTCACTGGTCGTGGGTTCAAATCCCTGCAGCGGTGAGTTAATTTGCCGGTGACACACACACACACACAATTCTTGGAAAGTTATCCTGTTTCAAAACACATTCCTCTCAAACGTTTCGAGTTATTTTACTTGAAACGCGTTGAAGCTAACTTAGCAATTAGCTCAGCAGCACTTCGAGGAGTCAGGTTAGCCAAATAATTAAAAACAAAAACAAAGGAGCGCATGCGTAGAACGCACATGAATGAGTCTGCGTGTGTGAGTGTTAGTGTGTGTTCTTGCTTTTTCGCTGGTTATAAATTGCATTTGAGTTGTGTTTTGGTCACATATTATACCTAACAACTTTTTTGGTGTCGAGAGCAGAGCTGGGTGATTCGTGAATCGCAAGATTTAATGAGTCAAATCTTCGACATGAATCACTAGTCCGAATTCTCTGAAGTACACAAGGCAACAGTGGACTCATAGGAAACAACGTGGATTCAGACGATCGATCTGAATTCGTTCGACTCTCCAGAAACCCGATCGATTATTCACGAGAACGGGTTCAGTCACTCAAATCGGTGATTCATCGGAAACACTATTGAACTAGATGATTCGAGTGTACCGGTTCACTGACCCGAGTCGGAGGAGTCGGTTCGCTCACTCCTACCAATGTAAACTCAGATGATTCTTATATGTTCACCATATACCTTTTTTGTCATTTTTTTGGTTGATCTCACATTTTCTAGCGATTCAAAAACACGTAATCACTCAAGTGACTCACTTGAGCGGATGACTCGGATTAACCGAGTTAAAATCTCGATCGGCTCTCTCTCGCGGTCACGTGATTGCCGCTGACGTCAGAGCTGGTATCGGCTAATGATCCTCCGCACCGTCCGGCCGCGGCCGAACTCCGTCACTCCTCCGAGCGACATCTTTCCCGACGGCGCTCTCTCTCCTGCCAGGTTCCCCTCCTCCTCCTCCTTCGCCCCGTTACGGTAAGACGGACAGAAGTCTCTCGAACAGTCGGACGCCGGTGGAGGAGGAGGGGGATCTTTCTCACCGTTCGAGCGGTTCATGGCTAACGTCACGGCGGCAGCATCCTTGCTAACACCGCCGCTCCGCCACCGTTGATTCAATCCCAGGTACGTTTGACTGACATTAGCTTGTATGCTAGCATCCCCTTCAGAGAACCTTTGTAACATTTTTAAAGCTTTATTTTTAACGATGTTACGTATCGTTTGTTCAGTGGGGAGGCTCTCGTTGTGTTTCGTACACTGACATTTTCAATTTAGCCAGTTATCCCGTTTGCCAGCGTAGTTGCTTTGAGTTTAAACACACACACACACGTTCATATTCAACAATGGAACATGTGATTTGTTGTTGAACCAGTTCATGTTGCTGTCATAATAATTACGAGTGCAATAACAACACAACAGGAAGTGCATCCATCTTACCTTATCTTGTCTTTGTGCTTTGCATTTTTATTCTGATAGTGAGAAACCCCCTCTCGGTTCTTCCATGTCTGGTATATGTGGAGAAATCGACAATAACACAGACTTTGACATTGACTTTTGATTCTATCAGCTTTCCTGCACTTGCTACTCACCGATCACTCCTTTTGATAGTCACACCTGAGTCCAAAGGCATTGCTGTGCATGCCGCATGTGCACGCCGGCAGGCCACACATGTCTTTGTTTTGGTTGTCAGCCACAGAGCTCCATTGTCGCTGAGTTGCTTGTGTGAGTGTGCAGTTTAGGTCCATTCATGACGCTGAGTGCATCATCAGCACATGGAGCCACCGTGCAGCTCCGCCGCGGGCCTTGGGGGATCCGCCGATCAGATACTTCCCCATCAAGCATAGCTGTCAAACGTAGTCAATCGTCGGCCCATGAAGAATTCAGTCAAGACATGTTTCTTTCTCTGTGATGACAAAAGAAATGTATTTTCATGTTGTTACTGGATGATGTCAGGGGTTATTTTCTAAGAAACCGCTTGATCACGTGTACAGTGTTGAAAAGCTCCTGTTTACCCCGAGACTTGTGCGAACCTGTATTATCTGAGTTGCATCAGTAGAACACGGCAGCAGTTTCTATGTATGAACTTTCTAGAATACTCAATACAGGACCTGCCCTGTTATTATGTTTTCATCATTTAGTACTCACTGCATTTTGTATTCACCGCTACACTATGCAATGACTGCAAGATGCAACAGTATTTCATTATGTATTACGCTCTTCCATACCTTCCAATTCACAAGGCTTACATGGACGTGCAGGTGGAATGTTGTTCCTTATTTTCATGCACCCATGAAAAGTCCCTTTTTTGTGGAAACTAATCGTGGCAACTGGACCCAGGGTCTTCAGTTCCGATAAGATTTGACAATGGCCCTTGGCCTGGACAGCCG
This sequence comes from Fistularia commersonii, assembly GCF_037954325.1. Lineage (NCBI taxonomy): Eukaryota > Metazoa > Chordata > Actinopteri > Syngnathiformes > Fistulariidae > Fistularia > Fistularia commersonii. The sequence continues at coordinate 20,293,638 of NC_141288.1, read as the reverse complement.
GGAACCCTCACAGACGTGAGAAGTGATGATTCTGGTTTATCCCGCCTTGGAGCCATCAGACGAGGGAACAGTCACTCACACACCCCTCAAGTTTAATCTATTTCATTTAACATAGAAATGTGAGCTGTCCCACATCAGACTGAGCTTCTCAGCTCTCTAAGTAAACCGTTTAGCCCTGCAGTGTGGTACTTGTTTAGTTAGTTACATTTAAATACTGAATGATTTTCAAAGTCTCCCACTCTTACCAGTGTTGGAAATGGAGGTGCAGAGGAATGTTTCTGTGTGGTTGGAACGTGAACCCTGTTTGGAGGTGGATGATTCCCATGGAGGAAGTCACCAGAGCAGGTTGAGCGACCGCGGCCTGAACAGACAATATCACTGAGCTTCATTTGAAAATGGCCAACATTTGCATGCCGTTTAAGATAAGCTTTCATTGATCTCTGAGGGAGGTGGAACTTGTTTGCAACAGCGTTATTGTCAAGAAAAGCTTGAGATACGTAGACATTAAAGATAAATAAAACGTGCATTATGAACATATACCCTGACTCATAGATCTCATTTACAGTGTGGGCCTCTTTTATGAACTGGAAATCTCACCACTTAAAGAATTAAATCATTTGTATACTAATTACTCTGCTAATTAATGAAAATCAATAAGGAAAAAGAGCAGTGCTCGAGAATCATTGCAACGTTTGAAAGTGATTTCAGATGTTGTGGCTTAAAGCGAAGCGTTATGAAATGCCCAGCATCCGCAGAAAAACCAGCTACTTCCCATTCAGCGTTACACAACAGTGAAAACTGCACTGTGTGTGTGTTATCTGTGGACTCTTACTTTCTATTTGAATGCTTTTGTCCAGTGTTTCCTCGCTGCAAATTGCTGACGAAAGCGCTTCAGTTGACTTTGCCGGTGTTATGCATGCATTACTTGCTTTTACTGCCAAAAGCCCTTTGAGCTACATATCTTTAATTGTATGAAACATGCTATATGAACAAAGTCTGAGCGATTGATCGATTGATCATATAGAGGCATCTTACATGGCAGCAGGAGTTATCGGGTCTACATTTTTAAGCAGCTTTATTTTGTTGGCTCCACAGAATCCAAGTCATAAGAACACTGGTTTCATTTGAATATACTGGCAAACCCTGCTCTGTCTGATTATCTCTCTTCCTGTCCGAAATGCAAACGACTGCAAACCGTAGCTTGTGTCAGAGGTTGTGCTCCTCCTCGGCAGCCTGTGCCTGCCCTGCAGGGCAGAGGACCTCCAAATGGAGAACTGATGGTCCTCGCTGTAGAGCACTTTTTCTTCACGCTTACCCGTATCTTTGTCCGTGCCAGATGTGGTGGTGAGCCCATGGAACAGCCATCATCTTCAGACGGAGCGGCGCCGGAGGAGAGGAGGGGTCTGGTGGAGGTAAGGTTGGCCTCTCACTCTGAACTATTCAAAATAAATATATAAAGTAAAAATCTTTCTACTTACAGGCAGAAATTATTCTTTTAGGACTCAGAAGAGCAACACGTACTTTTGCGTTATTAAACGTGTGTTTATTCCAAGGTCTGCTCACGTGATAGCAGCGCTTCCCACCTGGAAGCGAGGGAATAAACAAACACTGTGTTTACCTGTTTGTTCCAGGACGGCATCCTGAGAGGCGCCGAGGGTGGAGAAGAAGGTCCTCCGCTTCAAACCCAGAGGAAGAGCAGCTCCTCTCGCTCCTCCCGCAAAAGCTTTCGCCTTGACTATCGACTGGAGGTAAAAAATAAAACTAAAAACATAAAAAAAATCTACACCCCGTCCAACCTCCGGTCCCCTCAACCTGGATTACTTCCCTACATTTTGGTCTTTTGTCCGCATCATAAGAGAACTGTCCTGTTACTAAAACATCCAGTATCTGAAAACAGATAAAAATCCATATATTGGCCACATCGTTGTTTAAGTGAAAAAAGTTGCAGCTTATCGTCGGCAATTATGGTATATAAACATATTTCATTTTTTTCTGCCATGTTTTACTTTCCTGGTTAATATCATTAATAATAGTGTTTTGATTTTTTTTTTTTTTTTACTAAATGATCCCAAATATACTTATACTATATGTGAGAATGACTTAAATATCAATTCAAGTATGATTGAAGTCATTAAAACATGATCATGTACTTGTGATCGCAGGAAGAAGTGACAAAGTCTTGCAGAGACAAACATGGCCGCTGGACCAACCCCTGGTCCACATGGCGGTTCCCCACCTACTCGACCCTCCTCAGATTTCTCCTCTTGGACAAGAATAACAGCAACGTACCAAGCAGTAAAGAGGTAGGTGATAACAGGTTCACGTGGAGAATAGTGAAGACTTTTCAGTACGCTCATCCCTGTGGATTATCTGCACCTAAGCTGTCGGTTTACGCTGGTTTTGTGAGGACCGGAGCCCGCGGTTACATTCTTGGATGTCAGAGAGACGTCAGTAGGCATCCGGCTATTTTCTTCTAAAGGCTTAAAGCCCTCAGTCCTCTGCATCTGCTTTCCACCCGCTTCACACCGATGGATGCTGAGGCTGCAGCCGAGAAATATTAAGGCCGGGCACAAATAAGCACAAGCCAGAGGGAGGCTTAGCTTCAAAAACTGTTGGATTTGTTCCATCCAGCAGAACCTAAGCTCACCTCCTAGGCCAGTGTGACGCCGTCTCTTCTGTCTTCTGCACGTCGTACCTTCAGGCCCTGGACTCTGAGCTCCCGGTGCTGGAACCTTACTTTGTCCGGACCCCGGACCTCTCCGAGTGCGGCCCGGGCCTCAGAGTTACGTGGCTGGGCCACGCCACGGTTCTGGTGGAGCTGGACGGCGTGAACATTCTGACGGACCCGGTCTTCAGCCAAAGGGCCTCGCCGTTGCAGTTCATGGGGCCGAAAAGGTACAGAGGCCCCCCTTGCACCGTGGAGCAGGTGGGACATTATTTTGCTTTCTGTTCCACGATCGACCTGAAAAAAGCCTCCGCCGGCGTTCTTCTAAGCGCTTTCCTCCCACAGCTGCCGAGGATCGACGCCGTGGTCATCAGCCATTCTCATTACGATCACCTGGATGCCGGCAGCGTGGCCAGTCTGAACGCACGCTTCGGAGGGGAGCTACGCTGGTGCGTGTCGGGCCTCCGAAGCACGAGAAGAAATCCGCTTCCGTGCCATTCTCACAAATACACACTTTGAAACAGAAGGGGTGTGTGTGGTCTCTTTCTTTTTAGGTTCGTGCCCCTGGGCTTGATGGACTGGCTGGTGAAGGCCGGCTGCGAGAACGTGATGGAGCTGGACTGGTGGGAGGAAAACTGTGTCCCCGGGCACGACGAGGTCACCTTCGTCTGCACGCCCGCCCAGCACTGGAGCAAACGCACGCCGCTGGACGACAACAAGGTGCGGCGAGACGCAACCGACGGACTCGGCGTGGCACAACGGACCTCCAGCTGACTTGGAGATGATGTTTTCCTTCTTCCCGTTGTTTCCTCACAGACTTTGTGGAGCAGCTGGTCTGTTTTAGGTCCCGATCATCGATTCTTCTTCGCCGGCGATACGGGCTACTGCCCGTGTTTCAAGGAGATCGGGCAGCGTTTCGGCCCCTTCGACTTGGCCGCGATCCCCATCGGAGCTTATCTGCCGAGGTACTGGAATGGCAGAACGCCGAAGCAGCTGAGAACGCGCTTCAGGAGCTCCCTGACGGAGGTTTTGGTTTGCAGGGATGTGATGCAGGGGCAGCACGTGGACCCGGAGGAGGCCGTCCAGATTCACCAAGACCTTCAGGCCAAACAGTCTGTGGCCATCCACTGGGGAACGTTCGCCTTGGCCTACGAGGTGTGTGTGTGTGTGTGTGTAAAGTCCATGACTTTGCACTTTCCAGAGACATAAACAACTGGCAGCTCAACTTTGGCCGCTGCCATGGGGACCTGATTCAGACGGAGGCATTTGATGTTAAAGAAGTTCAAAACTCAGAGCGATAATACCTGAGGTTCGGCTTGAAATGACAAAACTCTGCCTTTGTTGAGCCTCTTCAGACAAGAATCAGGAAAGGCCAGTTTAGCAGGAATGTATCCTAACGTGAAAGGGTTGAGATCCACGGGTCAGGAGTGGTTTTATCGGCCGTGGAGGTCGAGGGTTTGACGCCATTATGTTCTAGTAGCACAAACCAGACAAAGGTGTCATTGTTCGTTAAGCTCCCGGGTTATTTCTGCCACTAAGACGGTTCCACGTTGCCGCTGGCCGACTGCCACGCTTGGCAACGCGCACGATTCGACGAAAGGCCGCCCGAAAGCTCCACTTCTTCCTGTTTCTGAAGACGATGTGGGCCAAGCAGGTTTGAACGCTCCGGTTGTCTTTCCTTTCCCACAGTTCTACCTGGAACCGCCGCTCCGTCTCCGAGAGGCCTTGGAGCAGAGAGGACTGAAAGCAGAATCCTTCTTCACGCTGCACCACGGGGAGTCTCGCCTCATCGCTTCCAACGGAGGAGACGTCTTCGATTGACCCCGTCCGCAGTCTGTTTGGACGCTCTGGTTTGGCTTTCGGTTCTGCAAACAGGAGAAACATTCATATGGAGTTAATCACAAAAACAGACACATGTTCTGCGATAGTTTACATTGGGAATGTTTGCCCTGTGCTCGTAACTGTGGGAAGAATCACTTCCGGGAGCGACATATTTATCATTCTTTTTTAAACCATGAGAGAAGCATTTAAAGTGATGATGGTAAAGTCGGGATCACTGACATGCACAGCTATAGGATGCGGGGAGTCACGCGGAGAAAGTTTGCTCCTGTTATTTGCCGTGTTTGGGTGCGAGGCGGCTTCCAGCCGGATCAGGTGGCTTTCAGACCTGAGGAGGCCGTCCGGACCGCGCGACGTTCTGGAGCACATTTTCAGAGCGACCGCTGCGCAGCAATCCGGGCGTTGACGTCATCGGCGAGTAGGAAACGGCGTGACAAGAATTCCAAGCCACTAAAACAATTAGAAAAGTAAAATCCAAGCAGCCAGATTTGTGGAGCCTGTTGCTATGGGAACCCTGGATGCACTTAGAACCACCCATGTGGAGTTTCTGGGCTGGATGTGGACCCGATGTCAAGCGCGACGGAAGCGTGAGGAATATATATCGAGCGTTTGTTGCCATGGATGGTTTTCTCCCCAAAGGAGTGTTCTGCTCCTCCCGGGCAGCCGAGCTCCACTGCCTGGGTTCTCTGGAAGCCGCCTCCCCTCCTTGCTTCTCCGTGTCAGCGGCTTCCCTTTCACAGCTCAGATGACGAGCCCGTAGATGTCTTTGCTTCACACTTGAATAATCTCTTATTCTTAGATTTGATTTTGATTCTGAATGCCCAATTTCCAAACAGAATGTAAGAATTGATGGGATAATGTCAGTGTGGGCTGGTTACAAGGCCTGGCAGGGGTTTTTGTTAAAGTTTCAACCAGGTTACACAACAACCCAATGAATGTGATTTGAATCGTCAGTTTCCACCTGTGTTTGGGCACCGATGTTTGACAGGAGTGTTAAGACAGTAACCAAAGAAATCACACGGCAAATTCAACCCGATCCTCTGCAAATTCTCAACGGATGCAGCGGTTTATGGATTGACGGCCGACGTTTTGCTCCGCGGGCCAAAAACTAATTCCGTATTAGACCGAGAGGCCTAAATTCGGAGGTTTGAATGTATTTGCGGCCTGGTGTGGTTTGCAAAAATTTGATTTGAACGGGGTTCAAGTTGAATTTGGAAATTGAGTCGGGCAGCAGGGAGTTTTCTGTCTTGTGATTCTGCATTCTGGACACCAGTGTGTGGGTGTGATGTCAGAGGCCTGTTCATAGCGGAGCTCACAAAGGGCACTTTCTCAAATATCAACGCCCCCCCACCCAAAACAAAGACCACAAGCAGCCACAAACCCCACCCGTCTTGTTCGCGTTCGTTTCCTGCAGGTGGTAAAAATGGCCTCCTGGGCTTTGCCTCGCTGTTCTGTTGGTGGTTCAGTTTTCGGAGAAACGTGTCTCCCATCTGCACATTGCATCATCACGTGTACAGAAGGCGGTGCGATGGCTTTGGAAAGGGAAACGAGATGCACAATAATCATTTCCGAAATGCAGAATACTCTGAAACTACAATGCAATAATCAACTTATACATAGGTACTCTCCTAACTTATACCTTTAGTAGCAGTTTTGTAACAGGTTCTTGCTATTTTCCTATATTTTATTTGATTTTCTGAAAGCCAACCTGCCGTTGCAGGATCTAGAACAGAAGTTAGGCGAAATTTTAAAAAAAAAGCACTTTCATGTTAAGTGATTGGATTCCTTTTTTGAATGTATCTCTGGCTGCTCTCCTCTGTGGACAGTTCTTCTTGTGATCCATAATAAATTTTGGTATTTACATCACTTTCTCTTTCCTGTCTTTGCTGAATTATTTTTATTTCCGTTGTAGTGTCGACATCTTACAAACTCAAACACAACCGTTTCTTGCAGATGCCACGACATCAGTAAGAAACTATATTGTGTTTGGCGAAGACAAACTTTATACACCGAAATAAGATTTGAAGATTTGTAACTTACATTTCGGGGTATCATTGCGAGCAGGCGTGCGGCGGTACGGTGGTTTGCGCTTCAGCCTCACATCTTGAAAGACCCTGGTTTGATTCAGACTTTCTTTGTGGAGTCTGCATGGGTTTCCTCTGCGTTGGGAGTATTTGCCAACATTTTTCCATTCTTTTTGAAACTTAAAGTTAAATATTTTACTTTAAAATGTTACATACCACATTGAGGTATTCGAAAACAGTACTCGAGTACTTCTACCCGCTTGTCCTTCGGTGATTAACGTCTCACGGTCCTGCTAAATTTTCGACCTACATCCTATGAGAGGGAAACAGGCTAGAAGGTTGAAGTGTAGAGTGGAAACCTTTACTAAAGTTAGTGTTAAAAAACAAAATAAACCTATTTATTTGAAGAAAGTTTCCTTTTTTGATGATGCTCTATACAACTGGATTCCACTAGTTGTCCTGGAGTTCAAAGGTAAAGGAATAATAGAAGTTCAGGCAAAAAAGATCAATATTTTGAGACAAGTTCAATAAGAATCTTTAATGATATTAAATCAACACATTATATCAAGGTAAAATAAGGTGATTTTATTTAGACGTTTGAAATGTTAGGAGTTAATTCATCCCAGCCCTCCTTTTCAGGGTTCACCAGTGGCGTGATTCTTATTTCAGGGAAAACAGAGCATAGAGAGCTGCAATGAACCCACTTATTGCGTTACTTCTTATCGTATGGATCACAGTGTTTAAGGGTTTTAGCGAAGCTCCCTGACATCGCCAGACATAAATCATTTATCATTTATATCATTATCATTTCAATCAGTTTAATGCAAATATGTAGCCAATTCCATAAGACATCCTGCTAATGTCCAATGAGTTTATGTCCTTATTTTCTGCCATTTCTTCTATTTTGAGGTCTTTTTAATTCAAATCTTTCATTTCTTCCTTTAAAATTCAAAATTTTCTTTACTACCTGCTTATACAGCTAAATTTGGATTTCAATTTTAATTATTCGTTCAATTTCTACAATGTGCACGAATTGTCATCAGCAAAATCTACCTGTACTTCTGAATGTGTCCAGTAGAGGGAGACAGTGAGTGTGTGCGTCGTCTCTGCTTCCACTCTCATGTAGTAATTACTTTCTGCCCTGCACTGCAAAAGGCATTTTGGTGCCTTATTTCAGAAATACTCAAAGTGCAATTTACTCCTGCCTTGTCTTGCAAGATCAACTCGAACGACACACTCACTCTGTTTATCTGTTGCTGGTTATAATGTTTCCTCTGAAAACTTGAAGCGGCTCCAGTAACCTCTGGCCGTGTGTGTTGCACACTGATCCCATTAAGATGGGAAAGTAGGCCCTGCATTAAAAATGATGCCTTAAGTTATCAAACTGTATAAATATACTAAAGAGACTCCCAGGACACTGAGAGTCTCTGGTGGCTCAAAGTCATGTCACGCTCTGCCTGTTACCGTCCCTACTGTGCGTCGACCCTCTGGAGCAACGTCGCGAGAAGTCCAGAAAGATGCCGTCGTGCTCCGGGTCCGAGTCCAGGGACCCCAGGACGCGGTCCATCATGATTTCCGGACTGGACGTGGAGCTTGGGCCGGAGCTGGTGTCCTGAGCCAGCGCTCTGGAGGACGAGGGGGAGTCGGAGACCAGGGAACGCGTGCCGTCCCCAGGGGAGGGCTCCGGGAGGATGCAGGGGGAGCGATGGCGCTGCTGGTCTGCCGGACTGCCTCTGGTTCCAGAATCCTGGCCTGTGGCACCGGTGTCTGCACAGAGAGGAGCTGGGTTTAAACACAAATATGTTTGTAATCTTACGGGAGCAGCCATTCTTGCGCCCTGAAAACACGAGTGTTGTTGTAATTCTTGTTTTGGCCACAGGAGGGAGCCAACACTCTAGAATCTGGTGAGTTTAAACAAGAACCAGCCGATTTGTTTGTGGAAAAAGCTTGGGTGCATTTCTGAAACTGCGACGTACCTGAGTGCGTCACGGAGGGCGTGGGGGTCAAGGAGTGGTCGGCAAGGCTGGGCGTGCTGGTGTTATTGGCGCCAGTGCTGGCGGCACACTCTGCCACTGAGCCACTCTCCTCTGCACAGGAAGTCATCTCAGACACCGAGTGACGTCGCAGGCCTGCGCTTCCTCCCAGAGGCAAGTCGGCATCGTACTCCACCACAGGTGTGAGCATGGGGACGTTGTAGCTCTTAGAGCGGACCACGGGGTTCTTCACCACGACGGATTTGCTGGGCCTGGCCGTCCAGGAGCGTTGCAGACGCTTCTCTAACAAGCAGACAAAAAAAAAAAAAAAGACAATGCTTTTCAGCCACAGGGATCTTCTACACACAAGTGACAAACACATGGACACACAAGATGGACCACAGTTCCACCAGTAACAAAAAAAACATGCAGGAAATAAGATGAAAAGCAAGATATCATGACAAACAACTTCAACGGATTCCTAATTAAATTAAGAAAATCCCCCACAGAAACAGTTTTGGAACAACATGAATTTTTTACGATAATGCTAACAGTTAGCAGACCAGTGTGTTGTAAGCACAGACCTAATATGCACGAGGAGCATTGCAGATTCGACGCTCCGTCTCTGGAGTACATGCCATTGGTGCCGAGGTAGGGAGAGACCACCTTCTGAATGAGCGACTCCAAACGTAGGTAGTCATCAGTAACACCTTTGGATTCATGGACGCTCTGCATTGAGACACACACACATGCCAACAAACTCCTCATTATCAGACTGCGTGTTATTTTGGGCCTGTGGTGGTGGGAGCTTTAAAAAGCCATGAAAACATGTGTTCCGGGGAAAACAAGAAGAGATAGAGCTCCATTCAGAGCACGGCAATTTTATCCAACTGCCTGTTATGAGAGATTAGAAAGAAAACATCATTCTAGCCTTATTTTTAAAGTTTGTTACAGTCATGTGTGTGTGTGTGTGTGGAGGGCGTATAACAAGAACACCCGCCCATAGGAAGCCGTATCTCTGAAAGCAACGCACATCATGTGAATAGGGAACACTTCCTCTTTTACTGGTTAGCTACAAAGAGTAGAAGTGAAAGGAAACAGTACCAGCGCCTTCAGGCCGAGGTGTTATTTTACCAAGAATTCTATTTATAGGTGAAAAAATATGAAATAGTCAGCTTGTATTTTTTCAGAGATCTCAGATAGATCCCAGCGCGACGTGTGCGGCCTTCTGTCTCAACTGGTCGCAGTGGAGAGACAGACAGATGGAAAAAAAAGTGTGAAATGGATCTATTACACATAGGGATGGAACATGATAATAAAATATCTATTAGCAACGCAACATTATTTGTATTTTAATATTTAACATTTCAGTTTGTTAAATGAATGAATATACATGAGCAGAACTTCACACTCACAGATGGGAACAGAAACCTCACGACCTGTTACACACCTTCCCGAACCCCGATGCCGGGTTTGTTATGAAATGGTCTTTCATTCTCATCAGCTCAGTCTGTCTGCAGAAACCACCTTCTACCATGGAGAAGGCTGCTGCACCCTCCCTTGCTATCCATCTCTGCACTGAACTGTTCTATCTCTTTGACATGGACTTGGACATTTAGTCTCTACAGTTGAACTCTAACATATGTGGTCAAGAGTTGATTGAATATGTTAGCAAAACTTATACTATTGAACTTTGTGCTGGAACATGGCTAACATTTCTGGACTGTGTGCTGTGCAAAGCTAAACTTAATTAGCTGTACGCTCCTAGTAAGAGAACATAAGTTTGTCCTTATCAAGCTAACATTATAGAAATGCGTTTATATGAAGCTAAAATTAGCAACACGTGTGTTATTTCAAAGCTAACATAAGCGACCTGCATACTCGAACGAAGCTAACATGCTCGAATGACGCTAAAAAGCTAATATTGGTGACATGCATTCTCATAGCTAAGAACCGTTTAAAGCTAATAATACCGACAAGCGCGACGCGAAAAAGTCACATTACTAACAGCCGTATTTGTATAAAACTTGCATCACCGTCCTACGTGCTCATAAACCCTATCCATACATAACGTTAAAATAATTTTACTGAGATACGTGCTCGTACAAAGCTAGCGTTACTGACCCGCGTGCTCGTTCAAAGCTAGCATCACCGACCAACGTGGTCGCGCAAAGCTAGCATCACCGACCTGCGTGCTCGTACACAGCTAACATCAACTAGCTACACAATTGACAATAGTGATTATTATAGAGCTGCATGCTTGTTCGAAGCAAATACTAAAGACCACGTACTCGTTTTAAGCGAACATTGTTGATCTACAAGCTACTATAAAGTTAACATCACCGACCCGCATGCTGGTCCAAATCTAGCATCCCCGACGTAAGTGCTTGCACGAAGCTAACGTCACCAAACTGCATACTTGCTCAAATCCAACACTAGCGAACTGCGTGCCAAAAGAAACATCATCGACCTGTATGATCGCACAAAGCTAGCATTATCGACCTGCGTGATGTATAAAACATATATTACCAACCCGCATGCTCGTAGGAAGCTAACATTAACAACATGCGTGCTCACAAGAAGCTAACGTTAACGACATGCGTGTTCACAAGAAGCTAACATAAACAACATGCGTGTTCACAAGAAGCCAACATTAACAACATGCGTGTTCACAAGAAGCCAACATTAACAACATACTTGATTTACCATAGTAATATTACCAAGCAGCGATCTCGTTTGGAGCAAACATCAGCGACCGCCAATGCTCCTGGGAAGCTAATACAACCGACTTGCGTGCTCGGGCGGAGCTAACAGTACCGACAGGCGTACCAGTACAAAGCTAACATTAGTGACTTGCGTGCTTGCAGGAAGTTTAACATAAAACGACACGATGTTATCAAACTGCCTTTCGAAATAAACATCACCGACCTTCTTACTTGTTAGGGAGTGTTCATACGAGGCACCGTGTACTCGTACTAAAGCAACATTACCTATCGAAATGATCATTCAAAGCTAGCGTTACCTTCCTGCGTGGTGTATACAACTGATGCTACCGACCCGCATGCTAGTCCGAAGCGAACATTAGCCACACGCGTGCTCCTACGAAGCTAAGGTTATCGGTCTCCGTACTTGTTCACATGTAACACTAACGTTCTGCGTGCTGATACAAACCACTACGCACTTTTACAAACAATATTACCGACTTACACGATCATACAAAACTAGCATTAACTACCTGCGTGGTGAATAGAATTGACGCTCTTACGAAGCTAACAGTACTGACAACCGTGCTCGTGCAGAGCTAACAGTACAGACACGCGCGCTTGAATGAAGCTAACATTAACTTCTTCATTACTTCTTTGATACACAAACTCCACCCGGCATTCAATGCAAAGAACAAATTTGTAATTTCTTTTATTTTCCCCTTGGCGGATGATAAAGTATTCTGATTAAAATATTCCTCCAAACTATCGTCCGTAATCACACTGTGCGTCGGTGGAATCTGCCCCCCTGCAACTCGAGTCGTGAAAACGGTTCCGCGGTTCAAATTAAAGCGATAAAAAGTGTTAATTTTTTTAGAGTGTTATTTTTTCTGTAATTAATTGATCAAAATTAATTCTATGGGACATGGATCCAGATGAGTTCGGAGGAATGAGAGAGTTGAATTATGGGTTATCCCTCTGAAGTGGAAGCCTGTTGTTGCATATTAGCAGCAAAGCGGACCCCTAACAACTATATGCTTTCTCAAAAAGCCCTTTAAGCCAATTTTTAAAGAAATAGAGATTGTCGGCCCTCTTGGATGGAGACGGCTGCACAGAAGTGCTCGGCAAAAACAAGAGCGACTCAAAAATCGGGGCCGGAAAAAGTGAAGCTGCGGTTTCATGGATCTGGAAGATCAGCTGATGTCGCTCATTAGCTCTGCTTTTTCAGTTCCCGGGGATGAAACTTTCCGTTTCACGGAAAGACGAAGCTCTGTCGATCTCCACGCCTCCTTTACAAAAGCAGCAGATGATGACAAACGTCCCCACAGTAAACTGTGTCGTAACATGGAAACCCAGCAGGAAATATCTGCGGGACATGTGAAACGATTTAAAAACCCACTTAACAAGCCTCTTCCTCGGTCCCGGAGGAAGTGAAGGTTACGGGCAATTAACCATCTGCAGCCACTTCTCGCAAGAAAATGGAAAATTAACTGAGCAGAATACACTACTGTTTGTAAATAGCTGTAAATGTATTTATATATCAAATCTGAGAAAGAAAAAAAAGCGAACATTAGGCGTCAATCAGACGCTGCTCTTCACTTGCTAAATATTTACAAACGGCCTTCCCACCGGGGACATGAATCTCTGTTGGAATCAGTAAACACTCGCTTCTTTCATTCTGCCTCCGTTGTTAGTTCCTTTTCGCAAACAGTAGGTTTTTCTTTTCTCTCTCCGCTGAAAGGACGGCGTGCAGACGGGTAAACAGGCGCGGAGGGTTGCGAGTGGTCATGGGAAGACGGTCGTGTTCGCGCTGAGATGATTTCCTGTGAGGGTCCTTTGCGGAGAAACAAAGCTCCCCCTTCCAAACTCCCCTCGGCGCCTCTTTCCCATCTGCGGTCATTTACCCTCGCGGCCTCACCTCGCAGCAGGCGGCCGTGGTCCTCTCCAGCAACCCATGGAGAAGATAAATACAAACAGGAATGTATTTACTTTCTAATCTTCTCCTCTGGGCTGCTCCCAATCATCTGCATCCCTCCATCTCTAAGCCTCCTCGCTGGGTTTCCTCTAGGCCAGATCTGGGCATTTTGCAGCCCGCGGGTCACATCCGGCCCATTTTGCTTTTTTTTTTTTTTTCCGGCCCGCCAAACTATTTCATTTGAATATTTTCAATCAATATTGAATTTAGAGCAGTGATCTTGTCTGAAGTAAACATTAGCCACTGCCAACGCTCGTAGGAGGCTAATACTACCGAATTGCGTGCTCGGGCGGAGCTAACAGCACCGGCAGGCTAACATTAGCGACATGTGTGCTCGCACGAAGCTAACATAAAACGACATGCATGATTGACAATAGCAGTGTTACCAAACTGCATTTCAAAGTAAATATTAGCAACCGCTAGCTCATTCTAAGCTAACATCACCAACCTGCTTACTTGTCAGCGATCCGGGTGAAACTCCTTTTTTTCCTTTTGTTTAATTTTGTATGGTTGATTACATACAAAATAATGTTCATTTATGATGGATGATTTTAAAGCTGAAATAAAATGGCCCAAAATTTAAATATTTCAATTGCGGGTGTAAGTTCTGTGTCACATCGTGTTGTGCCATACTGCTAACACTGACAAAACAGTGCACCCCTGACAGACAATATAGGAACAGCATTTTTATTTTAACAAAGTAGTTGATGATTTTCATGTCTTTTTTTCAAATTGTAGATTCATTCCACGGGCCGGATTGGACCCCCTAGTGGGCAGGTAGCGGCCCGCGGCCCGTACGTTTGATACCCCTGGTAAACATGTCCTCCTCGCTCCCAAAACATTAACTTTTAGAATATCAGATTGATATCAGTCCAGCTTCTCATCAAAAGTTATTTCTTATGGTGCTTGACAGATCACGGGTCAACCTCATCGCTCTGATACGTTGTAATCCATATTCGATGTGAGACGAGCACCAAAAATATGGATGCAGATCTTTTGTCATCCATCCATTCGTCGCTTCTCCAGCGCTCAAGGCTCATCTCAGGACCACATGCGGAGTCATGCAACAACATCGCCCTCCGAGGAGCTCCAACAAACCTCCTGCATGTGTTGGACAGTGGGAGGAACCAGGAGGAACCCCACGCAGACATGGGGAGAACATGGAGACTCCGCACAGAGAGAGGGATCCAGCCTGGGACCCTCCAGCTGTGAGGTGGAGGTCCGAACCACGATTTGGTGGTTATTAATTGATCTATTCTTTTTTAATTCATCTTTTTCTCAGAAGCCTACTGCCACCTTTCCAGCACGTCTAAAGCCTGTTGTTCTAACAGCTCTGCTTTCCCTTTCACTGTTTTACCGTAGATAACAATAACAATAATAATAATAATAATAATAATAATAATAATAATAATAAGAAGAAGAAGAAGAAGAAGAAGAAGAAGAAGAAGAAGAAGAAGAAGAAGAAGAAAAACAATTCTCCAATTCTCCAAGAAGAAAAACAATTCCTTTTGGTATGATAATAATAACAATAATGATAAGAAGAAGAAGAAGAAGAAGAAATCTCATTTTGGTATGGTAATAATAATAACAATAATAATAATAACACACACAATAATACTACTACAACTACTACTAATAATAATAATAATGATAATAATAAGATGAAGAAGAAGAAGAATTCCCCTTTTGGTATAACAACAACAACAATATAATAACAATAATAATGATAAAATTAATAAAAATAATAACAATAATAATGATAATGATAATGATAATAATAATAATAAAAACAACAACAACAACAACAATAATAATAATAATAATAATAATAATAATAATAATAAGAAGAAGAAGAAGAAGAAGAAGAAGAAGAAGAAGAAGAGGAATTCTCCTTTTGGTATAACAACAACAACACTATAATACTAATAATTCTCTTGTCAGTATAATAATAATAACAATAATAATAAAGTAACGACAACTTTCTCTTTTCTCAGAAAAGACTTGAACACCGACCTGAAGAATCAGCAGCATCTGAATGATGGAAGGTGGAACTCTGGCTCGGGGTCGAGACAGAGCCTCGTCCAGCTTCAGGTTCAGGGTGATGATGTTCCTGAAGTGAAGTAGCGCCAGCTGACGCACCGACGGCTCCTTCCCCTGCGCGCCAAACACACACACACACACACACACACACACACACAAACGTGTCATACAATGGTCCGTGTGTGTGTTGCAAGGCATTCCTGGGCTTCCTCTCACCTGCACAGGATAGAAGATGGCCTGCAGCATGGACAACACGTCGCAGAAGAAGAAGTCCCAGGTGTCCGCCAAGGTGTCCAGCAGCTTCTGGCCTTCAAAGATCAACACGAGCGATTAGGGACGTCAACAACAATAATAATACTGATCAGGAAGGTGGAGAAGGTCAGTGAGGTCGGAGGGGTGAGGGTGGTCTCTGGAGGCTCTTGTGGAGGTGAGTCAGGTTGATACTGGAGATCAGCCGTCATAAAGGAAGCTCATATAGGAGTCCATTCTGGAGGTTATGAAGGTGTGGATGAGCAGGAAATGACCTCTAGATGATGTCTCTTCCTGCCAGAGCTTTGTCATCACTTCACTGAAAGTGTGCATGTGGGTGTGTGCACGTATTTTTAAGGTCACGCATCCTCCACAACACAGAGGGTAAAATGAATTCAGAAGAACGTGCTTCTCCTATCTTGGTATGTGTGTGTGTGTGTGTGTGAGGGTAAACGTTGCAGGCGTGCCTCTGGGAGGACGAGGCCTGGGTATGTTGTCATGAGTTAACCAACCGCTCCAGGGTTAACTTCTGGGTTGGAGTTAATCATTCTTCAGCTACATTGAAGGTCCTCCCGCCCAGAGCAGAGGCTCCTCTTCAAACTCAACTCCAGGAGGTTAAAGGTCACATTCTTAAGGCTCCCACCGCCCTGTTACACTTTAATCCAGCCAGGTCATCCGAGCCCAGGTGGACTTCCCTCCCACAGTCCAATCAACATGCAGGAGGTTCACTGGAGACCCCAAACTGTCCAGAATGAGAGGGTGAATGGATGAATGTCTCTAAATGTGACCTTACAGGGCGAACGGCCACATCTATCAGTAGGACGTGTGAATAACAGGGTGAATGGATAAATATCTCCACATGACGTCAACGAGAAGGTGAATGTTAAATGTCTATATTTGTTGTGAATAAGAGGGTGAATGGATGAATGTCTTGAAATAAGTTGTGACAGGGTGAATGGCTGCATTTAACAGTATGGCATCTGAATGAGAGGGTGAAGGGATGAATGTCTCCACATGACACATAAGGTAAGATAAGATAAGATAAGATAAGATAAGATAAGATAAGATAAGATAAGATAAGATCAGATAAGATAAGATAAGATAAGATAAGATAAGATCAGATAAGATAAGATAAGATAAGATAAGATAAGATAAGATAAGATAAGATAAGATAAGAACAACTTTATTTATCCCGAAGGAAATTGTTGTGCCAGAGTTTCAAGCAAAACATAACAATAATAGATAATAGTAGGAAGGAGGGAGAATAAGAAATACAATAAAATATAAAGTGTCAAGGTTAAGACTATCAAGTGTTTTAAGGTCTTTGTGTTTTAAGGTGTTTTAAGGTCTCATTCTCATGAATGAGAGGGTGAATGTTAAATGTCTCTATATGACATGAATGAAGGGTGAATGGCTGCATCTATTAATATGGCGTGTGAATGAGTGTGAATGAATGAGTGAATTTTCAGTGTCCACGTATCTGTTCTAGTTTGTCAGACGAGGCTCTAGAAAACCAGAGGAGGATCTGCACCTTCATAGAAGCGGATCTTGTCCCTCAGGATGACCATGCCCTTCGTGAGGAGCTGATTCTGAAGGTACTCGGTGAAGAAGGAGCCCAGCTCCGTCTTCAGGAGGTGCCTGCAAAACACACAACAAGCACGTGAGTGGAGATATGGACACACACACACACACACACACCAATCAGAATCAGCGTTAATCAGGATGAATGTCAACAACCACCAAACATCTGATGAGATGGATGGAGATCTCGAAGACAGACGCTCGGCGTGGTTGAGAAACTTCCTCCAAATGAAAACCGTACTGGGTTCGGCGAAAGCTTGGAGATGTCATGGATTTTTGGACTCTTCTGGACTTCATGCAAAGTCCAAAGTCAGAAGAAATCCTGATTCCAGTGAGCGGAGCGTGATGTCAGCGGCGTCCATGAAGATGCAAATCCATGCACAGTCATTATATCGAATACATTTGCTGATTTCTTTCCTTTAACGCTCAGGTGGTGATGAGGTCCGTAAGATCGCAGGAGACGGAGAAGATGTCTGATCTTTGTCTCACATGTCCAGACCTGCTGCTCTGAAGAAGATGAAGGAGAAGTGGGAGGATGAACTGCTTCCTAACTGTCTTCAAGAGGCATTAGTCAGACAGAAGGTCTTGTTTTCTTCATGAAAGAGTCAAATCCACGTGGATCTGGTCCTGGTTTCCTCCAGACCACCAGCTTCGCAGCACCACCCAGATCTTCACTCCTCAGTCCACGTCCCAGTCTGACTTTATCTCCAGAAGATCTACCAAGTGCCGTCCCTCTGATGGACTCCTTCCTGATCTTCTCCATCCTCCTCGCTCCCAAAGAGGAACCTCCACATCTTCATCTCCACCTCCGTCTTCTCCGCCTTTCATTCTCCACCCGTCCCGACCCGCTCGCACACGTTCCTCCACCTTCTTCTCCACCCTCTCCATCGCTCTGGACTGACTGGACTTCATCTCCTCCACCTTCTTCATCTCAACCCTCAGAGCTTCACCGTTCCACTCGGGTTCCTCTCATCTTTCTTTCCTCTGCTAACCTCCATCCCTCTCCTCTCCAGACCTCAACCTCTCTAGATGTTCCTCCACCCGCTCGCCACGGGTCAGATTTTTTGTAATTTCCTCCCTAATCTTATCCATGCATGTTCACGGGCGGTGTGACGTTTACTGTCCATGTCTCGGGGTCCGATTTTACAGCTCCCTCCTCGATCGCTGGCATCGCGATCAAACGCGGCCGATCAATAACCTCAATCTGTCATCTCCACGGAGAACGGCGAGAGTAGACGGAGATGAGAAAAAAACAAATAAAAAAGAAAAAAGCTGTGATGCAGATAGGAGGAACGGTGGCCGACCGGTAAGGACTAAAATTAGCAAAGCGAAGCTGTACTGTGTGTGTGTGTGTGTGTGTGTGTGTGTTGGAGACACATTTAACTTTATTTGCTCCTAGACATGCAAACTAGCCAAATTTGCAGGTTTCTAGCCGGACAGACGGAGATAAAGAAAACTATCAGGTGCATGAAGGAGGAGCAGAGCCTCACCTGACGCCCTCGTTCAGCGTGTAGAGCTCATTGTCTCCCAGATCTTTCCTCTGGAAAACGGCGATGACGGCGTTTTGGATGCTGCGGGAGAAACACGAGAACCAGAAACATCAGTGTTCTCTGTTCCAGCTAAAGGTGATCAGCACCATTCAAACCAATGCACTTTCCAAGCACGTCTTTGTGTGTGTGTGGGTGTGTGTGTGGTTGTGTGTGTGCTGTTCCACCCTTTAAAACAAAAAAGCAGATAAAATCACACACTAAAACAAGGTTTCCACACATTTTTAACGCCATTTATGAACTTGAGTGTTCATATAAAGTTGCATCATATCAGAAATTCATTCATTCATTCGCTGCACTGCTGGAGCCAATCTCGGCTGTGATTGGGCGAGAGGCGTGGTTACCCCTGGACCGATCAGCCAATCACAGGGCTACATATTGAGACATAAAACTAATCACTCACTTATTCACACGTCATATAGACACATACAACCATCCATTCATCCTCTCATTCACATGTGATATAGAAATAAACAACCATTCACCCTCTCATTCATGCAAAATATAGAGAAATATTCCTTCACCCTCTCATTTGCATGTTAGATGAAAACTACAACCATCAATTCACCCTGTCATCCACACATCTGGGCCTCCAGCGAACCTCCTGCTTGTCTTTAGCCTGTGAGAGGAACCCTGAGGACGCGGGAACTCCTGTGGGCATCCAATCAGGGAGCTTCTTGCTGGGAGGTGGAAGCTGCAACCTCCGCGCCGCCGTCAAACCACAACTAACACATGATTCCTAAAGCCTTCGGGGAACCGAGTGCAGCGCGGCAGCGAAACAATGGCCGTATTTATCCTGTACGCTCGGGAACGCAACCCGCGCCTCGGTCCATCTCCGAGTAAATGTCAATCTGTGAATGAAGAGATACAAAAGAAAAGAAAAAAAAAAAAAGGGGGAGAGCGAAAGGGTTCGAGGTCGGAGCAGCCTTTTCAAACGCCGGCGCGATTGTGAACCTTTTGCTCTCCGCTCGCTCAAACACAGGAGGGGAAGAAAAGAGCCTGTCGGCCGGAAGGAGATGGAGAGATGGAGGGATGGAGGGATGGAGGGATGGAGGGATGAAGGGATGGAGGGATGAAGGGATACCCGGGGGGAGGAAGACTAGGCGCTCACATGCATGTGTTTTTCTTTTCACAGCGTGGATGAAGGGATCCAAACTGCTTGTGAGGTTTATCCCTTCAGCGCGGACACACACAACATGTGTGTGTGTGTGTGTGCCAGAATGTGTGTGTCTGCGTTACCTGTTCCAGGTGGCGTTAGCGCCGGCCCTCCTCTGCTGGGTGCCCCTGTCCCTGCCGCACTCCTCCGCCGTTCCCCCCTTTTCCGCCGCCGCCGCCGCCGCGCCCGAGGACTTGACCTGCGACAGGTCGGTCAGGCTGGAGGACGAGCCGCCGCTCAGCCTCAGTTTGCTGTGGAGGCTCCTGGGAGGAGACGGACGGGTTAACGTTTAAGCGTCACGGTGATAAACGGGAGAAAACGCCATGGAGACACAAGGTGGTGACCAGACGCGACGTGGCGCTTCGTCCGTGCGAGGAATAAGGCCGACTCTCGCTACTTCGCGGTTTGGCTTTTCCTTGCCTTCCCTACTTCTTGAATTTTTATTTTCATATTTTTTTTTTTTTTTGTAATTCGGTTCTCGCGATTTATCGTTCTTTATCGTTCTTTTCGCAGTATTTCAGTTTTTTTTTTTTCGTGATGAACTAGCCATATTTAGGCTAAGAAGAAAAAAAAAAATTTTAAAATATTGTAAAAATTAAACTAAAAATAATTTTATAAAATTAATAAATTTTGAGATCTCCTTTGCTGGCACGTATTCTTAAAGGGGAAGGCTTCTCCGACATCGACGGCTTAAAAGGCCGCCGTTCGGATCCGGAGAGGAGCCGCAAGAAGAGGAAGAAATCCAAGAGGCCGGTCTCGCGGTGACGACAAACGCCGCAAAAGGCCTGCAAATGATGTCGAAAGATCAGAACGACAACAAATGCTCAGTCGCTCCACTTTTGTAGCTTCATGGACGGAGACGTGGCGTTTTAAAGAACTAAAAAAGCAGAAGTAGCAACTGCCTGGACCAGGGGTGCCCACACTTTTTCACCTTGTGAGCTACTTTTCAAATGACCATGTGAAAATTATCTACCCCCACTAAAAATGCTGAATATATATATTTGTTTGTAAATCTACTTATATACTTAACATAATAAATGTCGGTGGGTCTTGCATAACTGCATGAACCCTTATGGCACACTGCAACAGAGTTCCCTTTTGGTAAATATCGTATTCTGATGACTTGAATGGAGTCGGCAGCATAGTTGAAGTTAGCTGTGAGAAAAATGACTGCTGGGATTTTAGTTCCTTCAACTTTTCTCCTTCTCGGCTCACTTTTTGATTAATGAACGGTCTGAAAACGCCGCTCCACATTTCCCTTTTTCAGTATAGCGATGGCAGACCAGCGGATGAAGCTGACGCACTTTGAAAATGACATAGTAAAAAAAAAAAAAATCCATTTCCCATTCTGTATGGAAGTGATACGTTTTGGTATTTTTATTTAGTCCAGCTCCCCGGCTCATTTTTATACCCATAAGTTTAGAAGACATAAATTGGAGGCTAACTTGCTAGCTTGCTAGAACGCGCCGTTAGCAAAGCATAGCAGAGCGCTGAGAGATTGAGTTAAAGTTCGAGCGTTGAGGGTTGTTATATCTGTAAATACTATCAAAATGATCACGTCTCTGCTTCGTGGAAATTCCCGTGAAGGTCCACCGTACTGTGTAAAATACTGCTGTCGGCGTGCTAAAACAGTCGAAATCATGATGTCAGGATGGACGATTGGTTTTTATTGGCGAGCCATCTGTCTCTGTTTGCATGGACTGACAGAGGAAGGGACGGCAGGCTTCATATCTGGACACATGGTAAGAGTGTCTGTTTCTGGAAACAAGTTGAAGATAATGCTAAAATGAAACGACATGTATTACAAGATTAACACGATTTTGAGCTGACACTCGTTCTTGTCAAGTCCCTCATCCTCGCACCTGCACAAGCTGCACTCAAATGTCTCATTGCACGTTATAATCACAATTATAATAATGTTTACGGTCCTTCACTGTGCAGGGAAACAGGTTTCTATACCGTGCATGTGACATAAACGCTTTGAATCTTGAAACTTAACAAGAAGCGCAAAAAAAAAAAAAAAGGAGGGCATCAATCACATGATCGTTCCCTTTAAAAATGGCGCCACAATAAGATGCTCGAAACATCACGCTATGTTAAATTCTCAGTACTCTGTAAAATAAAGGATTTTTGGAGCTCTCTTGGTGTGAGGATTTCCGTGTTTTTTCTATTTTCTCAGGAAAAGAGGGCAGCCGGAGGGAGACGAGAAGCTAAAACCGAAGCGCGAGATGGTGAAGACGGTGAATAAACATCCGGGCAGATTAACCCGCTCACACACCCTCACACACCCTCACACACCGACGGCGGCAGGGCAGCCACGCCGGGCGCTAACCCGGACCTTCTGGGGCAACTGGGGGCTCCCAGAGACACAACCGGCCCAAACGGAAATAAAAAAACAGAGGAAACCTGTTTGCGGAGGTTCTCCGTCATCCAGGTCGTGGAGAATTCAGAACCGAAGACGCCTCTGGGACGAGAGGACAGACGTTTCCGCAAGATTTCCACAAGAAAACGGAGGAAACAGTTTGTTTTTATAGTCAAGAACGAATATGATGTAACTTATTCAGGCTCCTTTTCCAAAACGGGGATTTCATTCATTGTTTTTAAGCGCTTGTTGTTTACATGGACGACCGTTCACCCTGTCATTCGACCGTCACAGAGACACACAGAGAAGCAAATGTTTGGAATATCTGAACGTCGGAAGATGTTTCTTCTGTTGACACACACACACACACACACACATGCGCGTGAGCTACTCACTCTAAAAACTGCCAAGGCACCACGTATCCCCACTCCATGACGGCGCGCGTCACCCTGACCACGGCGAGCGGCGGGCGCGGCAGCAGACGGAGGAAGGCCGAGGAGGAGAGCCTCCGCTCCCTCGGTCCTCGTCGGTTTCTCCCGTCCGGTTCCTCCACGCGCATATCTTCTCATCTTCGTCCTCTTTGTCCCACCTGAACCCTCTCCGTCCGCCTCCCTCCCCCTGTTCGCGCTGTGCCAGTCGGCGGGGCCACGTGACCCGGCGGGGGCCTTTGTGCCCGGCGGACAAAGGGACCCTTTGAGGTCTCGGCGCTGCCAAGTGGGCGGGGAGGAATGTTAAAGTGACATAAATGTCCTCCTCCGTCCAGGACGTCTCGGGCCGGAGGTCCGGGTCGAACCTCCTCAACCCTCTAGAAGATCAGGCCCAGCTAATGAAGACGGGATGGAGGGCGAAGGAGGAAATGGACACGTGTGTGTGCTTGCAGGTCCTTCTATCAGCCTAGATTTGTGTCCCACTCCACTTAAATAGGTCGGCGGGACACACACACACACACACACACACACACACACATTGCTCATCTCAAAGCCTTTTCTCTCTCTTGTCTTCAAGCTCATCACACAGGAGTGTGTTTCCTTCACAGAGATGTGGAACAAACGGCTAGAATCCACACTCTTCCTGGTGGCCCGGGAAGAAAAGGCCCCCGAAAAGACCCCGAAAAGACCCCGAAAAGACCCCGAAAAGGCCTCCGACACGCGTTTTGTTTTTGTTTTTTAAAGCCCCGGAAACGAGCGAACGGGTCGATGTGATTAGTAAACAAAGGAGGACAAGAGGATGTTTGCATGAATGAAAGAATGAATGAGGTCATTCAGGAATGTGTGTGTGTGTGTTTTACTTCCATCTACCTTTGTGTGTCCCAGAGGGCTACTGGAGCTGCAGCAGTGTGTGTGTGTGTGTGTGTGTGTGTGTTTTCTCACCTTCTTAAAGAGCCTTCTCGTTCCATGTCGGCGCAGACAGACAGACGGGAACTAGTGGAAGCCCTTCGACCGGCACCGACCCATCAGTACCTTACAAAAGAAACGAGGACAACCATTGGAGGAGAGCGTCGTCTGACTTTTTTTTTTTTTTTTTTTCCCCCCAGTCACTTTGAACGTCAGAGTTGGAAAAAAAAACACCAAAAAAACACAGGCGGTTGATAAAACATGCAAAGAAGAATTCCTTTTAGCTGCTTCAGCTTCCTGGTTTTGTCAGCGCCGGTTCATTGTCACACCAGGCTAATTCTTAATGTTGTATGTAACACCACACACACACACACACACACACGATGAGACAACTAACAACGTCTGTCTTTCAAAAGATCATAACAAATGCCCGCGGGAAAATTAAAATAATCTTCTCCTTGCAGTTTCAAAGCTCGCTGGATCGCATTCGACCGTTCACACACCAGAAGCGTCCAGGCAGGACGCTAAAGCGCTAAAGCGCTCAAGCGGGCCGCGGCGCCGTTTTGGGCATTTCGGCAACCGTTCGGGGGAACCGGCGACCTTCGCGGCCGCCCTTCGCGCTGGCAATTCAGGTAAAACACATCAAAACACAAGAGAGCGAAACACAAGAAGGAAGTGTTGACTTTCCGTCCTTCGTTCATTCGTTCATCGTGTAAACTGCTCATCCCAGCCGTGATTGGCCGAGACACGGGAGACACAATTCGCCATTCACCCTCTCATTCACACCTCATACATTCAGAAAGTCACCCTCTCATTCACCTGTTTTGAAATACATTCATCCTTTCATTCACAGGAAGTAAAGAATCGTACGACCATTCACTCATTCATTCACATACAATTCACCCTCTCATTTACATGTAATATATTCATCCATTCACACATCATTTATTTATCCATTTATTTATTCGCTCTCTCATTCATGTTTTAGATTTTTTTTTTATTTATTTTATTTTAAATATAGCAAAAATGCTAATTTACATCCCTGGGCTGATAACTGAAAGACACAGCAAGACATAAGAGAGCAAAAGGTTACGATAACAACACAGTGCAGTATATTACTAAGTAATTAAGAGTCAGTGGTTAAAGGACTGATTTACTGGAGGTGAGTTTTCAGTCGTAGATTGAAACCACCAAGAAGCTCCACTGAACGCCACAGGAGGTCTTTCCTACCTGAGGCTATCAGACTTTTTAATTCCTCTTCCTTCAACCGCAGGGAATATTCAAATCTTTGTACTTTTTAAGACCTTAAAACACTTTATAGCCTTGACTTTGACACTTTATAGTTTATGTGTATTTCTTATTCTCCCTCCTTTTTTTTTTTTTTTTTTTTTTTTTACTGTTTATACAATTTCCTACTATTATGTATTGGTATGTTTTACTTGAAACGCTGGCACAACAATTTCCTTCAGGATAAATAAAGTTATTCTGATTCTTAAAGGTTTGTAATGTGAGATACTCCCTAATGGCAAGTGGGAGACTGTACATTCACTCTTTCATTCACAGGAAATAGAATTATTAAGAATTATACAACTATTCTTTCACTCATTCACACCTTATATCCATTCATCCTGTCATTCACAGTCATATAGAGACATACAAGCGTTCTTATACATCATCTAAATCATACAATTCACGCATTATATATTCACGCATTATATATTCATCCATTCACTCTCTCATTCACATGATAGAAACACATGAACAGGAAATATGGACTCATAAAACGGCTCATCCTGTCATCATATACATGTTGTGCAATGATTCATCGCTCATTCCAAAGTCACACATGGAGAAGCAGAGGTTTAGAAATATAGAAATTCATCCTCTCATTCACTCTTTGAGTCCTGGCTCTTCTCCTGTCATCATGGAAACAACCATAGACTCCAACAACAACATGAAGCAATAACAACAACTTCTTCTCTGCATGTTTACAGTTGTAGCTTCGGGCGGATTAGCTTAGCACGACAACGCCAGACGTCCCGATGCCGATTTGTGTAAAAACACAGATCCTTTGCTGTTGGGTTTTCTTTTCGAGACGTGATTGATCGACCATGAGATGGTTTTTATGTCTTTACGGCTTCACCGGCAGGCCGCGCAACCCCCGCCGTTTCATGCTTTTTAGCAAAAACGGACGTTTTTGTCAAATCCAAACACGGCAGCTCCGGTTCCCCCCGACGGAGCGCCGGTTGCATCGCTACGTTCTCCGCTGGAACGCCAGTAAACATCTAATTACACGTAAGTGGCCGGGAACCAGACATTCGATCCTCGGGCACTCTCGCTCTCTCTACGCAACACACACACACACACACACACACACATGTGTACACACAGGTATAGCAAGCAGCGGCTTCCTCATGATCTACATCTCCAACCCAACTCCAACTCCAACATGCTGCAATAATAAGGTTGTAATCTCAGATAAAAGCAGTGTTCGATAATGAAATCCGCTAAAGTTACAGTTTAACTAATGAATTAACTGTTACTATAGTAACAGCAGGGTGAAGTCCAGCGTCGAGGTCATCATGCGGACGTAGCGTAACATCCCAGTAGGATGAAGCGAAGTCTCATCCATAACAATACAAGCTAAATACTGAGTATTAGCAGTACTGCGTGCCCACGCTAACCTGTGAAAGCAAAGTTTCAAGTATTCCACCCGAGTATCTTCGCCGTGCCGTAGGCCGGAGCAGATGGCGGCGGCGGTGGCGGCGGCGGTGGCGGCGGCGGTGGCGGCGGCGGCGGCGCCTCCCGCCCGATACCGTGGCCAGAGTTTCACTTCCTGGACATTGTGTTGTGTTGCTATGTAATAGAAACTGACTCGCCGTTGCCGGGCAGCTGCCCTGCGTCGCCTGCACACCGTTTCCATCCCGCTGGTTTTTTTAACTTCTGCGTTCTCCTCAGAGGCCTCTGAAGGTCCCAGACGCTCCGGGTCCAGGTCCAGGTCCAGGTCCAGGTCCAGGTCCAGGTCCAGGAGAGGCTCCTCTCAGAGGGGGGGCTGCACCGGACCGGGACGAGGTTACTGGATCCCACGGACTCTGACCCCTTCACACCCCCACGCTGCGTGCCTGTGGGTGTGTGTGTGTGTGTGTGTGTGTGTTTAGGCTACCAGGAGTGTGTTTACTTGGATAAGTGTGTGTGTGTGTGTGTGTGTCTCCTTGGGAATGAGCTTCACTTGAAGTCTCTGGGGGGGAGTGTTGCTGCACACTGCTCACTAGAAGCTGCATAATGAACACCTATAGTCTACTTCACACACACACACACACACACACACACACACACACACACACACACACACACACACACACACGTTTGCAGAATCACCGCGCTGCGCCCCGAGTGCAGGTCTGCAGGTCTCCGGAAGCAGCTTGATGATGAAAAAAACACTTTAAAAAAAAAAAAACAATTAAAAGAGAGACTTCCGGTCCTGAACTTTTTTCTTGGTAGCTCTTCGTGTTGACACGCGCGGATGAGGAGGAGATGAAGACGAAGCTGCGCGCGTAAAAACACACACGCCCGGTTTCACACTCACTTTCTGCTGGAGTCGCTGCTTCTCTTTTCACGATCCGGGCTTCTCCTCCTCCATCTCCTCCCGCCGGCGCCAAGAGAGCGACGATGAAGCTCCTCCAGAAGCTCCACCAGAAGCTCCTTCAGAAGCTCCACCAGAAGGTCCTTCTCTCTCAGATGGTCCGGAGCTCTGGAGGCGTGCGTTGCGCGAAGATTCTCTCCGCCCGCGAACGTCATCGAGAGGTGGGGGGGGCATCCAAGAGTGTGTGTGTGTGTGTGTGTGTGTGTGTGTGTGTGTGTGTGTGTGTGTGTGTGTGTGTGTGTGTGTGTGTGTGTGTTATTTTATGGCCCTGAGAACCTTTGAGATACAGTCTGGCCTTGGACAGTGGACTTTGCTATTAGAAAACAGTTCCTTATTACAGGGGAGGTGTGTGTGTGTGTGTGTGTGTGTGTGTGTGTGTGTGTGTGTGTGTGTGTGTGTGTGTATAATGTTATTGCAGATGACACTGTGATGTGTGTGGAGAGCAAGGATCGGGTGGAGGAACATCTAGAGAGGTTGAGGTCTGGAGAGGAGAAGGTTTGCAGTGGAGAGAAAGATGAGAGGAACCCGAGAGGAACGCTGAAGCTCCAAGGGTGGAGATGAAGAAGGTGGAGGAGATAAAGTAGAATCGGTCCAGAGCAATGGAGAGGGTGGAGAAGAAGGTGGAGGAACACGTGCGAGGAGGTCGGAATGGGTGGAGGTGGAGAAGATGGAGGTGAAGAGCAACCATGGTGTCTGGAGGCGGCTGAGGTGAAGATGTGGAGGAGGATGGAGAAGATCAGGAAGAAGTCCATCAGAGGGACGACACATGGTGGATCTTCTGCAGATAAAGTCAGACTGAGATGGTTTGGACGTGGACAGAGGAGATGGAGAAGGTTGGATGGAGGCAGGTGATTGGCTGAGGTGTTTCCGGGGCTCACCTCCACCTCCCCAGATGTTCCACCAGCATCACTACAGATCACAGTGTCGTCTGCAAACCACCAGATCTTCTCCGAAGCCATCCAGCAACTTTTAAAGGTGTCCT
>NC_141288.1:20178066-20260566 GCF_037954325.1 Fistularia commersonii | reverse complement strand
TCAATCAGGCTGCTTTCCTGCTTGGTCTTTCCTTCCCCTCTTCCCTCCTTCCTCCCTTCCTTCCTGCCTTCCTTCCTCAGGCCTCGCCACCTTATTCACCGGTTGCCATGGTGACAGACACGCTGACCTCACATCCGGTTAAAACAGGCAGGATTTTTGGCAGCGAAGCTCGGTGCTGCCCCCTTGTGGACAAGAGAGGTACTGCAAGAGACCGGATCTCAATGGGATTCAAATCTTTCTGCAGGATTTGCTCTGAAACGATGGAAACATATTATAATGACAAAAAAAGTTGGATTTACCTCTAATTAATTTATCATCAACATCAAAAGAACACATTTTGAATATGTTCTATTCCTTTCAGGGGCCACAGCCAATCATCTGTCATCTAAAACCCCTCTGGTTTCCAGTCCTCCTTCCCTCCATCCATAAACCTCCTCTCTGGTCTTCCTCCAGACCTCCTTCTGCCCAGATCTTCACCATACCCATGCCCAAACCATCTCAGTGTGACTTTATCACCAGAACATGTAACAGGTGCCGTCCCTCTGAAGGACTCCTTCCTGATCTCCGCATCCTCCTGAGAACCTCCACGTCTTCTCCTCGGTGTCTCCAAACCGTTCCCTTTCCAACCACACGTTCCTCCACCTTCTTCTCCACCCTCTCCATAAGGATCGTTGTGGATTTCCTGGACTCTGACAGCTCATTGGGAAGATGAAACAGGAAAAAAAAAGGGAATAAAACTACAAATCCCAGCATGCTTGATCTCGCCGCATCGCCGAAGACGAGTCCGACGTCCACGAGGAAGCAATGAAGCGCATCCAAACCGATTCATTTAAACAACTTTTATTTATTAAGTCTTTACAAATAAAGTAACAAATTTCATAGCGCAAAGCGCAAAGTTTTTTTTTCTTTTTTTTTAATATGAAGCTTGAACACTCTATACTTAGTGCAAAACATACCGTTAAAGGCTGCCGATGACTCCCGACGCGCAGGTCTTTCATTCATCCGTTCGCTCATTCACTCATTCGTGTTTCTAAAGCGACCACGACGTGGAATACCGGAGCGTGAGACCGCCGGGCCAAATGTTAGCGCAAATGTCTGGATGAGGGGATGAATCCGAGCGAGGGGAGGGGAGGCAAACGCCGAGCTCCGCGTCGGTTAGACGTCGAGTGCTTCTACAGTCAAACGCGAAAAAGGGGGTTCCCAGCGGTTAAAACACACTGTCAATGAGTCAAAAGATAAACCTTTACACTTCCGGAGCGTTGGTTAAGAACGCGGCCCGTTCACAGTAAACGACCTGCGCCGCGACCCCAAAAGGATCGTGTCGATCGAACCGGATCCTCAGAGCGACGCCGGCAACGACGTCGCTTTAAATAATATTGCATTTTCGGCCGCCGCGCCGACTTCCGGCCCGCTTCTGCCGCGGTTTGAGGCCGCAAAGCGAAAATAAACTTGTTTTTTTCTTCCCCCCCGTTCCAGCATTTAAGACGGGGGTCGATTCGACGTCGCGACCGACAGAAGGACGAGAACCAAAAGCGGAGCGGCTTCATGATTATTCACAGCTTCAAACCAAACTCGCCTAGTAGTAGTAGTAATAGTAGTACTAGTAGTAGTAGTAGTAGTAGTAGTAGTAGTAAAAGTTTTTCTTTTTTTTAAATTCATGAGAAAACATCACAAAAATATAGGCGTCGAGCTATTTTGTCCACGAGTGAACGTTACAAGGTATCTTCTGTCATGCGTTGATCTGAAACCGAGTCCCGGCGGAAGACGGCGGTTTCCGAAGGGCGTCGGAGAAAGTAGCAGAGTCTGTACCGGATTCTGGCGGAGACGAAGAAAAGCCCGGAGGCGAGCGGGATCTCCGGGCCGGTCAAGCGGATGAGAGCGGGCGGGACGGAGCTTCGGGCTCGTTCCCGACGGGAGGCGGCGGAGATGTTTGCTAGACGGGAACGCTCTACCACCGAGATCTAGCCGGCGTGAATGTGCACATTCAATCCGATCCAATGGAGACGGGAGAGTATCATATTTGTCAGGTTCACAAAGACACCAAATACAGACGTAAAGCTCAAATGTCTATTATTAATATTTTCTGTCCAGAATTTTTATATACCTCTATCACAGTAGAGCTAAAATATTACATATAGATACATATACACACACATATGTGTGTGTGTGTGTATATGTATTGTAGTTGGATGCGTCCACTGTCGACTGTATGCCGCACCCGGGCCGGAGCCCTTCAGTACAGAGTGGTCCAAGCTTCCAGTACAATCCGGATCAACTCGCTCCAAACAAAAACACACCCTCCATCCCCGTTTGCCCGTATTGACGGTCGAAAACCTGAAAATAAAAAAAAAAATTAAAAAAAAAAGAGGAAAAATGGCACTATCAAGACTTTCGGCGGACTCCGTTCGCGTAAAGCTATCGGGACACGCGCTACAAGCTCCGCGATCGATAATCCATATTCGTCGGCCGAGATTTTCACCCGCGTCCGATTGGATGGTATCGATCTGACGTTTATTTCATTGGCCAGAAAACGGTTTCCCATAATATCACACTGTTCTTTCATCGCGGGCGCTTGAAACGCCTCCGACCGTTGGATAATCCGGACATTTCTTCCGCCTAGAGCTCGAATCCGAGTACAACCGCCAACTCGCCGTATGTGTGTGTGTGTGCGCCTGTGTGTGTGTGTGTGTGTGTGTGCTTTACTGTCGCCGACCCGAGAGAAGCAACAAGATGGGAGCAAGGCACTGGTGAGGAGCTCCGGCGTTCACCGGATGACGGGGGAAAAGAGGGGAGGACAGGGATAATAACATAAAATAAAATAAAAAAAAATAATTCTGTTTCAAGTACATTAAAATGGACACCATTGGTTTATACATTCACATTCATCTAACAGAACCAGGAGGCCGTGAGGGGGGAGGGGCTATTTAAAGTGTCTGATATATAAGTACTGTAATAAGAAAAAAAGATAGTTAGCATTACTTTATTATTTAAATCTTAACTATTCTGCAGTTCAGTCCTCTCTGTGAGTGTGGGGGGTCCCGGCCCTGCGAGCAGATAAGGCATCATTTATTTATTTTTTTCATTTTTATTTTTTTTTTGTTCTTAGCGGCTAAATGTGAGGAAAGTGGGAATTTTTTTTTTTTTAATTTTTTTGTTTTGTTTCTATTTTCACATTTTCTTCCCAACAGGTGTTTTTTTTTTTTTTTAAATTTTAATCGAAAGCGAGAACAACCCCCCCCCCCCCCCTCCTCCGCACCATCCGTGACATATCCACCCCCCTTGCTCGCGAGAAAAAAAAAAAAAAAACAACAACAAAAAAAAAAAAAAAACAGCAACAATCACAGTGTTTCCACATCGTGCGTGGACGTGCGCGTCGAACGGGTCCGTGGACTGAGCGCGGTTCTGTTTGTCTTCGTTTCTCTTTAAATAGCACAAAAATCATCATCAACAACAATCAGGAAAAGAATGTACATTGCAACGACGTCGACCCAACCTAGCGTCGGTTTTAAGGACGCCTACGCTGCTTTCATGGCTGCTATGCCTCCAGCAAGGTGTGTGTATTTACATCTGTGTGTGTGTGTGTGTGTGTGTGTGTGTGTGTCGAACGGCAGAATAAAGGGGAAGCAAACAAAACAACCCGAAAGTAAAATGGAATCATCCGAGCCGAACCGGGGAGGGAATCGCTGTCACGTCCACGGAAAAAAAGGCCACTTTTGAGTTCTCCGGCTCTTCTAGTTTGGGTTTCTTCAATCTCAAAAAGGTTTCTGCTGTTATTGCTTCAAAATGGAAACGACGGATTGGGAGCGGGGGGGCGTTCGCCATTTCCTGTCGGCGAGGAAGGCCGAGTAACCGACCGTCTTTTCAGAGAATGTGTAAAAAGTGAGGTGGGAGATTTGGAGCGCTGCACTAAAACCCCGGTGAATCTTTCCACGTGCATTAAATCTGTTCTTAGCCGTGATCATCTGTGCTTTTAAACAAAGAGGAGAACGCAGGAGACGTCCCGCCTCTCATCCGCCGCTAGTTGCAACCGCCGCCGGATGAACGTTAACGTTACGGGCGCCGGTTTACGCGAACAGCCGATAAGAAGCGAGGATCCGGGAGCGATGAAGCCTCCAGCGCGTCCGGCTGGACTCCTCTGAGACCTTCTCCCACCTAAAGCGTCGCACCGACGCCTTCCGCCCCGTGTAACACCGCTTTCTAGCTCTCGGAAAACATTAACGCGCCTTTTCCGAACCTCTTTGGCCTTGAAACGCGAGTCCGTATCTTTCCACGCGCGGCCGCCGAAATCCAGAATCGCCCGATTCTCCGTTTCCTTATTCTTCATTTACCGTTCGCGTCACCTCTCGGTCGGGTCGGCGCTCGAAATTCAAGCTCCGGTCTCAACTCCGCTCCGATCCAGTCCGGTTCGTTCCGGTCGGGCCGTGGTTCCGCCGCGCCCTATGTGGTCCTCACGTTGGGTCCTCCCGGGTTGCTGACGGACTTCTGTAAGGAGTTGGACATGCCGAAAGCCTGGAGGGGGCCTTGACCGGGGATCTGTCCGGCCGGGAAAGGCCCGAGGGGCTGGGAGGCGCTGACCAGCAGGGGCCCAGGCGGCGTCAGGGCCTGGTGCGGCGCCGACAGGGCGTGGGCCGGGCCGGACCACTGCGCGCTGTAGGCGGTGGTGGGAGTGTAGGGAATGAACTGAGGCTGGGGTTGGGGTGGCGTGGGGGAGGCGGCCGGCTGGCACAGGGAACCCTTGCGGGCGGCCAGGGAGGTAGCGGACGCCGGGTTGGCGGCGAGGTGGGCCGAACCCCCCATGCTGCTCGGGCACAGCTGGCCGGGAGCCGAGTACTTCCTGCCCAGGCTGGCGGACTGGATCACCTGGGGACGACGAAAACAGGAAGTCGATCGGGGGAAAAAAAGGGACGCTGATGTAAAATGTAATGTAATTGATGTATGTAATGTATGTCCTCTATTGTAAGTCGCTTTGGATAAAAGCGTCTGCCAAATGCAATGTAATGTAATGTAATGAGAGGCGGCCCGTCGACCGGTTGCTAGGCAACCAGAAGATGGAGTCATAGAACCGTTCACTCGCTCATCCACACTACCGTCATTGAGCGTTCCTGAATATATCAATAATAATAACAGAATAAATCTATGTGTACATATATAGGCTGCACTTTTCTGTAAACCACAGAAACATAATCATTTATTTTTTACGTTTTAATTAACATATACTGGTAACATCCACATATATGCACTGGAAATGCTTTTTTCCCCCCAACAGTGGCTGTAACACGGCTGATGAAAAAGGTGAATAATAAATAAGGCAACGAAAAGTCCATCCAATTTCTGTCCCCGCTTTGTCTATCTTGGTCTTCCTCCTGCGCACTAAAACCGTCAAAGTCGTCTTCTTCCGTGTCGGAATTGAACGGCCTCAGAATTTTACGCTCATTTCGTGACCAGGCTAAATGTTTTGTCATCGTGAAGCTGTTCAGCTCCCCCAAAAAATCCATAAATTAGCTGTATTGTTGTTTGTGTTCAAAGCGTGTGAAAAGTAGCGGCTTCTAATCCAGAAATGATGGTTCGTTTGTTTTGTTTTTTGTACAGTTTCATGCAAAAAGGCCGTAAATAACATATTAATGCTAAATGGCATCTTTAGAAGGATCTCATAGGGATTATCTTCTTTTCCAGACAATTGAGCGCACCTGAATATAAGCCTACAGATAACTTAATAAATCTATGTGTACATATAAAGGCTGCATGTTGTAATATGAGATATTTACACAGGAACATTTTTTAGCTGTTAGCTGATCGCTATCTTGGTCTTCCTTCTGCGCGCTAAAACCATTAGAGTTGGTCTCAGAACTTCACCGTCCTTTCATGGGTCCGATGTGACGAGGCTAAATGTTTTGGCGCCGTGAAGCTCGTTAGCCCCAAAAATTAGCCGCATCCTTGTTTAAGCCGCAGTCTTCAAAGCGTGTAGAAAAAATAAAGCGGCTTATAGTCTGGAAATGACGGTCATAGGCAGCTTTAGCGGAGCTCCTGCATGTTTTGGAGCTGCGGGACGCCAGAGAACATGCAGACTCTACAAGGAACGATATTTGGTTGGAGGCAGAAGGAGCGCTAACTCGCTGCTAACAAGGCCGGCCGATAGCGACACTTTCAAGCAAAAGACTGGCGTTAGCGCTCACCTCGAAGCTGTGTCCCTGGGCCGGCGTCTGCTGCAGCTGTTTGCCACTTCTCTTACCCTGAAAAACAGGGTCAGCGCTATTAGCTCACCTAAACCCCAACGCGAGAAGCGCTACAGTTAAAAACACAACGTAGAGTTTCCTAGGTTGAAACTTGTACACTTTGCAGCATTTTCAGACAACTCTTAGCGTAGCAATGAGAATTTAGCGGGGGTCGGTGCACCGCAAAGACAAATCACCTTGGGTAAACATCAGCGGCTGCGGGGAGAGGCCAGACACTCTACAACTGCAGTGTTGGCTTTAGCTTCACGAAATAAAATAACAGTAAATCACAAAGAGCCGCGCTGTATCGCAGCTCCGGAGAGTTTTATCGTGGCCTCTATTTAGTTTTTAATCTTGCGAATGAATCTCCCGTAGGTTGGAACAGGGTGAACCGGAGGTGACCCGGGATGGAACCCTGGGGGACGCCGTGCTGCGTTTTTTAAGAAAAAAACGTGACGTATTTCCTGCAGCACTCTAAATACACTTTTGTTCTTTCTCCAGCGGGGGCTTAGCGCGCTCTGCTATTCATGCCAACGGTAATGGCATGAATAATAAAAAATAAGCAGCGAGCATGTCGCTCTTCATCCATTTTTGATTGTTGAACCATCTCATCCTGCGTCGCTCTTTGTATTTGAAAAGCTGCCGCGTGACGATATGATATTTAAATTTGGATTAAAGAATTTCATCACCATTATCTGAGACGACCAACTTAATACGACTTACTGTGTTTACATCATTGCGTGCACTTTAGCGGTCTAAAACGGGTGTCAAACTCATTTTCACCGATGGCCACGTCAACGTAACGGTTGCCCTCAAAGGCTCACATTAACGGTAACAGAATGAAAAGAACTAAATGTGACGTAAAATTAATGTAACTACTCCTAAATGTTAAATAAGTCTGAATTTATGACTCAAATCCACAATCGACAAATGCATTCCCATCTGTCTCTCTCAATCCCACTTGTTGAAAATGATGGCACGTCGTGTGATTTCTTTCTTAATATTTGAATCCCTTCATCGGAATTTTGTCGAGCAAAAATAGACATAAAAAGGAAGAAAAGGAACAGACTTTGTTGCTAAAGATGACGTGAGAGAGGCACTTGGCAAAATGAAGCCGTGCATTTCTGAACTGGTCAACGGCAGAAGTTACGCTGATTTGCAGTAAATATTCCCATATTCAACACAGGGATGTTGACGTGAAACATAGATCTATACAGTGATCCCTCGCTAAAACGCGGTTTACTTTTCACGGTTTCGCTACTTCACGGATTTGCATGGTGCATTGTGTTCTGCATTCTGATTGGCTAAAAAGTCACTCCGCTTCTTCTCTACCTGTGCGTCAATAACGTTGCAGTTTAACATGTACACGTACGTAAAACAGCTTGCCAAATTTACATGACGTACGTGCAAATTCTCTCGCAATTTCGAGTTTCTCTAAAACCCATCATGTTGACAAAACGCTCTGGAGCGACAAAAGCACCTTGCAGGGCCCAAAAGGCAGCGGAAGATGCTATCTATGGCAGATAAAGTTAAACTTCTGGACATGCTAAGGGAAGCTAAAAGCTATGCGGCTGTAGGTCGGCATTACGGAATTAATGAATCTTCCGTTTCTTCCATAAAGAAGGAAGAAAAAAACATAAGGACGACAGCAGCGATAAGTTTGGCAGCAGCAATAAGGTGGCGGTGGGCGGAGCTAACCTCCGCAATTTGAAGCCTTCTGTTCACACTGATGATTAAAATTATTATTTGACAGTACAGTACAGAAGTTATTTGATGAAAAAAACGTTTCTAAAGTACAGTACTTTTATTTGTAAAACAAATGATTGAGCCTGTAAAATGGTTTGTTCTTTCTTTTCAATGTATAATAGAGTATTTAATTGTATAATAATTGTGAAAAAAATTAAAAGGAAAAATAAGGGTATATGGTATACCCTTGTTTTTGGCGGGGGTTACGTTCCAATAAGAAACCGTGATAGGCAAAATCCGTGAAGTAGAAACCTTTATTTTTTTTTTACAACTATTATACAATTAAATACTGTATTATACATTGCTGCTGTCGTCCTTATGTTTTTTTCTTCCTTCTTTATGGAACGAACGGAAGATTCATTTGCACGTACGTCATGTAAATTTGTCAAGCTGTTTTACGTACGCGTACATATTAAACTGCAACGTTATTGACGCACAGGTAGAGAAGCAGCGGAGTGACTTTTTAGCCAATCAGAATGCAGAACACAATGCACCATGCAAATCCGTGAAGTAGCGAAACCGTGAAAAGTAAACCGCGTTACAGCGAGGGATCGCTGCACTGTATCTCGAATTTGGAAAAATCACATTTCATTTTTCCAATAAAGAAGCTTTGGGTGAATGCGCTTATGAAACCGATGGGTTCGGTACCTGCGACAAGGTTAAGAACCACTGTCTTAAGACAATCGGGCCGCATAAAATGACGCGGCGGGACATTATTTGGCCCGCGGGCCTGTAGTTTGACCCATGTGCTCTAAAACCGACTACCAGTTAGCGCTTCATCATCTCCATTTCCATAAATAAAAGCTCTGCGGCGAACCCGAAGCGGGTCGAATCAGAAACCAGCGTCCGACCTGTGAGAGGTTCATAGCGTCTCTGGCCCAGTTGTCCACCAGTTTGTGCAGGTCGTCGGTGAAGGTGCCTTTCCTTTGGTGGGGGGCCGACGCGTTGGGGGCCAGACACTGAGACCCCCCCTGGCTCTGACCCAGACCTCCAGAGCCGCCCACCGCATTGGTGCTACTGGTCCCTGCGGGCGCAGAAAGACGGAGAACGTCAGGCGGGGATCCGTCCGGAAGCGGCGGGACGTCCGATACGAGATGAGAGGTCGCGGATGAGAGGTCAGAGGTTTTAGGGCGGGTCGTCATGATCGGGGAATAAATACGTTTAGTTTGGAACAGGGAAGGAACGAGATCATGGCTCATCTCAGTTTTGTCACGTCTCCGCGGCTTCTGTTTCGTCGCTTTGCCTGGTCTTGCGCAGCAGATGGCGCCGGAGCTCTGCAGCAGCGATGACGTGCTTTGTGGCCTCGCCGTCATTGAAGGGCGCAAAAAAAAAAAACCTGCGCACCTTTAAACCCACCGGGGCGTCTGCATTAACGTGCATTTTGCAGAAAATGCGTTTGTTTTCCCCATCTGCGCACCTCTCTGACGAACCCCTTGCACAAAATGGCAAATGTCGAATTACGATAAGAATTCTCACAAAAAAAGCTCCCAATATTTAAGAGCGGGGCTTCAGGGTGCCTCATAAAGATAGTTCGATTAAACCCTTCCAGCGAATACGGTGTCATTTCAAAGTAAAGGAAAACAATGCATGTTAATAGTCGGCCAATAAATATAAAACCTTAAAGCTTTATCTTTAAAGCTCGGTGTTAAATCCAGATCGTATTTCCAGCACGAGGTGGTGGATTATCTTCAGACACGAACAAAAGCCTCGCTGACTGGCCGGGAAATGTCACGTCCGACCGAAGGGCGAGGCAAACAAGTCAAAAGACAAAAAACTGTCACGTCATGCTAAGTAAAATGGAGGAAAATAAAAAAAATGAGGAGATGCTGAGTCGTGACTGACTGCAGCAGCAGCGGCGGCGGCAGCAGCAGCAGCAGCAGCATGGAACTCTGGGAAATGTATTCCAGACCACAAGCCATGACAAGGAAGGAGAGGACTGGGGGGGGGGTTCCATGGCGGAGGAGTGTGTGTGTGTGTGTGTGTGTGTGCGCATGCGACGTGGATGTGAATCGATAAGGTCAGTTCAGTCATTTCAGCCGTCCCTTCGGATTTCCTTTTCGGCTCCTCTAGAGAAGCACGTCTGACTTTTCCACGTCGGCGCGGCTGAAATAAATGAAATGATGTGGAATCTGGCGGGAGGGCGGATTAGCGAGGAGGACGGAGGGACGGATGGACGGACGGATGGAGGGGAGGGAAGACCAAAAAGAGAGATAGTTACTACAAAGCTGGTTGCAGGGGCAGACTTTTTTCACCATCTTCCCTGTGTGGCCAGAAGACAGTGATTGGAGGAGAGTCAAGAGTTAAAGTCCCGTCCGACACCACATCACATCCCGGCACGGACGCTTGGCGGCGAGGTTTAAGTCGCCCAAATCCCGTCTCCTCGGCGCCGCCCCCGTCTCACGGTCCGGCACGCCGTCCGTCGGACCGGGACGTTCAACCGCAGACGGACATGAGAGAGTGATTTTCAAATTTCAGCTGTGATAAATGAATTTTTGGAGGCTCTGCAGAAGCAAATGTTAGCCTTTTATTCCTTTAACGGATGTAATTACGATTTTTATGTATTTTTTTTTTTTAGCCCATATTTAACGCCGTATTTGGCTTCCCATCGCTTTTTCGATCGCGAAATTAGTGATTTTCTGAACCGAAATGAAGAAAAACAGCCGACGGCAATTTCCGATTTGTGACGGGAAGCGAAAAAAGTGTGATATGCAAATCAGGACTTTTTACTGAGCTGATGCCCCAGATCAGGTTAGGCACCAAGTTAGGCTATGCAGTGTGTGTGTGTGTGTGTGTGTGTACGTTTGCGTATGTCTGTCAAAAAAAAAAAAAAAAAAAACACTAACCCAAGCTTACTGTTCTGTATATTTCCTGTGTATCTTGTATTTGCAGGTGTTATTTGCAGTCCTTATGTCCTCTATTGTAAGTCGCTTTGATTAAAAGCGACTGCCAAATGTAATGTTATGTAAAATAACTGGTTTCGCGTGTCATCCGTGTTTCTATATTTAGTTTTATTTAGTTTTTTATTTTCGTTTTATCCACCCCCTTGTATTTTTTAATTTGATCTCATTTTTACTTGTTTCGAGTTTTATCTACTGCTTCCGTTCTTCTTCTTCTTCTTTCGGCTTTTCCCTTCAGGTGTCGCCACGGCGAGTCAACCTTCTCCATCTAACCCTATTCTCTGGATCCTCCTCTCTCACACCAACTACCTTCATATCTTCTCTCACGACGTCCATAAATCTTCTCTTTGGTCTTCCTCCAGACCTCTTGCCTGGCAGCTCCAATTCCAGCATCCGTCTACCAATATATTCTCTATCCCTCTTCTGTCCATGACCCAACCATCTCAGTCTGGCTTCTCTGACCTTCTCTCCAAAACATCTGACATGTGCTGTTCCTCTGATGGACTCATTCCCGATCCTCTCCATCCTGGTCACTCCCAAAGAGAACCTCAACATCTTCATCTCTGCAACCTCTAGTTCTGCCTGCTGTCTTTTGGTCATTGGAACAGTTTCTAGTCCAAACATCATCGCTGGTCTCACCACTGTCTTGTACACCTTTCCTTTTATTCTGGCTGAAAGTCTTCTATCACATAGTACCCCTGACACTTTTCTCCACCCATTCCAACCTGCTTGGATCCGTCTCTTCACTTCTTTTCCACACTCTCCGTTGCTCTGGACTGTTGACCCTAAGTACCTGAAATCCTCCAGCTTCTTGATCTACACTCCCTGTAGCCTCACCGTTCCACCCGAGTTCCTCTCATTCACACACATATATTCTGTCTTGCTGCCACTAACTTTCATTCCCCTCCTTTCCAGAGCATACCTCCACCTCTCTAGATGTTCCTCTACCTGTTGTCCGCTCTCACTACAGATCACAATGTCATCCGCAAACATCATGGTCCATGGAGATTCCTGTCTAACCTCATCTGTCAGCCTATCCATCAACATTGCGAACAAGAAGGGGCTCAGAGCTGATCCCTGATGGGGTCCCACCTCCACCTTGAACTTCTCGGTTACCCCTACAGCACACCGTACCAGTGTCTCACAGCTAGCATACATGTCCTGCACCAGTCTAACATACTTCTCTGTCACTCCAGACTTTATCTACTGCTTCCGTACTGTCTTTAATTTAATCTCATTTTCACCTGCTTTTAGTTTATCTATTGTTTTTTAATTTGATCTCATTTTATTGTTGTGCTGTGCTCTGCTTTGCTTGTAAACTTGTCGACCCTGAAAATGAGGGAGACCTCAGTGGTCTTACAAGTATAAATAAAGGTTTGATATTCACAGCGTTTCCGTTCTCATATCCGTCAGTGTGTCGGGCATTGAACACCGTGAGACAGGAGTGGACGCCGCCATTTTCGGGGGGTGAAGGCGGGACACGTGACGGGGGGGCGGAGTCTGAGGCGGTGCAGCCACGGCGCCGGTCGGCTTCAGCTGCGACGCCCGCCGTTTTTAAGCGCGTCCAAATGAAAGTCTCGTGCGCGGTTTTTCCCGTGAGGTGTCTGCACCGGCCTCAGAGTCTTGTTTTCGGGGGACGGTTCTGAGGCTCCCCTGCAGCTCGCCGGTGCCGAAGCCCCTGAGGCTTTTCATTTTACTTTTATTTTTATTTTAAAATGCCGCTGACTCCTAGCTGAAAGTGAAATTAGCTCATCGGTCACCGTCCGTCGCTTCCCTTCCGGCGGTGAGGTAGAGGAGTGGGGGATCGTGGGGGGTTTGTGAGGAAGGAAGGGGTTTGAGCTGCAGGGGGTTCAGAAGCATCCATAAACATCTCCTCATCCACAACAGAACATCTGATTTACACTGAATTAAAAACGGTACATCGCGGGTGAAGGTTTGGAATTAAACTACCCGCGTTGGTGTTTGAGAGGAAGAACAAAACCTGGTGGGGGGAAAAAGAACGGGACGGGGGGGTTAAAAGTAAAGCATCAGAAATGTTTTCATCCGCCGGCGACGTCGGAGGCGGAGAAGGAAGGGAAGGGAAGGGAAGGGAAGGGGCGACCCGAGAAAACAAAATAAAAGAAGTTAAGAAAGAGAAGAGCAAAGAAATACACACAAAGAGCCAAGCAGGGCGTACTCAGAAAGCGCGTCCTCCTGCCGCCGGGCTTGATGGCCAAACGCTCCGAACCCCAGCTGAACTTTACACAGCCTGAAGAGAGGGAGGAGGGGGAAGGAAGAGGAAATTGAAGCAGCGTGGAGCGTGGAGAGGGTTCGGGGAGGAAGGGGCGGAAAGAGGTTAGAAAGGTAAGAATGGCAGCGGAGAGAGAAAAAGAGAGAGAAGATGTGAAAGGGGTAAAAAAAAGCATGGATGGATGGAAAGGGGGAGGTGAAGGAACACATAAGAATGCAACAAGTTAGTCATCACTCCATTCCTGCGCGAAGGGGCGGGACGGGCAAAGAATAACCGAAGGTACCGGCCGTCCCGAGGGGTTCCTACCTGGAGTGGGAGCGCAAAGGCCGGGCACGGAGAGCGCCGCCTCGCTGGTGTACGCCGAGCACAGGTTGTCGCTGGAAGGGGAGGGTTTGAGCGGCTGCAGGAGGCCGCCGGAGTCGGCTAATCCGCCCGGCGCTAACAGAGCCAGCTGGCCCGGGTACATGGTCGGGACGCTCTGGGCGGAGAGGGTGCTTCCTGCAGGGGGCGGAGGAGGACAAGGCGTGGACAGGAGGGGACAGAGCGGCGTCCACGCAAACGTAGCTAGCGTAGCCACACAGAAGAAAACGCAGAGATCGCAAAGAGAGAGAGACCGCCGTCATCCCGGACACACACACACACACACACATGAACACACACAGGTTGACGGACAGGGAGGGCAGTCAGAAGTGTTCAAGCTCCGAGCCTGCACCGACACACACGCCGACAAGCAGATAAACACACACACACACACATATATGCATAAACATAGAGATGGCGTGACATTAGAGCAAACTTAACTAAAAGAATTTTTTTTTTTTTTTTTTGTCATTCGCAGAATTTGGCGAGGATTTAGATCTGATCTCGGACCTTCGTGCACAACGCGTCCTTTGCAATCACTGCAACGGCGGGAGGTTCGGGTCGCCCCGCGGCCTACCTGGCTGTAGCGGACTCCTGCTGCCGTGCGTGGAGCTGGTTCTGGACGATTTGGAAGATTTGCTTTTGGTGGGTCGCCGTCTCCTTCCGGCCAGGGCGACCACCGGGGGGAGCACGGCCGCCGGCGGGACCTTGGACAGGAGCAGGTTTGCTCGGTTCTGCTGCGATTTACTGGCGAGGGGAACGGAGACGGGGTTCTACCTTTCCGAGCCGGGTGAACAGGCTGTCGATCTCCTCCTTCTGCCGCGAGTGCAGGGCCTGGATTTCCCGCATGTGTCTGCGGGTCACATCGGAGCAAGTCGGACCTCGAACCAAAACGCCGAAGGAGGCGAACGGAGGAGATCTTACTTTTCCCGGAGGCGGTTGACCTCCCGCTTGAAGTCCTCGTCCTCAAACTCCGAGTCGTTGTCGCTGCTGACGTAGGAGTTGTTGAAGGAGTTGTTGTTCAGCGTCGGCAGGGAGGTTTTGTGGGCGCCGTCCGAACCGGGGATCTGGACGGGCTCGCCGGGTCCGTTGGCGGCGGGCGGAGGACTCGGCCGCGGCTCCGGGCTCTGCTCTTGCGCCCGGCAGACGGAGAACCGGCCCACGCGGGCCTCCTGGTTGGTGGTGACCTTGAAAACATACACAGTGCTGAAACTGTCTCCATCCCTTTTCAACTCCGGTTCCTGCCACCTACAGAAGTTCTCCCATGACTCTTCCATCCTTGGATGCGTCAAGAGGAGTACAAAGAACTGCAACCAGAACTACTTCCTTCTCAACACCTCCAAGACCAAGGAGGCGGTTGAGGACTTCCGGAAGAATCGGAGGTGATGGGTACCATGAAGAGGTGATAGTGGACCCCTACAAGTACCTTGGGGTCCACATCAACAATAAAATGGCCTGCTAACACAACACTGATGCTCTCTACAGGAAAAGTCAGACCAGGATGTTCTTCTTGAGGTGGTTTGGGGTCTGAAGACCTTCGGTGCTCTTCTTGGGTATGGCGTGCTGGTTGGGCGGCGCCAGGACCGGTGGGGTCAACAGGCCGAACCTGGATGGTTCGGTCAATTTGTGTCCGTGGGAAGGGTGAAGGACAAACTATCCTGGCCAATCCTTCCCTTCCCCTCGCAGCGCCAGCTGTAGCTGACGTGCATTTTTCTTTCAGCCGACGGTTCATCCAACGCCGGTGCAGAACCCAATGCTACTTTGGATTCAGATTGGAGAACGGCACACAACTCGGACCGTCCGGAGGTGCATCTGTGCTTCCGCAACCTCACCACCTCACCCATTCACATCATCCACGAACTCTACTGTCTTTCTTATCCTTGTTCGTCCCAGATTTATTTTATTCTTGCCATTGCTATCGTCACTCTATTTACATTGTCGTTTAATTCTTCTTCTTCTTCTTTTGGCTTTTCCCTTCAGGTGTCGCCACAGCGAGTCAACCATCTCCATCTAACCCTATTCTCTGGATCCTCCTCTCTCACACCAACTACCTTCATATCTTCTCTCACGACGTCCATAAATCTTCTCTTTGGTCTTCCTCCA
Organism: Fistularia commersonii; assembly: GCF_037954325.1. Lineage (NCBI taxonomy): Eukaryota > Metazoa > Chordata > Actinopteri > Syngnathiformes > Fistulariidae > Fistularia > Fistularia commersonii. The sequence goes on along the minus strand of NC_141288.1, from coordinate 20,245,018 downwards.
GACCTCTTGCCTGGCAGCTCCAATTCCAGCGTCCGTCTACCAATATATTCTCTATCCCTCCTCTGTCCATGACCCAACCATCTCAGTCTGGCTTCTCTGACCTTCTCTCCAAAACATCTAACATGTGCCGTTCCTCTGATGGACTCATTCCTGATCCTCTCCATCCTGGTCACTCCCAAAGAGAACCTCAACATCTTCATCTCTGCAACCTCTAGTTCTGCCTGCTGTCTTTTGGTCATTGGAACAGTTTCTAGTCCAAACATCATCTCTGGTCTCACCACTGTCTTGTACACCTTTCCTTTTATTCTGGCTGAAAGTCTTCTATCACATAGTACCCCTGACACTTTTCTCCACCCTTTCCAACCTGCTTGGACCCGTCTCTTCACTTCTTTTCCACACTCTCCGTTGCTCTGGACTGTTGACCCTAAGTACCTGAAATCCTCCAGCTTCTTGATCTCCACTCCCTGTAGCCTCACCGCTCCACCTGAGTTCCTCTCATTCACACACATATATTCTGTTTTGCTGCGACTAACTTTCATTCCTCTCCTTTCCAGAGCATACCTCCACCTCTCTAGATTTTCCTCTACCTGTTGTCTGCTCTCAATACAGATCACGTCATCCGCAAACATCACGGTCCATGGAGATTCCTGTCTAACCTCATCTGTCAGCCTATCCATCAGCATTGCGAACAAGAAGGGGCTCAGAGCTGATCCCTGATGGAGTCCCACCTCCACCTTGAACTTCTCAGTTACCCCTACAGCACACCGTATCAGTGTCTCACAGCTAGCATACATGTCCCGCACCAGTCTAACATACTTCTCTGCCTCTCTGTCGTTTAATTCTGGTTGGTGTCTCACAGCTAGCATACAAGTCCTGCACCAGTCTAACATACTTCTCCGCCTCTCTGTCATTTAATTCTGGTTGGTGTCTCACAGCTAGCATACATGTCCTGCACCAGTCTAACATACTTCTTCTAGGGCGGTCTCGTTCGGGACGCACCTGGAAGCGTCCGATGGTGGTGGTGGGCTTCGGGGACGGGCAGGGCGAGGTGAGAGGGGACGGCCGGAGGGTCTTCTGGGGAAGCCCGTCCACCACGTCCCCGTTACGTCCGCCGCCTCGCGCCCTCAGAGGGGACGAGCAGTCCTTGTGCAGCGTGTTCTCCGGGCTGGAGAGGCTGGAGGAGGACGAGGAGGACGAGGAGGACGAGGAGGTGGTGGAAGAAGACTCCGTGCACGCCGGACGCTGGGCGGAGGGCTCTTCGGTCGCCAGGGAAACCTACCGGAGGAAGCAGGGGGGAAGACGGGTGAGCAAAATAAAGACGGCGTTTTCTGATTAACTTCTCAATGATCTGAGAAGATCGAACCTGAAATCTCCCGAGCTTGATTCCACCGTGGGTCTGAGGAGGAAGAGGGGCGGCAGAAGACGCCGAGTCCTCCTCCGGGAACAGAGCGACTGTTCGGAAAGACCACGTGAACTTTAGAGCGGCGAGCGAAAAAACGGCGAGAAATAAATAAACGCGAACACAAAAACACCTACTCGGCTGTCCGACGGAGGCGACGCCGCTGTGGGAGGCCTGGGGTTGCCATGGAGACGGACACACCAATTAACAGACGTCATTTGTGAAATCTAAGAAGTTCATTTTTTTGTTCGCCTGTGTGTGTGTGTGTGTGTGTGTGTGTGTGTGTTTACCGGGGAGTGTGTGCTAACAGGGATGGTCTCAGGACTCAGCGCTCTCCTCAGCTGAGCGTCCAGGTCCTCTAAGGGCTGCTGGGACTGGAGGGGAGGGAGGACCGTTAGAGGAGCTCACAGGGAGGAAGATTAAACGCAACACACACACACACACACACACACACACACACACACACACACACACACACACACACGTGCAGACAGGCTGTGAGCACACGCGGCTTCAGCAACATTAAGGGATTTAAAAAAAAAAAAGGACGACACCAAAAAACAAAATGTACACGAGACGACGTCCTCACACACATAAGATGACCCGGTCAATGAAATGTTGGGAAGCGGTTGCTGAGGAAAAACACACAGACACACACACACACACACACACTCACACACACATTCACACACGCAGGTGAGGTCACGCAGAGGACACACACACCGACGCCTCTTGAAAAATAAATGACTTGAATGGGATACAGTCTGATCTCTCAACCCGGCAGGATCATCTTAATCAAGGAGGACAAGTCTCGCCCGTGGATGGGGGTGGAGGCGGCGGCGGCGGCGGCGGCGGCGAGGGCGCGGGGGGGACGAGGAGGGGGCGGAGTTACGTAAGAGGCGAGGAGCGACTGTCGGGTCTGCTTGAATGGAGGATCTATTTTTAGCAGCAGCATTCACAGACACAACAAAGCAGTCTGGGAAATAAAATCAGCTCGCTGCGTCTCCACCCTGAGGAATCTGTCTGCACCCCCGCGACACACACACACACACACACACACACACACACACACACACACACACACACACACACACACACACACACACACACACAGACGCGCATCCATCTTCGTCATGCACTCCTTCAATCGCAAATTCCTTGTATTCTCCTTTTTTCTCTCTCCACAGATCAAAGTGACGTTTGACGCTGGGATGAAAGTGTGGTGGACACACACACACACACACACACAGACAGATAGACAGCACACAGGTGCACAAACACACAGATGCGTGTACACAAACACAGACACACACACCTGCACTTTGCACTGTTGTTTTTAGTTTTGCTTATGAAGTGTGTGTTGTGTTAATTGGCTCTAAGGCTGAAATTTTATTTTTACATTTTACATAGTTATTTGGCAGATGGTTTTATCCAAAGCGACTTATAAAAAGTGCAATTTAGATTTTAAGAATAAATATTCACAGTTATTTTAAAAGAGCTAAATCTAAAAACAGTAAAACCTTGACTTAGGAGTTTAACTAGTTCTGCGACCTTGTAACTCAATTTGCTTGTGTCTAAAATTATTTTCCCCGTTGAAATGAATAGAAACGCTGTTACCTCGTTCCAGACCCTGCATTTGTTACATCTTTAGATTAAAAAATGTCCTATTTAAACTAAAAAAAAAAAAAAAAAAATTTTAAATGATGCATAAAAATAATAATACATAATAAAAAAGGAATGTAAAGAAATCAGCATTTTTTTTTTGAGAATTTTAATCGTGAAGATGGGATGGTGGTGGTGGCAGAGATGGATGAAGGAGTTTTTTTATTTGTTGCTCTATCCTTAACTTACAGGTTACACACTTCATGCTAAAATGTGTTGCTAAATGTAAATTTATGTCTAAACTCCATTTACGGATGGAGTGAAGCCGTTCCTCTTTCTAAAACCATCAAACCGTCCCCGACCGGATTGGAACGACTCCCGCATCAAATCACCGACAACAGCTTCTCCATCTCTTCACAGACGAGTCCACGTTTTTGCGTGATTTTCTCTGGGCTACCTAGCGGCGGCGGCGGCGGCGGCGCCTCCCACCGTCTCAAAACCCCACTTCACTGACAGCGGCGGCCATTACGGTATCAAAACGCTCATCCCGCTTGTTCCTAACGGAAAACTCCCAAGTTGCCGCACTCGTAAGTCAAGGTTCCACTGTGAATCATTGGACTTCAGGTCCTCAATGAGCTCCTCCAAGGTTTGACCCTGTTCATATGGACGACTTTGTTGATATGGACGGCGTTTCGAGCAGATCACGCGTTATCTGACCGCGTGTTAGTTCAGCGCGTGGCGTTAGGACACCCCAAAACAGACACAGCAAGACACTTATAAGGCTTGAAGACGTGACACGCCTGCGTAAGGAGTAGCAAAAAACAAAACACCTGTATTAGACAAGGTCCGGGGAAGGATGGCAGGAGTTCTGAAGGAGAGGCCTAATCCCGGTGGAGGGGGGAGGACAAAAAAAAAAAAGAGAAGCAATGAAAATGAGAAGAAACAGGAGATGTATGGAGAAGGTTATGGCGACGGAGTTCACGGGAGGGGGTTAGAAGAAGTTGGCATGGTGAACAGGTGATGAGGAAAGAGGTTAGATCATAGAGTCGATCGTAAAGCGGGTATTCCCGGAGTACTCACCGGCACCCTGGACAAGGGTGTCTTGGATGGAGTGGTCTGGACAAAGGGTGAGGCGGTGGTGACTGCAAACATGGAAGCAATACCGTCAAGTCCACGGCTAGCATACATGTCCTGCACCAGTCTAACATACTTCTCTGCCTCTCTGTCATTTAATTCAAGTCCCGAAGTGAAGGTATGGTTGAAGGAAGGGATCGACCGGGACCTTACCGGGCTGGGCGGGGGCGGAAATTGGCGTTCCAGGGCCTTGGATGGGGGCCGGAGACCCCAGCGCCAGGCTGGAGGGGGGCTGAGGGGGTCCGGACACCTGGCCCGAGCCCGCTGTGGTGACGGGTGCGGTGGAGGTTGGGCAGGTGCCCATCGGAGAGGAGGTACCTCCCGCCGGGCCTCCGGAGGCAGGGTCGGCAGCCGTCGGGTCACCTTGGGCGGAGGACGCCGCCGCCGCCGCACCCAGGTCCATGAAGAGGGACCGCAGCTTCTTCTCCAGAACTTGTATGTCATCCGGCTTGCCTTGAGACTCGACAGAGGCTTCACACCTGGAGGATACATTTATTTTTCAAATGAATCCACTTAAAAAGCTACTTTATTTGTTTAAAATACAAACGTTACATGTCCACTATTGAGCTTTTCAACAGCTTTTCAACGGAAAACGAAACAAATGTCTCTTAAGAATAAATAAAAACATCCGTTCAGTTATTTCTGTCAAAACCCACGTGAGCTTTGTTTTTTTTTAAATACATTAGCTTTAAAACTAAAGGCTCATTTGTGCTAAATTTTTCCAATCTGTCCGTATTTCCTGTTTTGGGGCAGCTCCCGAATGCACCAAACAGAGGAGCAATGTTGCACATTATGCTCAAAAAGTGACCGGCCAAAATGAACGGAGAAGAAGGAGGTCGATTTAACCAGGGAGAAAATTATCCAGTGTTTCCCAACCACTGTGCCGTGAGTGATCATCAGGTGTGGCGTGGAAAAATGCCCACTTTCACCCGATTGGTCCGAAAATTATTTATCCAACGCAAATAATGTGTCTTCCTATGTCTGTGTGGGCAGCGTGTCCATTCCATGGCAACGGTAGTGAATGAACCTGTGCGTCTGTGTATCAGAGTGATTAGTGACGCTTTGCGTGATACATTTTTAAAATAAAAAGTACTTGTGTCTGTGTAAACAAACAGGCAGGATTGTTTAAAACTACCAAGACGAGTGAGAAAGCAGTGAAAGCTGCTATAAAGTTGCTGAACTCGTCTCTAAATCCAAACAGCAAAACATTAATACGACCTGCCGGCAAAATCATTGTAGAGGAAAAGCTCGGCTCTGGCGTTGATAAAGAAATAGTCCGTTTCTCTCAAATAAAACCATTTTCAGACATATTGATGACGTGTCTTCCGACGTTGAAATAAGTGTTCTGGAAAAGTTGCACATCAGTGGAAAATTTGCATTGCAACTTGACAAATCTACAGATATTAGATATATTAGATTTCACACTAAGTAAATTGAGACTACGGTTTCATTCTAATTCGTTAAAAACTGATTTTGACACATTTATTTGGTGGTGTGCCGTGTGATTTTTCTAATGCAAAAGATGTCCCGTGGCTCAAAAAAGGGTTGGGAAACACTGGTCCCTGCTATCTCCGGCTCCTCCGGCGGCGCCGTGCTTGTTATTGACCAAAAACTCGGAAGCTGGAGATGAACTCTGCACCGACCTCCGGTGGATGCATTAGTTAACAACCACGGCAACGTAAAGCAAACATTGGACGTACATGGGCGGTCACGTCCGAAACCAGGCGCCTGTTACCGTGCGTAGCGTTAGCAAGATACATCGACGGATACATGGGGAATGAAGTGCTGGATCTTGCCTGGGGTCACACTCCCCGCAGTGGGCGTGCGTCTGTCCGGGCTGGACGGCCGTCTGCGGCTGGGAGTGCACCAGGGTGGGTTGGACCGAGGGTACGTTGGCGGTGACGGGCTGGAGACCCATCGGCGGGGTGGAGGAGGAACCGGCGGTGGACGGGGGAGCGGAGAGAGAAGCTGCGGAGGGCACGAGCTGAGGGCCCGGGATGGCGGTCGTCGGGACGACGGAGGAGGATAGGGATGAAGTGGAGGAGATGGGGGACACCGAGGGGTGATCGTAAGGGACTTCGCCGGCCGGGTGGCTGGAGGGGGGGGAGGCCAGAGTGCTCGGAGGGGAAGCCGGCGCCGGTTGGTTGATGCCCGATTTGCCGGCCAGTGTTGAGGCGGCGGGCGCCGAAGTCGGGGTGACAGCGGCGACTGTACCTTGGACCTGGGGCGGAATTTGTGCTTGTCCCTGTGTTTGGGACGCAGCTTGGATCCCTGGCTGTGGAAGCACTTGTGATTGAGGGGTGGACTGATTCGCCGCCGTCGAAGGAATGGAGGAGGAACAAGGGGGGGTGAGGCAGACAGAGGGGGTGGAGGAGGAGGTGGCCAGGGAAGGATGATAGGCATCCAAGACCTGGTCCTGTGCCGGATTTAAATTAGAAGGGGCGATTCCGGCGGTCACGTCTGCATTGGGAGCGGATCCACCGGCGGTCTGCGAGGGGACGGAGGCTGCTGGAGGGTGCAGAGGAGGATGGGTGGAGTGAATGGAGGCGGGGGCGGTGCTCGGGCCGGCCTCAAACTGACTCTGGCTCTGTTTGAGCTCCGAGAAGGCTTGGCGTAAGCTGATCGCCCCGGTGGACTGAGACAGTGCCAAACCTTGGCCTGGAGTCGAAGAAGGAGGAACTGGAAAATGAAGTAAAGACAGGTTTGATCGACAAAGCTCATCCTACGGCAAGGCAGAGAGTCTGCCGCTTCTGTTTTGTTTCACAGAGAGATCAGAAATGGGTATTAGTTTCAAACTGGGACAAAGTACAGGCCAAGACAAGAAGGGTCAAATAACAGGACAGTAAACAGAAGCAACTGCAGAAGTTTTTTTTGGGGGGGGGTGGGGTGTTTGGATATATTCTAGAAGGCCTTGAGCAAAGACAAGTCTCTTGACCGCCTCGACTGAATTCTTGCTAGACGCTTAACTTTTCCGTCTGCTGACAGTTGCTAGTAAATTCAATAAATCATACAAACCTGACAACCCAAATGACAACACCCCCAATGGGGGCCGGAAGGGGCGTAAACAAACTCCATCCCCACTTTGCCGTGGATGCCTTTGGTCAAGAAGAGGCTCCGAAGCACCTCTTGAAAGGAGGCGCTCGTGTTCTTACCTTCGGCAGGAGGTGCAGGGACAGAGGAGGGCGAGGTGGGAAACAACTGCTCCTTCAGCCTGGCTTCAGGTACGGGGCTCACGATGAACTTGCGACCCGCCGAATGTACCACCTGAGCCGTGGCACTGGCGGGGATGTCTGGGGGGATTACGGGAGAGGCGACGCACGGAAACCGGATTCATTAACTTTGGAATGCAAAGGTTTAATGTCAACCTCAATCCCCCGTAATTGCCGTTGTTACCTGGCATGGGGACAGATATGGCGGGGCTCTGCTGGGCTAAGTCTCCCGCCATCTGTGGACGGACAAGACACTTTGGTATCGGCTAGCAAAGGCTACTTGCGAGGAACCGACCACCCTCACCTGGCCGCTCGGATCCCGTTCCAGACCCTTCTCGTCGGCGTTCTCGATCACCTCTCGGACCTGCTCGATGAAAGACTCCCTCTCGCTCTCCAGGATGAACTCGCTCTGGACCTGGACAAGGAAATACCGGGTCACATGCGGCGACACGATGGATGTGTACAAGATGTAAAAGAGCACCCCCAAAAAGTATGCGTACCATAATATGGGCTATCTCCTCTGGGTTGTCTCCATCTAGGTCAAACCTGAAGGTCACCATCTTCCTGTTGTGCGTTTCCAGCTGACACTCGGCTACTCTGTCGCCCCGGTTTGATATCTACATCACCACAAACAAACACAACCGAACAGAATCGCACACTTGCACCGAGGAGGCGGTGGGGATCGGCTGTCGAATGATGGGACGCGCAATTACATTGAGAACATTGAGTTTCGCCTTGGAGAGCTTCTCGTGGCGCGATCGGCTTCGCACGGAACGCCTCTGGTGTCGCTTGGTGGAGCGTCCTTCGTGGCGACCTCCGCCTCCCCCCTCATTGCCGTCGCTCAGGCCCGACGTCTCGGAGTGGCCGCTGACGAAAACAACGAGACGGAGGAGAACCGGATGAGAAAAGATAGTCTTAGATATTCAAACGTGACCGCGCGGTTAGCGATTACCTCTCGATAGATGATTGAACTTGAGGTGGCTGCAGCTGGAACTGGGACATCTCTGAGGGTTGAGAGGTGGACTGGAGACGTACACAAAGTCACAGTGAAATGCAGGCACAGCGTCGTCACCCTCATCGTCAACATCATTCCCCCGAACATTGGGGAAATTGAAAAGGAAGAAACGGAGCAGGAAAGCATGAAATTAGGGGAAATAGGGTGGAAATAAAGCCAAGGAGAATTATCCGGCAGAATCACGTAAACAGAAACGAATCCAATACTAAAAAAGGAGGAAGGTACCGAACATCTCCCGAGTTGTCCTGAAATGAACCAAGTGAAGGAGAAACGGTGATCGCTTATCTCGCCAATGCAAACGTTTTAACGAAACTTTTAAACATAAATGATGGAAAATGGTCCAAAGTAAGGGGTAATCTTTGGGTGAGAATGAACTACTCTCAGAAAAAATTGAAATATTTGAAGAGATTGATTGATTGCGTCGGCCGCTGCTCATTTGTAGGCCCACACTTTTTTAAATATCCAATGTGAGCTTGGCAATGCAGCTGCTCGCAAAACCAGACCTTTGCTCCTCCTGGAGGGTTAAATCACAAATCCCCCGGTGATATAAGTTATACTCAAAGGTCCTCCAAAAACCATTAAATCATCATGAGCAGCATCTCTGTCGTCTGTCGCCAGCTCTTCCAACAAGCTGTCTGCCAAGAACTTGGTAAATATCTAAACTTGATAAGCGGCGACTCCCAAAGAGGGACGCCTTTAGCACTAATTTATCTCTTTCCATTTGGGGAATTCCACAAAATGACCCTCAGAGGTCTATAAACGCTTAAAAGAAGTTAAACAAACTGGCTCAGTATTAAGGGACATTTGCAGATGCGTGACTTTTACCAGCGCTCAACAGAATTCAGAGTCATCTAAGCATACTTGAATTAGACACCGGCGCTCCACAAGCCGAAGACCTAATCAATAAATCACATTGGAGTTTCCGCTACGAGATATTTGTGACACAAGGGCGTCACCTTGGTTCATGAAGGTTCGAGGAAGCAACTGAAAACAACTCCAAATCTGAGGCATACAAATTGGAGCTCTGTATAACTTCCATGCGCTGGGACTGTCCGAGCAGTACCTGGGGAGGGGCCTCCACAGTGTCGGACGGGGCGGTGACTACACTGATGATTGGCACCACGGTGGCCAATGGCACAGGAGGTGGGGAAACATTAGGCACCACCCCTGCAGGGAGTGGCAGGGAAGAAGGGGAAGCCACAACCGCTGCCGGCATGGTGACCGGAAGGGACGGCGGAGCAGAAGCGACGGCCACCGGGGAAACGGTAGAGGTAGTCGGAGGGATACTGGGCTAATGATTGGAGGAAGAGGAGGAGAGACAGAAACAGAAATAAAAGGAAATTGGAGATAAAGGTGCGTACAGGTTGGAGGAAAAGTTAAGAACAGGAGGAAATCAAAGTGGGAAAGTAAACCCTGCAGGTCCGTCGTCTGATGAGCGAGAGACGGTCTCAGTCTACCTGCTCCGGGATTCTACGACTTGGCATTTTCGACTGAGATCTTTCTTGGCCACCGGATGACGGCGGCAGTGGGCTGAGCCATCCGTAGTTCACTGACCCGTTACGAACATGCTAATCAGCGTGACAGTCGGAACACACAAGAAGTCTATGTGACTAAACTGGAACGACAACAACAACAACAACCCATGTCACAGGACAGCCGTACGAAACACACTCCGGTGTAACCATGCAGTATCTCCACAGACAATGGACAAAACAGCAAACCCTTCCCACGGGGTGCATAACCAACCGGTTAGAACCCTAATGTGAAACAACCGACGAGGTAAAAACGGGTTGTTTGCTCAAGCGTTGTGTTGAAATTCTATTTCGGAAGCCACGAGGGCGTTGAGGTTTCAGTTATTTGAACTTCCAACGCAAAAACGTCCGATCCGCGGGGTTAATCGCAAAGTATTTCAATATAATGTGGTGATATCTGATCATTTGGGCAAGCGCGCTACGTACGAGTTCCTGTTTTACGACTTCGGATGAAGTATCAGGAATGAGCAGGGGATTTCCAGGACGCTATCCGACCGTGGCGGTAAATTTTTGCCCGTCTCTTTGAAAGAACCCCATAACAGATACTGGCCTGAACACAATAACCGAAAGAGTCTTTGCCTTTCACTCTGCTGATCGTCTCCGGCAGGGGTGGGCAAACTTTTTGGCTCAGGGGCCGCGTTGACTTTTTAAAATTTGACAGACGGGCCGGCTTGGTTTTGAGTGCGCTGACGTCCGCTTGCATTTCATGAACCAACCGTTTTTTCCCTTGTAGCTTCACGTCCAGCTCATACATGTACGTCCGCAGTAAAGGCTAAATCACGAAGCCAATCGGTGTCATTCAGCTCAGGAAAATTCTCAAGTAGCTCCAAAAATGTAATAATCGCCAGTCTGAGCTCCCGCATTCATTGATCCGGTCACTCAATGGATCTTTGGCGGGCCGGATTAAAAAGACCAACGGGCCGGATGTGGCCCGCGGGCCGTAGTTTGCCCATCCCTGGTCTACGGGTTTAAATCTGGGGTGTCAATCTGGTGCTCAGTAGCTGGATAGAAAACAGGCAATAGAGCTGTGGAGTCTTTGGTCCTATCAAATGTCAAGCGGGCTAATGGATTCTAGTATTGATCGGGTTAGTCCAAAGTACGTAGAACACACAAACGACTGCTCGCGAGCACAAGATTCACAGGAAAAGGAACACGAGGGTGCGCCGCTAGTCAGAATGTTACCTGAACCAGAGCTAGCTGAGCAGCTTGGTATAGAAAATAAAGGTGTTCGATGCTGGGAGAGGGACTGAGTTCGCACAGCTAAACGCGCCCGTATTGTTGGACAGAAGAAAAGAAAACATACACAAAAACAAGCAAACACACACACATACGAGGACAATTTGTATTGTTAAACCCATGCGGAGAACAATCCAGGGGACGAACACAGGCAGCATGCGGACGAGAAAAGAAAAGAGAAACAAACTGAGCCGATGAAAGTTTTATAGAAGACGGAGTCGTAAAAACACACAGAAGAATGCGAATATTGCGCCGTAAACCGTCCGGGTCGGACGCATGAATCAAATAAATGAGGCCTTTTTATGCACTTATTCTCGTCACGCGGTCGGATTTGTTTGCGTTCGCCGGCTTTTTTAAAAGCACTCACGCTGGATTACGGCCTTTTAATCTTCACGTCTTTCCAGTGTCCTTCGACGGAAATGCTAAAATCTATTTCCCCATGTGTGTGTGTGTGTGTGTGTTTATGTTCATGTCCATATTTGACTCGGCCAAGGCCTTTAGGGTGTATGGGAGAAAACGATAACGCTGACAGATACTTGGTTTTGGACTTTATGGGAATAAATGGGAGGCTCCAAATGCCAAAGTGTTTGCCGCACATTTATATGAGACGTGTTTACAAAGAGCAGAGCTCTGCAACTATCCAGTGATAGTTTGTGTGAACCGACTTTCAGGGTTTCCACCAAGAGAACTCTTTAAACAAGTTTTATGACATGAAATCATTTTGTAAATTTGGCCGCCGAGCCGCGGCGATGCCCTTTTGTTTGGGAATGGAACAACTTCATGTGTCTCGCTTGGAATCTCTGCATGTCAAAAAAGGTTCGCCGCAAAATTAGCAAAATTAGCAAAATTAGCAAAATCCTTTCTCCTCTGGGGGAAACCCTTGTGCCGCTCATACGTATTTCAAGTCGATCCGTGATCCCACCTGAGTCTGGAGCAGGGAGGTGTGCGTGGGGCTCTGAACCGAGGTCCTGATGGACTGACTTGACGAGACCACCTGAACAGAAGCAAAGCACAAAAAAGTGTTTTGACCGATTCTGATCAAACATCGCCACCGTTTTCAAAGGTTACCAAGGAAGGGAAACACAGGCACGCAAGAGCTCCGAGTGGCTTGGGAAAATAAATTATAAATATTTAATTGAAGTGTATTTCATTTGTGTTCATTTCTTTTTTTAACTTCTAGTTCTAAGTTGGAAGATTATTGTGATCTTGAAATATTAAATAAAATTATATTTATTATTTTTCGTCGCTCAAAATAACGTCACACTCGCGGAAGCCGGTATACCCGCCGGCCGGTAAAGTCCCGATTTGCAGATGCTGTGCGCAGAAGTTCGGGAGCAGAAGTCCCATAAACCAGGTAAAATAAATATTTATGTAGATATTTTGCAAATATTTATTTTTTACTGTGTACCGACACAGTGATTTTTTCCCGATTTATTTTTAAAATTCAGGTCAAGGCTCCGCTACACGCTCTGAAAGCCCAAAGCTCAAAAGGAGTTTATTACATAAATAAAATTTAATTTTCTCCGTAATACTTTGTGAATTTCAGAAGCAACACACTACACACTTGTTTATACAAAGTGTTAAGGTAATAAAAAGCAATATACACAGTGGTACCTTTATTTTAGACGTCAAAAAGTAATTGCGGCTCCCGGTGTTTTCTTTTCCGAGGAAACCGGGTCCGAATGGCTCTTTGGGTGTTACGGGTTGCCGACCCCTGGGCTAAATGAATACGTGCCGTGTTTTCGTAACCTCTGGTGTAGCATCCCGTTTTGGGGCTAGCGGTTAGCACAGAGGGCAAGCTTGAAGTCAGGGGTGTCAAACTCATTTCTCATGGCGGCCACATTCGGCCCAGGTAGATGTCAAGTGGGCCGGACCATTAAAATAATAGCAAACTCAGCAATAAATAACCAAAATATCATGTCTTTCCTCTGTTTTGGTGTAAAGAAGTACAAGGACAAAAAGGAAAATCTTGGGAGTTAAATGAACAATCCTTTTACAAAACATTTCATGAAACGCCTCATATTTCCTTGGACAGAAGTACAATTTACTTTTATCATTCACATGTTTGCATTGCAACGGATCCCACTGATCGTACAAAGGCACGAAACTTTAACAAGTAATTGCTATTGAAAAATATAGTAATGCGCTTTAAGATTAAACGAGACTTATAAAGAAAGGGATTTTTAAACCATTCACACATGTGCATATAAAATCTAAATTGAATCCCTGCCTGCACCTTACAAACTAAAGAGAGTGCTATTAAATGTGTAAGGAAGAAATATTCACCTGTCCTGTAAATGTGTAAACTTCATCCATGAAACATGCAAACACACACATACATACTGAAAATGTATGGAGTTGCATGAACAGTAGAATTCCAACAAACTCTTTTGTAGTGAAGCTGGTGACTAACATTAAATTGCACATTTTCGCTAACAATTAGCTCGCTGGCTTTTAGCGCTGCTTCTGTGATTTCTCAGCTCTGGGTGAAAGTGGACGCTGTTTCCTCAGATCCACCAGTGATTGGTTGATCTTATCTCTTCTCAGTTTCCTTGCAAGCTGCCATATTTTTCGCTCTGATGAGTCTCATAGTGGCGCCGTATAATTATATTCCTTAAATACCGACACTAGCTGCAAACACGCCGAGCACAAAGGTTTCCCGTGCGTCTCCGTGACTAAATAGGACGTAGTCAATTTTTCTTTGAAAATTCTACACTCTTTAACGACTTTTCTCTGTTTTGATAACGACATTTTGGCTAATGAGGGAGTAGCGTGGAGGTGGAGAACAGGGTAGAAGCAACCAGGAGATAGTACATTGATAACATCTGCTGATTGGTCCGTCTCAGTGATGTGGCTTGTCTTCTATTCTGACCAAAACAGTGCGGCGCCCCTAGCAGAAAATTCTTGAATTGCATTTAATTAAAAAAAAATGAAATCCTTGACTTTTATGCATTTTTTCACTTTCAAATTATCCTGCGGGCCCGGTTGATCCCCCTCGCGGGCCACATCCGGCCCGCGGGCCGTACGTTTGACACCCCCGCCCTAAGTGCGTCACTGATCACTTTGGTTTTTCCTGTCGGTATTACCTGCTGTGGGGTGCCGGGGGCGGCCGGGTGCGAGGCTACGGAGGCAACGGGGGTTCCTGTGCTCGGAGAGGGAGCGGGAGTCTGAACCTGCTGCTTGGAGACACATTTAGAGAAAAGATGGGACAGAAAGATGGCCAGATGGGGGTGGGGAAGGGGGTGCGACGGTGTGGGATGGGGGTGAGAAATTCAACAAAGGGGAGAGGAAGAACAAGAGATAATTAGAACATGGCTTTGGCTTCAAGGTCAGAAACCGCGCATGAGTGCAAGCACAAGCACCGGGTCGCTCTTGCGCATGCGCTCATGCACGCAGGCGACACAACACTCGGTTTACACACTGTTTACATAAAGACAGCCGGTGGTGTTCGATACGGGGACGGTACTGGCGGTTAGGCAGGAGGTGAGTAAAGGGCTTTCGCATGCAGGTCAGACCCTGAATGATTGGCAGCGACGATTAGTCGATGTTACGATGACAAAGAAGCGCGATGTCGTCCGTGAAAATCGTCTTTGAGTCGAGGTCTCTAAGATCTCACTGCTGTTTTCCGGCCGGAGCCAACGTGATACATTTAATGGTTTGTGTTTAAAACCCCACCTCTAAATGCTCTAAATACTCCTTCGAGAAGGCGTTCAAAGGCTTCCTACGCCAAAGTCTGATTCCGAATCCTCCGAAGGAGCAACACCCGGGCGAGTTGAGCTTCTGGATTCAGCGACGTTTGAGTTTGGATCCGAGCGCAAACAACTGGTGCGGATCAATCGGACTCAAAAACCGACCTGCTGTCACGATAACCCTTAGAAGGCTGAATGCAACGTGATACTTGCGGGGAAGCTCGCAAGTATGGTTGCACAAAGGGGGGAGGGACACACTTCTACCTACCTTATCCCCTAGCATCACAGAGAGACACTCCACAAAGCACACACTTTCAATAAAAACAACACATCCATAACTAACTATGAATGACGCGGGGCTTGAAAAAAAGAACGGAGAAATCAAGAAGTGGCACTTCGATGAAATGTGGAAAGCAAAGGTGACAAATGTTCACGTCAGCATTCTAAGGGTTCGAATGATGTCGAGTGTAACTTTTGGACCCTCGGCGGGAAGTCTGGAGGCGACGCCGTTATCCTTAGTCGTACAGCAAACAACGAAACAAAATAAAACACAGGAGTTATTGGCATGATTACATTGCTATATTTGTCCAGGCCCCCTTGGTTTTGTTGTATGTTTTCATGTGTTTGTCCATACAAATCAGCAAAGTCCCAAAGCTTGATGGTACTTATTGGATCTTCTTGGCACGGAAAAGCTACGCGGCGTCCATTAAATAGCTGGACGTCGGAGGCGCCGCATCGTAGATGCCCGATTTAGCTTTTCGATGGACTTTGGTTTTGTATGAGGAACGAAAAAAGGAAAAAGAAAACCAAGTATACCGCACTGAGTATACCCGCACAAACACACATCTGTCAT
The DNA here is from genome assembly GCF_037954325.1 of Fistularia commersonii. NCBI lineage: Eukaryota > Metazoa > Chordata > Actinopteri > Syngnathiformes > Fistulariidae > Fistularia > Fistularia commersonii. The sequence goes on along the minus strand of NC_141288.1, from coordinate 20,229,349 downwards.
ATACCGAGATATATGAACATACAGACAAAATATTACTTACTGATAAGGACAAGGAATAAATAAAGAACAAAAACAGAGAGGAAGAAGGTCGGCAGGGGGCTCACAGACTGTTTGCTGACAAAGCCTTCAAAACAGAGTGCGTCTCAAAGAAAACCTTTTCGAATGTTGGGACGATGTTAGATGGAGATGAGAACATGGACGGGATGCCGCTGGTAAAAATAAGTATCAATGGAAAAGTAATGCAACTGTGCAATCACTGTTTTAGGCAGTATTTTAAAAAAATGCGCACCCATTACCGGTACCAAAGTGTGCCCGGGACCTGCGGCGGCTTGGAAAAACCCAAACTAACATCCCTGAGGACATTTTGAAGGTGGACCATGAGACTCGCTCTGCCGGATTAATATTATCGTAGGCGGTTAAATAAAAACAAAACAAAAATAAATCACAACTTATCAACACAATGACAAATAAGCATCATCTGGGGCTTGCGGCTGGGTAGGGGTATCAATATTACAGGAGTACAGAGGCACTTGGGTCAATTACTTTAGCTAAATCGGCACCTTTTCCTCCAGGACATCCTTTAAGGCGGAGCCTTTCCCTTCCATCCATCGGTCCACCAAACGTAAACAGAACGTATACGTACCCTCATTTGCAAAACATGATAGAAATTGTGCTTTCAATCAATATCGATATCCCAGTCGTAGGGATTTGACGGTTGGGCACGAAAGGTGATTAGAACCAGATGGATTCAGAGTGATTGGAGCTAGTAGTTGACCCAGGGCCGCAAGGATGGTTCTAGAACTGAAACGGAGTACCAGAGCAGGGTTAGTGGCCTGCATGGCCAGCAGTGACTCATGGTACGTCATATCGGGCTGGGCTGGTACCACCCCTCCATGCCGGGCCCACACACTCTGAATGAGAGATTCCAGCTGAGCTGACGACGCTCCCCCTGGTGGGAGATCAGAGGATGGGGTAGGGGGGAGAAAGCTCTGCATGGAGGGCGGGTGTCCCTGGGTATCTATGGGAAGCAACCCCGCCGACGGATCGCACAGCCCGGCGGAGGATGACTGCGGGATGGACTGGGCGGCTGAGGAGTCGTACTGGGAATGGAGGGGCGGGGGAGGGGGCGACTGGAACTCTCCGGCATCGGAGGAGGCCAAAGAGTCACTGGACGGTTCTGGGCTCCTGTCTTTCGCCGTCACGCCGACATGATGGAGGAGGAGACTTCCCGGCGGTATGGGAAGCTCCGGGCTGATGTAAGTGTAAAGCTCTTCAGTTACCGGCTGGAGTCGAACGTAAGAGCCCGAGCCGCCCGATCCCGTTCCGGCGCTGTCCTCCAGGGGGAGGTCCATCGAGCTCCTTCGGGCTCGGTAAAGTCTCGAGGCCAAGAGGCCCGGGTCGCCGGTGGCGGCGGCTGCTGCGGCTGCCGCTGCCAAATGGTACTCAAAAACACTTCCGGTGGACGGCGGGCCGTCGCCGATCGCTTGAGGTGCCGAAAGAGGGAAGGTCGAAGGGGAGGCGTGCTGTTGTGGGGGGTAGCATCCGTCGGAGGATGAAGACGAGACGGATCCACCGGTAGACGCACTCATGGAAGTCAAGGGTGGCGGGATCGGACTGTGGCCGCTCATTCTCTGCATGATGTGCGGGTGCAAGAACCCCGGTTGAGGCGGTGGGCCCGAATCATAGCCCATGCTCGCAGCGGCAGCTGCCGCTTGCCTCTGCTGATGGAAGCTCAAGTGGCCGAGCTGGTGAGCAGTCATTGGGTACCCTCCGTATGCCATTGCTTCATAGTGGTCCAATAAGGCAGCTTGATTTAGACTCAGTCGCCTCACCGCCTCCTCGTGTTCTGCCCTCATGTCTTTGTAGCCGTACAAACTTGGGTCGGATTGTCCGGGGAGATGCAGGGGCTCCCCGACTCCAAGTCTCTGAGCGGCGGCGGCAAAACCGGGATTGACCATGAAGAGCGAGGGGGTCTCAACACCCTCCATACCGGAGAACGGGTGCAGGCTGCTCCCGTAGCGAGTGTAGGCGGGTTGGAAGTGTCGAGTATGTGCCTCGAGGATGGATGTGCTCTTGCGGCGCTGGGCATTGTAGGCCTTCGGAGGTCCGGTCGGAGGAGGCGAGAAAGATACGGGGCGTTCGGGAATGGAGGGGAAGAAAATAGTAGGGGGGTCGGGAAGCGTCGGGAGGGGGATGTTGGCTCCTGCCCCTCCTCCTGTACTTGCTCCTCCACTGTAGGGGTGTGGCATTGAATGCTGCTGTGACAGTAAGATACAACGGGTTTGAGAATGAGAGGCAGAAGAAAGAGCCACACTGGGTGGCCAAGAAAGTGTGTCAAAGAGCAACATGTTCAGACAACAACAAGAGAACACTGACAACAATTCTCTCTGGAGACTAGAAACCAAACGATGCAGTCGAGAAAGGAATAAAAAAATGAACATATAGATACATACATATACATATGCATATGTATATGTATGTATTTATAAAAAAAGAAGTGGACAAAAATAGGTAATGGAAGATACATGGCTCGTGAAACAGGCGCATAGATTGAAACAACACAAATCCGAGTCGACAAAAAGGCTCGACAACAAAAGAGGAGCCCAAAGGAGGGTACTAAACATGTACACTCGATCTACGGTGGTCAAGCCGCCGGTGCTACATTGAATCTTACGAAGGTGTAAAACCGGTCAATCTGTATCAACGTGGCCAAATGGCGGTTTGCGGGGAAGCAGAGACAACGGAAGGAGGACGTCTGTCGAAAGGCTCACGGCGGTGTCTGAAAACTATACGTTGTATTCATGCATCGGACGCACAAGTGACACTTTGAGAAGATGAGTTGGACGTTCCCTCGCCCATTGGATGCCGTACCACAGGCTTGCTGACTCGCCTACTGGGTAGCCTATCGATGCCGGGAGGGATCCTGGCGGAAACGCCTCCCTCCATCGCCGAAAAACCACAACCTGAATCTCTCCTGAAAGCCAATAATCCACTTCCTTTCTTTAAATAACGTATTCAACCGAAGGCGCCTCTTGCTTCGAACGCTTCACCGCGTTGTCCTCCGTATCGAGCTAGGTCCGGCTAATCGACGGCTAATCACCGGCGTAGGAACAATAAAGAAAAGCAAATCCGCCTTCCGCCATCTCGAATTATGAGAAGGTACTTACAAATTCCGCATTTGAATTCAGACACCGGCGCGGCCGTTAAACTTTAAACGGTCTCGTCCACCGTCTCCGCTCCCCCTCCCCGCCGCCTCCGCCACGGTGAACACTTAGGAATATGAGAATTTGAACCTACAGGGGTGAAGAGGGAAGGTAGGCTGGCCCTCCGCTGCCCGGCCCCGGGCATACAGGAGGGAGAATGAAGAGGCAGGACCGTCTCCAGGGCTTTGGAGAGGCGCCCAGCGAATGTGTCTTCTGTGAGAGGTGTGCAAGGAGAAGCGGTGGTGTGGGAGGACGGGGAGGACAGATCTGGAGGAGGTGTGGAGGGCTGCGTTGGAGGAAGAGTCGGGGGCGCGGGAGCGGAGGATAAGGAGTAGGAGGAGGGCGGGACGCAAACGGACATGCTACGATTTCGACGACGGCGTGACGCCGGCTGCGGGCCGGGGGAGGGTGACGGAAGAGGTTGGGACCAACATGGAAAACAAAAAGAAAAGAAATTAAAAACAGAGGGTTATCCAGGCCGAGGAGACTGAAACAGAACTGAAATGCAACCGCTGAACACAAAAAGCAGCAGTAGATATTAAGGCATATATTAACAAATTAAAAATAAATCAAAATGAAACAAAAGGTGCCAAATAAACAATGACATTACGGTGAATAGCACCTGACTTGCACCAAAATTAAAAGAGAATACAAATAAACATACACACACATACATACATACATACATACATATATAATAATACAAATATATTGACCAAACAGAACTTCTTATTGGAACAAACCAGAAGTGAAACATTTACAGACAGCAATTGACTCTTTCCAAACAAAACAGAACCGGTAAAATAAAGAAAACAAGCGGAATATCTAATCTGTGTATTTACGTTTGGAAATAAAATGAACAATGCGTTAAAAAAAGGCCGACGATTGACCGAGGCGATTGTTCCGCGCCTGCTGTTCCAAGAAACAAGCGGCCGACGAGGACGCAGGTTTTACCGAGAAAGGCAAAATGGCGTCAGAGTGAGACATTGAATTATTCAATCTATCACAAACAACATGTTTATTCACTTGAGCGGGGAAGCGAGCGTCTGTTCTGGGGGAAGTAGAAAACTCCGGATGCCAAACTCGAGTGACAGATGACGGTTTCTAGAAAAAACTGATGCCGGAGAGCTTCAACAAATGATGATTGTAGCTCAAACGACAACAACAACAACGTGCGCTTGGCAAACGTGCCCTGCCTCAGCGAACGAGGCCGAAAGGGAAACCTCCGGGGCCACCGGAGAAAAGTAGAAATCCTGCAGCTCAGACGGCACCGTGACGGCTCGGCTCGACACTTTCATTTTTTTAGAAGCCCGAAATACGATAGTTTTTCTACGATTTCACAAATAAGTCTGACGGTGGAGGATTTCCGTCCGCGTTGGATCAGAGGAATGATGACCAATGGGTTCCAGCCCTTCGGGGGGCGAGACATGTATGCACCGTGATTCTGTTGCTCCCAAGAGACGGAGGTCTATCACGGTGCTTCTATACATTTATAGTGAACAGTGTGTCATCAGCGTATATAAAGCCTCCCGATATGCATAAATGAAACTATGCTTAACAAAACAAGCATCAGCCTGCTAATGCACGATCCAATCACATTTATGAAATAATGATTCAACAGGGATTTATTTGAGCTGATGGATTTTGGATCGATTTTTGCTTCATCTACCGGCTTCGGGTGATTTAAGAACAAGAATAGTAACAACTTTATTTCTCCTGAAGGAAATTGTTGATTCGAGCGATAAGACCAGGAAATATCGTTTCCTACGGGATCCTGCAGGGAGCCTTGCCTTGAGAGACAGACTGCAAGAGACCATTGGACTCCCACCCTCGCTTGTTATTAAGTTTACACTACGATTCTGTTTTTCTAAACTTGGTTATTCGTTTCCGAAAATGTAATGCAATTGACAAAACCTAACGGAATCCAAGATCACCCTCTCCGAATTACCGCATCGTCACGTACACCGGTAGCATCATTAGGAGGTTCTGGCTGCGTGAACGTCCCCTAGTTTGCACAGTTTGTGAGGACTTTAAAAAGGGTTTAAGTTTCTGTGTACATGAAGAAGTAAAAAAAATGAAACCAAATCAAATTATATTGCATAAAAAAAAAAACAACAAAAAAAAGAAATTGAAAATTGAACGAACAAACAAACTGGAGTGTGATTAAGGACTGGGAGACAGTGGAAGGAAGTTGTGATAAAAATGACTGGATTGAGGATAAGACGGAAACACGTTTCATGTGCAGAAACTACAAATGAAATGCTAATATGTCTGCCGGTGTAGCGACGGCCGCTCTGTGAGATGCGTGAAGGAGCGACGATCCCGTGTTCAGGCTCGAGCCTCAAAACCAACATGCCTTTCCACACTCAACACACCGGCACCACTCCAAACCAACTCCACGTCACCGCAAACATCTTTCAACGGCACCGAGATGCGATCGCAAACTGTGCGGTGGAGCTTCCGAACGTGCGCCGGGTCCGGTTTTTCACCACTCACCATTGGCTGCAGCGGCTGGGAGTAGGCCGGGTGCTGCTGCGGGATAGCGGAGGCGGCGGAGGGGTAAGGGGTTTGGGGCTTGGAGGGGGGCTGGCCGGGCGGGGGGCAGCTGTAGGACATGGTCAGCTGACCGAGGTGGGGGGAGTCTGAGGAGAAAACCGAAGAGCCCTGCCCGCTGTCCGCACCTCCTTCAGCTGAGGGAGAAGAGATAGAAAGTGGATGAGATAGAAGGAGGGCTTGCTCTTCTTGTAGCCCTAACCCACCACCATCGGCTCGGCCCTCTAAGTGAAGTCACCACGGACTCATTAAAAGAGAACCCCGACGCGCAGATTGAATCTAATTCCCTTGAATGAGCTCATCTGACTGAGTTATGCCATTGTTTCGCGCCGCGCGCCGCCTACAGCTCGAATCCCCTTTACGTCCACCTGCGTAAAGACCTCCAGACGTCTACAGAGTGCCTTACATGTGTGTGAGATACCGGTCTGCTGGTAGTGCAGCTGATGCTGCTCCACTTCGGCCTCCTCCGCCTCCGCCTGCCGACACAAAGAAGTCAGGTTTTCAGCTTTTTGCGCGCTTCAAATAAGCCCATAGTGTGTATGGGGATTTACAGCCCCTTCTCTTTACAACCCAGCCTGGGTGCAAAAAAAAAAAGTCTCACTTTCAATCATTTCCAGTCAACTAATTTCTCCGCTTTGACTTTCTTTCATTGAAATAAAATTCAAATTTTACTTGAAGAATTTGCTTCATCACACCTGGGAGTGAGAGGTTTTGGTTGCTTCCTGCTGCTGTTGCTGTTGCTGTTGTTGTTGCTGTTGCTGTTGCTGTTGTTGTTGTTGTTGTTGTTGTTGCTGCTGCTGCTGCTGCAGCTGTTGCTCTGCCTCCAACTGCCTCTTCTCCTGCTCTTCCCGAACCAGCTGCCTCTGCTCTCGCTTCCTCCGGATCAGAGACACGCGGTCCTTGATCGCCTTGGCCATGGTCTTATGGTCGCCCTCGGCCACGTAGCCCGACTCAACCTGGGGTTTGGAGGGAATCCGCCGTATGAGGTATAAAAATATACCGCTGTCAACGCAATCCTGTCTTAACCCTGGCTTTCCGGCATACCATTTCCTGGGCAACATCTTCGGGGATATCTTTGTTTAGGTCGAATGAGAACTCTATGGCTTCGTTGTCTTTATATTTTCCTGCAAAACAAAGTGATTTATCAGCAACGAATCTATCGCGCTCAACGCAGACGGGACATTTATCGTCGGGGGAATCTTTACCTTTGAGCTTCTTCACGTCCTCTATCCTGAGCCAGAGTTTGATAGCGATCATTTCCCCGTCATCCTCCTCGGCGAGCTCGACCCGGACGCCCGTGTCCTCCTGGAAGAAGGCGTGGTTCAGCAGGATCTTTATGGCATACCTGGAGAAGGGACGAAGAACGACAAGAGGGTATGGAGACGGCTAACCAGCGCCGGCGGGAGCTCCACGGGACGGACGGACGGACGGGCCGCTGATGAAAAGATGATGATTTACTTTACAACTAATGGGACAGATATGGAATCTCATTAACCCTGTTGGACCCGCTGGTCCATCGGACGGCCCGAATCCTTCTCCGAGACGAGTCTTCCTTGCGAAAAAAGATTTGGACAATCGGGGAAGCGAAACGGAGGAGGCAGAGCTCCAGAGGGGGAGGAATTTGAATTTGTAACCAAGGCGCGGCGAGCGATACGGATCCGACCGGACGGGTAAACATAGGCTACTTTAGCTTATTGGCAGGAAGGTGAATCCATGTGCGAGGCGTGTGCGAGGCGTGTGCTAGGCGTGTGCGAGCCCCACCTCTCGTCCTTGTTGGTCCGGATGCAGCCTTCGATGATTTCCTTCACCTCAGGAATGGCCACCTTGTCGAAGCTGCCCGGCTTCACTCCCTGCGAAGCCATACGGAGGAGGGTTCGGGGAGGGGACATGCTCAACTTTGGGGCGAAAAACAAAAACCACATGTTTTCTCTCGCAAATGCGGCAAAATATTTGCCCCGAGGCGGCCATCTTTAAATGCACGATGAATATTTATGCACGCCGCCGAGTGCTTCTCTGGAACTCTTCACTTTGAGCCATTTCCTTTTGCTCCAGCATCTCGGGTCGCTCGCTTTGGATGACCGACTCGGGAGATAAGGTTGTTTTCCGAATCCAGAGAGCGTCATCCGCTGCTACACAACATCTGATGACCGAATGCGAGATAATGCAATTCTATTAGATCACAAAGAGCAGAGTCTGCAAAAAATAACCCCCTTTTCAGATAAATGAACGCCGTGCCGGGATGAAATAAAGGTTAGTTGTTGAGCGGGAGGCGAAGATCACTCAAATCAGAAATCCACACAGGGGCGTGCCGGGGCTGCGACGGACGGACAGAAACGCCAACGGCCGGGAAAGCCGGAGGGACGGAAGACAGAACGTCCGGAGATCAGGTCACCGGTAGAATAGAAAGCTTACCTTCAGCGCCGAGGGACCGAAGGACCGACCCGCCGACAGCGCCGGCTCGACTCGAGCTTTACCCCGAACCGCTCCCGCCGTCCAATGACCACCTCCCCTCGCCTGCTTTCCATCCCACCAGACCGGCAGTCTATTCCTCTTTCCCTTCTATTCCTGATTTCATCATTGCGTAACAACCCCTTCCATCGCAAACACACACACACATGCTGAGATTCCAGGGCCAAACAAAGTTAGAGGCTGATGAAGGAAGTAATGCTATTGAGTCTGACAGAAGAGGAGGTGGGGGTGGGTTTTAGCTTAACAAGGCTGAATGGAGGATAGGAATGTAACCCTGAGAGAACATTGTTCACGTTATGAGATAACTTATATACATTCTGGGGTAAAGCCGTCCCATATGGGACGGGGACGGCTAAAGGATATTGACTTTATCTTGAGGAGGACGTACAGAAAATACACTCCCGTTTGAGTATTCGCCGTCCCGACAGAGCGGGATAACTGGATCGGGTTTGGCTTTTTTTTTTTTTTGGCCAGAGCCACCCTGCGCCTCCAGAGCGGGACGTGAATTTATCTAATAAGACACCCATTAAGTAGATCTTTGATAACAACAGGTCCCGCCGGTCATTGGATTCTAAACCGGCCGATACGACTTTTGTGTTTTTTTTTTTTTTGCATGAACAAATGTATGTTTCTACAAGGGCTCCGTCGCGCTTGGTGGCTAACCATCGGTGTAATCGCCCTTGGATAATTAAAGAAAAAAAAAAAAAAAAGCAGGTGGCCGAGCGCAGGCCGGGTTTACGTGCTTCTCCGGGATTGTTTTTGCGTCCGAAGCCGAGGTTAAGCGGGGTCTCGGCCCGGACTGGAGGCACGTAGGGAGGAAGGAGCGACGGAAAGCAGCGGGGATGAATTGAGAAGTGAAATGGAAGGAGGCTGTTGACTGGAGCAGCCTGGGGCTGTCACAAGGTCCTCAGTGTGTGTGTGTGTGTGTGTGTGTGTGTGTGTGCGGGGCAACACACACACACACAAATCATTACGCTCACTTTAACATCGCTGAATGCATTTGGGGTACAAGCTAAATAAGAAACAGATAAAGTGGCGTTCGTATGGAATTAAAACGTTGATAAATAAACAGCCGTAAAGTTTTACGGGCAGGAAACTTTCAACCAGTTCGAATTTGAAACACTGGCAGTGATAGATCATGAAATTTTTGTTTATATTTGTATTAGAAGACACTTGTTTATGAGCGCCGTTAACCAAAATAAACAATTTGGACAGACTGAGAGGAGCTGGAGAGGCTCCAGGTAGATTTATAGTGTGTGTGTGTGTGTGTGTGTGTGTGTGTGTGTGTCCGAGCGACAAACCTACGCAGCAACTCATCTTGACCCCCCCCTCCTCCACGACTGCATCTGTTGTTCTCTTTTTATTTTTATTTTATTTTATTCCCCGTCAGCGTTCCCGGCCAACTGTCATCTATATTTCAGCAAAAAGCTGGAAAGGTTTCAGAGTCTTAAGCGCATTAGGGTTCATTTTAAATCACGCGTGGATCACGCCGGAGGCCTCCTGACCGTCCACACACAGATGCGCCGGGATAAAAAAAAAACGTGTTTCTCGCCGACGAGGATGCGATAACGTTTTAAAGGAGTTGTTTTTTTTTTTTTTTACCGGAGAGTCGTGCCGGTAATCAGGAGGCGACCGCGATGCGTCCTTCTTGGTTTCTGCGGCGTCGAAAACACTTTTAATTCATTTCTTTGTTCTGATTGAAGACGTGCCCTTTCTGAATTGATTGCATTAACTTTTATTATTATATTAACTTGATCGAGTGATCTAATAAAATGGTCGCGGTGCGTCTCTGAGGTCAAACTGGATGAGTCTGGCCCCGGCGCGCTCCCTAGCGAGGAAGATCGGATTCCCATAGCATTCACCCGTTCATACAGCGATGGCCGACCGGTCCAAAGCAACTTGGGGTGCAGCTTCTTCATGCGGACAGGAGGAGCCCGGAATCTCACCGGCAACCTTCTACAGGACGGAGGCTCGCTCTACCTGAGCCAAAGCCACTCCTTTGTATGTTCATTCATTCATTCATTCTCCAGCAAGCAGTGATGGTGGAAGCATACTGAGGTCACCTGGAACAGTGATGTACTCTATATAAGTGACTAAAATCATGAATGAGTGACTAAACAATTGCTTATTTGAAACTAAATTATAGCTTATTTTATACTTTTGTTCTGTTCAATATCACCCAAAGATGAATTAACTAATGTCTCAAGTAGTGAAGGCGCCAATTCCTAAATCGCAACCTTCCCTTTCTGGCTACTGAAGCAGAAACTTCAGTAGCCTGAAGGTGAACACGTGAATGACTTCAAAACTGTAATGTAGTTTGAAAATACTAGCATCCACATTGCTAACGGCAGAGCTACCATGTCAGGCACGAAGCATACCGTTGGGAGCATCTTGGGGTCTTGCCCGAGGGCACTTTGAAAATGCAGATGGGAGGAGCCAGGGATGGAACCGGCAACCTTCAGATTTGAAGGGGCACTCACTCTACCGGCGGAGCAACAGTAACTTCCATGTCCTTCAAGTGTGTCCCACTATCGGCCCTCCGCCCAAACCCGTGCTGTAAGTGCTTGCGGTCAGCAAAACTGGTCAGGAGACGGGACTTACGCTGGTCACCCTGCGGTAGATCTGGGCAGCGTTTTGGCACTCGGAGTAGGGGTACTCCGAGGTGGCCATCTCCAGCATGCACATTCCGAAAGCATACACGTCAACTGACTCGTCGTACTTCTCTTCGTACATCTCCGGGGCCATGAACTCCGGGGTACCTGATGAGAAGGAAAGGGAAACCCATAATCGTAGACCCGAGACTGGCAATTTCGAACCCGCAAGAACTGCATGGCTCTTTCCACATCGTGTTTGGGAAACGGGAAAGGCAGATAAAAAGGGTCTGGTGGGATTTTACCATCCTACATGACCTACCGGAGCATCAACCCTGAGACGACGCAGCGAGGAGGCTCAAAATAACAGGTTACGGCGAGAGTGTTGCTTCTGGTAGCCCGCCCTGACCTTGAAGCGCTTCATGCGTTGATCCGCTTATATTTTGCACACGTTCGAATATTTGAGGCCGGCGTAATTACCGTGGAGCGGCACTGGGACTGACTCTGCATTCCGTTACCACCTCCGGAGCACGGGAACATGCAACTCCGCATGCCGTGAATGCAGCAGGACGTGAGCGCCGCTGGAATACCTGCGGTCTGTCGTGTAGTTAAAACATAACATGCGGCGCTGGAGACACTCAACTCGCACACTTGGTGAAATGTTATGCGCTCAACTCTAGACGGCTTAATTCAACCGAGCGGTGCTTCTAGCAAAGAGCTGCGGGTTTGATTTTTACCGCCAGGCATTCCAGAGGCATTCAAAGGAGTCTTGAGTCGGCTTGCAAAGGGTACGTATGTACACGTAGTCTTACATTAAGATCACGTTAGTCGTATCCGTCTCCCCCTTTTCTGATTCTGACGGCACCTTACCGATGACGCTCTTGGCGAAAGAGGCCCGTTTCAGCGTGGCCAATCCCAGGTCTCCGATCTTGACTGAGCCGGTGGGCCCGGTGATGAAGATGTTGTCACATTTGAGGTCTCTGTGGATGATGGGTGGCGCTCGCGTGTGAAGAAAGTGCAGGCCCTTCAGGATCTGCCGGCACCAGGAACGCAGAACCTTGATTTTCATCACCTTGAAGCGCTTCAGGTAGCTAGAACACGAGGGGGGGAGGGGGGGGATGGCCGTCAGTCAAAGTGTTGAGCGGACAAAAAGCAAGACCACCGGTCCATCGGCGGTCCACTGTTTCCCGCCTGGAAAATACCTGCCGCGGAGCAGCGGGTTTCACATGAATTCATTGAGACTGACAGTCACGGTGGTGGCAGTTTGGCTGTTTGGAGCCCATTACAGCTCCATTATTGGACTTCACAGAAGTCCAACAGGGAGGGGATTAATTATTTCGCAGCGGGGCCGGAGGAGGTTGATGACAGCGGGGCAGGCCGGCGGCGGCGGCAGGCACACGGACCGGACTTCGATTCCAGATTAAGACTGGATTATCGTCAGACGCCTCTGGACTTGAGGGATCATTTCCCCTCCGCTTGAGAATCGCTTGTCGTTTTTTGCTCTCACGGCAGCTTGAAACCATCGGAGACAAAAATCAGCGCTTTACTTTGGTTCCCTGGAAGAGGCTTCCAACGACAATTGCTACGACGTGACATCGAGAGCTGCAGTAAATAAAATTCATTCATTCTCCACACCGCTAATCCTGCACCTGCTGTGATTGGACGAAAGGTTGGGTCCATCACAGTGCAACATCTAGAGACTGTTTACCACCTCATTCAAACATCTTGGCAAATAAGGTTCTCCAATGAACCTCTTGTATGTTTTTGGGAGGAAAGGAACATGGAGACCCCAAAAAACAAGGTCCCCTGTGGGAATCCAACCAGAGACCTTCTTGCCGTGAGATGGAAGGTCTAACCGCTGCACCAGCACGCCGTCCAAGACTGAAATAGCTGCATCAAACTGTGGATTTTCCCCTCTGTTACTTCGGGGACGGCAGTTTCCCGCCCGCTGTTTGTCCGGATAGGAAAGTGGAGATCATCCACAGGTGTGGATGCATCATCTTGGCCGGGAGAAGTTCCATATCCCCATGTCTCTGGAGAAGAAGTGTGTGTGTGTGTGTGTGTGTGTAGGGGCGGCCCATATTTGTCCAGAAATGACTCAAGAAATCCAAACGGCACATGAAATATTACCGTGTAGCTTCCGATCTAGAAGATTGGAAACCACCAAAAATAGCTAGCCTGGCGATGTAAGGCAGCAAATCTCTACCGACAAGAAGGTTGGTGGACTTTTTTTTTTTTTTTTTGCTCATGAACGCCGCTTGTTGTTCAGGAGCTGATCTGCTGTTGGCGGTGATTCAGGAATTTGCCACTCGTGACAGATTCAGAACTTAGCGAATAACAATATTTTCATATTAATAATTGTGAAAAAGGACAAACAGATGACAAGTTTTATATCTTCGAATACATTGTTAACAGATTACAACATAAAACAATCCTGGATATCCACAAGCGGGTTCAGTCGCAGATGCAGCAACTAGCTAATTCTAATAAAATGTGTTTTTATTTCACTAATTTAGCATTAGCAAGGTTGGATTCCAGGGTTCCTCCCACAGTCCAAACACCTGGAGGAGGTTCATCAGAGGTTCATCTACATCGGGGGAGTCGAACTCTTTTTTTTTAGGCCACATCAGCATGAACGCTAACAGTATAAATGTGACTACATGTCACCAAATGTAATGTTAAATAAATGCAAGTATTCCTTAATGTTAAATAAATCTGATTCTATGACTCATTCAAACAGACTTCCATCTGCATCAACTTTTCTCTTTCCGGACCTTTAGGGATTATTTGTATTCCTCAATTCCACTTGTTGAAAATGGCGTTGATCGGCATGGAACGTGGGAAATGTAGTTTATGATCGATGCACGTGTTTGACTTATTTATTTGAAGATAATCAGAGCTTTTAAGACGTTCTCTCGGGCCAGAGAAAATGACGCGGCGGGCCACATTTGGCCCGCGGGCCTTGAGTTTAACACACGCGATCTAAATTGTCAAGATGTGCGAACGCTCGGGTTGATGTTTATATTCCTCTGGATGACGTGGAAATGAAATTGAACGGTTGTACGTCTCTAAAGGAGGACCTGCGATCTACCGGCCAACGGTGAACCTCACGTCTGGCCCAATGACAGCAGAGATCCAGCACCTTTAATACCCCGAGCGCAGAATTAGCGATACACCTGTAGATAATAAACGCATTTCAATCACGACTAGTTTAAAACGACTCCTTGCTCAGCTGTTTGGCTAACGTTTATTCCGAAGCGCAGCAAAGTCATCCGATCACGTGACCGGTAGGCGGTCCTGCGGATCTCTGCGACCGCACTGCATCAAAGCTGGCAGAATAATCTCATTTCTGTTATTGGACTTCCTCGGGAACCCAAAAACATCAAGGAGCTTTTTGGTAAGTGAATCTAATTCCAGAGCTTTCCGCTCAGATCACACCGAATCTGCCTCAGGTTCCACGAGTGGATATCCGGCAGCTGACCGAACCTCCGAGTGACCCAGTCAAGAGAACTCCTTCGCTCACCAACACCAAATCCCCATCAGCGAGTCCGGCTGTAGCATCAGCGGCAGTTTCTAGTTTTTATTTTATCCTCCACCAAAAGGGGGAATAATCATCAAAAGTTGTCACTTTTCTTTAAAACTTCTACTCATCAATGAGCAGATTCCAGAATCTCAAACCCGTTCCGAGCAAACGGCAGATCCTTCGGTGGCCTGCAGGTGAACGTAATATAGTTTGGAAAAAAAACAAAAAACAAAACCTGAATTCTCTCCAAACCTCTAAAGAGAAGGAGCATCTTTGTAGGTCACTGATGTCCGAATCTAAGAAGGTGTGAAGATCCCACGTCCCAGCTGTTGTTCCCCGCGTGTAAAACAGGCTAATATATTCACCCCTTTTAAGCAATACAATACACTATTTTTTGATTTATCTTTATTCTTTGGGGGAAATAAATAAATAAATAATTAAAAAAAAAAAAAAAAAAATGGGAGCATGTCCAGGAATAAATCAAACACCCCCAGAGGCGAAAAAAAAAAAAAAAAAACACATAAAAGCGACACCGCGGACATTAAGATAAACCTAAAATCAGTTTTCTGTGGTTTAAAATAATACACAGTGGAATTAAGGCAAACCAAAATATCTGGGTGGGTTCCCATGATTTCATATTCACCCTCCAGGGCGCTGGGTGTGTGTGTGTGTGTGTGTGTGTGTGTGTGTGTGTGTGTGTGCGTGCAGCAGCTTCAGACTCCCGGAAACCTTATTGAATGCATCCAAACTGCACATCTGCAGGAGCACCAGTCCGTGCACTAAAAGCAGATCGTTCTCTCCAAAGGTGACGGAGAGGTCGCATTTCCATAGGTGACACGTGCGCGCGCACACACACGCACACACACACACACACACACACACACAGACGCAAAGTCTGCAGGGGGGTGTTCACCCATACGTCCCTCATTATCCGACCGCTCACTTTCTCTAAAGTTGAAACGGCGACAATAGACAGGATAAACCCTCCAACATGTGACGCTCAAAACACACACACACACACACACATACACACACACACACACAAGCAGTCAATCAACACAGCTGCAAAGATAAATAACAAGTGAAAACAGAGATTTCTGTGATATACCTGGTTGTTTGAATACTATGTACAGTATGTGAACACGCCGAGCCAGTCAGGTTAGCCGTCTTTCATTCCCAGTGTCAAACACACACACACACACACACACACACACACACACACACACACACACACACACACACACTGTACATAGTATTCAAACAACCACGTATATCGCATAAATCTCTGTTTTCACTCGTTATTTATCTTTCCAGCTGTGTTTATCGACCGCATGAATGCGCTGGTCGGGGAAGATGCACCAATCAGGAGCGAGAAAGAACGTCCTCAGGCCTCCTCGGCTCGAGGAAGCTCACATGCAGTCCAGCGGAGGGCGCTGCTGCTCCTGCCAGCTCGTCTTTACGCTCGTCTTCAGTCACAGGTGGTTTATTCGTCGGTCCGACCGGGAGCCGTTCTGATAAACCTCCCGCTCATCCTGTGGATCTCTATCATGGGATCCACTGCGACGGCGGCGGCGGCGTCCAACCGACGCCGTTTCGCATTTCCCTGGGGTTTGCACGTCGTCCCCCCGACGCCGTCCGTCCCCGCTCGCCTGGATCGGCCTCTCCTTTCCTGTGTCTCGGTCAGGAATGAGAGGAATCCCGCGGCGGCCGGCAGGTGGGTTCGACGTCCGGCCGATCGCGGTTTTCCTACGCGGCCGTTCGTTTTTCCCGCGGTGGATTTTTCAGGAAAGGGCGGAGAGAGACTGACGGACGCCACCGGTATTGACATGCCAGGGTGCTTTTTCTTTTTTTTTTTTTTTTTAAAACTCGCAGACAAAAAGAAAAAAAGGTCTGCACATCGTCTTCGGGGGTTAGATAAGATACGCATTAGCGTATCATGCTAGGACTGCGGAGCGTCATCTCGCCCGTCCGCCCCGCGCCATCCCTCGCCACGGGCAGCTGCCGGACGCTGATAAGCAATACATTATGCGCAAGTACTGGCAAATACCACCGTTTAAAACTAAAAGAAATTGCGGTTTGGCAGGAACGGCAACTGGGAGATAAAGAAGTTGGCCGGCTGCTTTACAGGGCTGAGGTTTTGTTTTGTTTTTTTTTTAAATATTCAGCACAAAAAAAAAAAAACCTTCTTTTCTATGTGGGAAATGTAGTTTTAAACGTGGCGTTTAACCCGCCGACAGCTTCGTGGTACCGGAGAAACGTTTCGCGTGAACTCACGTTTTCAGCGTGCCAGAAGTCATGAGCTCGGTGACCAGAACAATACATTTCTTTCCTTTGCACGGTCCCTCCCAGGAGTCGTAGAAGCGGACAATGTTAGGATGCTGGAGACCCTTCAACATCCCAGCTTCCTCTTTGAAGCGCTGACGCTCCGACTTGGACAGCTTGCGATCCTGCACACAGGACAGGAGGGGGGAAAAAAAAAAGAAAATCAGTTACATGCACACACACACACACACACACAGTGCGCGACACTAAAGAAACAATACGTTGTTCATCTCTGGAAATAGGACAAAAAGAGGAAATAGGTATTTACCCAAAACAAACCCAAGCTCTCTTCACAGAGTGGAACATGACGGTGCCATCAAATCAATCAGGAAGTCGATTTAAGTCGAGAGCAGAGCGCTGATTAGCCCGGGACAGAATGTCAGGCACACGGGAAGGAGGCACACACACACACACACACACACACACACACGCTACATACATGTGGGTACAGAGTGCTAGAAAGGTCCCTGATTCAATTCTACAGGAGTTTGTGGGTTTTCCGATAACATTCAAAGCTCTTCTTGTCCTTCAGCGAATCCACCTTCTTCATCTCATCCTGTTCTCTGGATCCTCCTCTCTCACATCAACTACCTTCATATCCTCTCAGGACGTCCACCAATCTTCTCCTTGGTCTTCCTCTAGACCTCCTTCCAACCAATATGTTGACTCTCCCTCCTCCCAACCATCTCAGACCTTCTCTGCAGAACATCTACCATGTGTTGTCCCTCTGATGGACTCATTCCTGATCCTCTCCATCCTGGTCGCCCCCAAAGAGAACCTCAACATCTTCATCTCTGCGACCTCCAGCTCTGCCTCCTGTCTTTTGGTCAGTCAGTGTTTGTAGACCATCTCACCACCGTCTCCTCCACCTTTCCTTCCATTCTGGCTGATGTTCTTCTATCTGACACTTTCTCCACCCATTCCAACCTGTTTGAACCAGTTTCTTCACCTCTTTTCCAAACTCTCCTGCACCCTGGACTGTTGACCCAAAGTACTTGATACATTCAAAGCTCTAAACTGCATTATTAGAATGAAAAGGTGAATTTTACGTCCTTATATAAACGCCCTCCCCTGTGAATCAGAAAAAGCTGGATAAATGAACGAATGAACGAACGGGGTTCAGTGACACGGCTAGAAAACCAGCAGCAGAACACGTCCAGAACAGAATACGCGAGTATCACACGGAAATTCAAGTTCGCGCCCGAATCGGTGTCGTATTCGGCGTCGAAAATAAAACCCGAATTTCCGGATTTTCAATTCAACACCTTGGAAAATAATCAATACCAGCCTTACATGGAGGGGCGAGATTTTAGAGACGGGAGTGGAAAAGTACCCTGGAGACGACAGCTGTAGCACTAAAAGTAGAAATACAGCCTTTTCCTCTATAGATGCTCTTTTTAAATCAAGTAATTCAATGAACTAATCTGAGAAATATAATAAAAAAAAAAAAAAAAAAAAGCGTGCGTAACACAACAGAATCCGAGGTAATCTAATTCGGAGCGCGGTCAAAAGTACTGGAGCTCCGAGGGAAGGGCTGGACATTTGTAGCGGGCGAGACTGGAATCTCCTGACGCCGTCGGGTGGAAGGACCAAGCACCAAAACTACCATCCCAACAATTTCTTTTCACGGTTAATTGCAATTTGGAGCAAATATCCTTTCCAGACATTGTCGTCCAATGCCTTCAGGTGGCCCTGAAGAAGGAGATGAGCTGAGACAGGAGGTTCTGGATTTACCGGCCCATCTACGTTCCCACCCTGGCCTCTGGTCGCCAGCTGTGGGTTTGAACCCGACGGACAGGCGGAGCTAAAGACTTTCCTCCTCAGGGTGACCGGGTTCTCCTCGTCCCACCAGGAGGAGAAGATCCCGGACACCCCGAAGGGACTACGTCTCACAGTCTACTTCCTCAGGGTTCCCTCGGAAGAGCTGGACTAAGTGGCCCGGGAGAGGGAAGTCTGGGCCTCTCTGCTTAGTCTGCCGCCCCTGGGACCCCGTCGGGATCGGAGGTAGAAGATGGATGGATGGATGGATGGATGAACATGACCTCCCTCCGCCAACATCTGGTCAAGGGGGCCTGATGTCAAAACCAGCAACGCTCCTAAAATGCGTTCCCTTCATCCGATTGACTCTTATCAGAGTCTTCTCGGCAAAGGCCGGTTCCTGTCACGTTTGTACAAAGTCCTCGTGAGGAGAAGCAGATGAGCCGTTCACAGTTTAACGGGAATTCCTGTTCCGCCAGTGACACTCCAGTAAAACGCACCGTAAAGGACACGGGGAGGGCGGGCCGGTCTTGTAAAACAGTGTGTGCGTTGTGTTAAAAGACCCCTAAACACATCATCCGACGACCTGCCTCTTGAGTTATTGCTCCACGGGAGTGAAGATGTTCATGTGGACGGAAATATGTCTGGGCTGAAGGTTTCCAGTTCCAAGCACGTCGAGTCATCGAGGCCGGCAGAACCTTATCTTGGGTTCTTTGGCGAGAGAAGACGCGGGAGTTCTTTTCATCTGAATTAAGAGAGTTAAAAGATTGGGACTCTCGAAAAAGTCACGAGGCATTTCTTAACTTTGGAGTGGGAAAGTGGATGAAATCGTAACTGCCTGTTAACAAAAGTGTCCCTGCTGTATCATCCAATCGGTTATCCTGAACTTTGGGTCGTTTCTGGAGTCTATCTCAGCTGTCATTGGGCGAGAGGCCTAGCGAACCGGTCGGAGGTCCGGGCATACGACTATTGACCCTCGTATCTACACATTTGGACAATTTGGGGTCTCCAGTGGACCTCCTGTGGGAGGAGCCTGGAGGTACCCCTCTCAGACACATGGAGACTCCACGCTATCTTCAGCATTGCCGTGTCATGTTGTTGCTACCGACCGGAGCCTCGCCTGAAACCAGCTTTTAAGCCTCCCGTTTGGGAACGTCACGGTATGTCCGACACAGAAACACGGATTTTCATCACTTACGCAACGAGCCTAATGTCCAACTTCCATCGCCGAAACAGCTGAGCTCTGATAGCTCGTCGCTAACATCTGACAAGGGGGCCAATCACAAACACTGGGTATTCTTTATATCCGCGGACGTACGGAAATACACCGAAAATAACGGAGGGCTGTTAAATAGCGGACGCTTTTCACTGCTTGAGTCACCGATCCCTCTTGGAAACACGCCCGCAACTGCAGAAAAGTTGATTTTCTAAGCACTGCACCTCAGGGCTTATTCATATTATCATCTCTTTCATTTAATTGGGATGTTATAGCTTCACGTGCCTCGGTGAATGTTACTTTAACCGTAGCCTGCGGCGGCGTGCGACAGACGTGTTTTTCTTATTCAAGACAAACGGGGTCGGTTTGTTCGGTCAACTACTTTAATTAAAATGACAAAGGGCAATCTGGTGTGCTGTTTATTTTCCTCCCTGGTTTTGAAAACAAACCGAGCCGCGGGTTCGTACCGGATCCCTGTCGGGTTCTGAAGCAGCCGGTTGTTGGCTCGAACCACGACGGACGCTTTCCGACAGAAAATTTCTAAGAACTATCTGCCTTGACTTGGGTTCCAGGAAGTAGCCTCCTCCTCCTCTTCCTCCTCCTCTTCCTCCCGAGGAACCTTCTACTTTTGCATTCCCGCAGGCAGTGGAAGCACCGTCGGGATGAAAATAAAAAACTGTCCGAAGAAGAAGAAGAAGAGGAAGATGGAGGTGAAGCTGCCACAGCGTTCAGGGAATAATAAGCACGAGCTGTCAGATGGTTGAAGGGTTTTTATGTTTTAAGTGTTTTAAGGTCTTAACAAGTACAAATATTCAAATGTTTGTACATGTTAAGACCTTAAAACATTTGATAGCCTTAACCTTAACACTTTATAGTTTATTGTATTTCTTATTCTCCCTCCTTCCTACTATTATCTATTATTGTTATGTTTTGCTTGAAACTCTGGCACAACAATTTCCTTCGGGATAAATAAAGTTGTTCTTATCTTATCTTATCTTATCTTATCATCTCCCTGCACTGTGAAGGACCACGTTAGCCGTTAGCTAACTTTCTCTGTCCGAAATGTAATGTTCTTCCGAGAGCCCTGGAAACCTCTGAGGTGAAGCAGGCCAGAAGAGCTCAGACGTTTTTTTCCACTCCCTCTCCCAAACATCTGAGCAGCCACAACCGTCGGTTTGTAAAAAAACGCCGCGCCGAAGTGTCCGCCAATGGCTTACGAGCTCCACCGATCACCTACATCACGAGTTCCAAGGAACCCGAAGACGACCCTGAAGATGGTCCAAGGAACCGAGGTCTCCGGGTTCCGGTGAAACTCCGTAAAACATCGCACGTGTCTCCACTTTCAATCTTCTTTGTTGCCGCGACGGCCCGGTTTCTGCTGAACGTGTGGCGGCTGAGATTCTGCCGTTCAAGCGTTTCATTCAAACCCGCCGCGCTCAAAAAAAAACGACGTGCGGCGGCGGCGGCGCCGGAGACAAAACCCGGGCTCAGCATAAATCATTCAGAGGCTCTAAAGCTGCACTCAATGGCAACAATATACCCCGACGGCCAGATAACGCGCTACATTCAGCCGGCTCGCGACCCCGGGGGCTCCAGACTCTGTCAGAGCGCGTCGGGTAAGTCTTTACCAAGCACTGGCAAAATCCTCCAGAGCCACGTCGGAGATTAGAACCGGCTCCCGGAGGTGATGATCTCACATTGTCATGTTGTATAACGTAGGGCCTCCTCTATATCATATGACCAGCACATGCACACACACACACACACCATTACATGAGTTAATACTCCCAGAAACACACTTTCCGTTTGTGTGTATGTGTGTTGACAGCCTATCTCTGCAATCATTTCACTGATTGCAACCCATTAGATAGTAACACACACACACACACACACATTTGACCGTCTTTTCCGCCCATTCCCTCTATCTCTTTCTTCCTCGCATTAGAGTTACCGTCACGTGACATGAGCTCCCGGTCACCTGACAAACTGGAAGCCAACATTCCACTTCCCGGCAGCGCTTTAAAAAAAGGCCCTGTGCAGCCGTTCCCTCGCAGACCCGTCGCTGAGATCGCCGCCAGATCGCCGCCAGATCGCCGCCAGATCGCCGCTCGCTCCTTCTCGCCGCCAGAATGCGCGGCGAGAAGAGAGAGATGGTCGGAGGCGCCCCCGATCCATGATTAATGTTTTCTTTTTTGCCAAAAATGGGTAAATGTGCACCGAGCGACGGGCTCTGGTGAAACTGGGCTGTTGAGTTTTAAAAAAAATAAATAAAAAAAAAAAAAGTTACAACTCTTAATCTGAAAAAAGAAACTGGCTAAGAGATGGAGATAGGAGGACAAATAAAAGAAAATGAAAGTAAAATAAAATTAAAATGTTTAAACCTTTTTCTCCTAAACTGGTGGAACAGAGCTGGATATACTGGGTGAAATAAAATAAAATAAAAAAAGAAAAAAAATTAAAATAAAAGACTACAACTCTTACTCTAAAATAATGGTGGCTCTGAGATGGAAATATTAGGAAAATAAAATAATGAGTTTAAAAAAAAATTAATTGAAAAAAAAAGTTACAACTCTTAATCTGAAAAAAAACTGGCCAAGAGATGGAGATAATAGGAAAAATAAAAGAAAATAAAAGTAAAATAAAATGAAAATGTTTAAACCTTTTTCTCCTAAACTGGTGGAACAGAGCTGGATATACTGGGTGAAATAAAATAAAATAAAAAATAAAAAAAATTAAAATAAAAGACTACAACTCTTACTCTAAAATAATGGTGGCTCTGAGATGGAAATATTAGGAATAGAAAATAATGAGTTTTAATTAAAAAAAAAAAAAGTTACAACTCTTAATGTGAAAAACCTGGGCCAGAGATGGAGATAATAGGAAGAACAAAAGAAAATGAAAGTAAAATAAAATTAAAATGTTTAAACCTTTTTCCCCTAAACTGGTGGAATAGAACTGGACATACTGGGTGAAATAGAATAAAATCAAAAAAAAAAAAAAATTAGAATAAAAGATTACAACTCTTGTTCTCGAAAAGGGATGGCTCTAGATGGAAAAAGCAGGAAAAATAAAATAAAATGTTTAAACTTTTACCCCTAAACTGGTGTCCAGAGCTGGATCTACTGGATGAAATCAAATAAAATCAAAAATAGAATTAAAATAAAAGATTACAACTCTTACTCTAAAATAATGGTGGCTCTGAGATGGAAATAGTAGGTAAAATAAAATGATGAGTTTTAAAAAAATTAATAAATAAAAAAGTTACAACTCTTAATATGAAAAAAAGATGACCCAGTGATAAAGATAATAGGAAAATAAAAGAAAATAAAAGTAAAATAAAATTAAAATGTTAAAACTTTCACCCCCAAACTGGTGGAAGAGAGCTGGATATACTGGGATAAATAAAATGAAATAAAAATAGAATTGAAATAAAAAATTAAAACTCTTATCCTAAAAAAAAAAAAAAAATGGGAGATGGAAATAGTTGGAAAAATAGAGTTAAAAAAAAAAAAAAAAAAAAACTTTTAACCAAAAACTGGCGACACGGAGGTGGAAAAAAAAACAGGATAAATAAAATAAAAAATAAATAAAAAAATAAAAAGTTAAACTCTTGGTGGCACCATGCTGGAAATACAGGGGGAAAAAAATTAAAGTTACAACTCTGACACCAAAATTGTGGGCAAAGAGCCGGACAAAGCGGGAAAAATAAATGATTAACTAAATAAAAATAAACAGCTACAACTCTGACCCCCGAAGCGGTGGCATGAAGCTGGAAATACTGACGACAATAAAATAAAACGGATAAATGCCACATGTGCCCCCTATCAAAGGTTTCACTGGGATACAAACGGCTGAGGCCTGATATGATCTGAACACACACACACACACACACACACTCACACACAGGCAAACAATGAACGCGTCAGTGAACGCACCATGTCGCTCACATTATATCCTCCCTTATTCCAGCAAACCCAAAATTAAATCATTAAGTCTTCCGTTCGCTCGTGTGTTTGTTTACTTTCACCAAGCGTGCAATTTCCAGCCGTGGCGCCGCTCATTACGCCGGCATTATTTCTGGAGGAAGCCGCCTCCGTCTCTTGATGGGAACGAAGAGGAACCGGGACGTTCTCCTGCCAAAGCCCCGCGGCGAAATACGTCCCGCTTTCAAATAAGGCCGCTCCGGTCCGGAGCTCCGGATGAGGAGGTTCTATCTATAGCTCGGAGCGGGAGCAGGGTCGGGTCGACGCCGGCCGCCACGATTATTAATTTTCAAATATGGGAGCCACGCCGGGTAGCGCTGTTACCCCGCGGCGAGAAGATCCTCGGTTGAACTCCGACCCCTGAACTCGGGTCCCTTGGGCGTGGAGGCTCCCATGAGGTCCCACTTAAAGTTGAAATTGTGCGGCTGAACCTCCGTCCGAATGTATCATCCGTCCTCAGGGTTTCTGCAGGTATCTGCGGATCTAGTTTAATGCTTTTTATTGCCGCGCCAAACTAATTGAATGTCCATGTCCAACTGCAGTTAGTTATTTATAATAATGTCAATCATTCAGGGCCGGACTAGATTTGGTACGTTAGCAGATATGAACATATGACCTTCTGAGAGACAAAGTATCAAAAGAAGGACATGGATTTAAATTTGTGAATGATTATCGGTGTCTGTTTATTTTATTTTTATTATTTTTTAATTGTAATGAATTTATTTATTTTTATTTTTTTAATTTTAATGAATGTATCTATTTGTATAATTATTTTTTAATTGTAATATATGTATTTATTTTATTATTATTATTTATTTTTAATGAATGTGTTTATCTTACTATTATTTTTTAACTTTAATGAATGTATCTATTTGTATTATTTTTTGATGGTAATATATGTATCTATTTTATTATTATCATTTTTTTTTAATGAATGTATTTATTTTTTACTATTTTTTTTTAATTTAATTAATGAATCTATTTTTATTATTTTTTAAATTGTAATAAATGTATTAGTTTTATTGTAACACTAATTTTAATGAATGTATTTTACTATATATTTTTTGATTTTAATAAATGTAGTTTTTTTATTTTTAATATGAATGAATTTATTTATTATTATTATTATTATTATTGTTGTTGTTGTTGTTGTTGTTGTTATAATTATTTATATTGAATGAATTTATTTATTTTTGTTTCCTTTTTGCTCTAATTCTGGAGTTTTAACTCCAACATGTGAATTTAAATCTCTAGACATCAAATTTAATGGATTTCAATGCAATTTAAAGCCTTATTTTTTGCTCAATCTATTGAATAAAACCCTGATTTTAAAGGGTTCCTCCATGTTCGCATTAAACGGGGTGAATTCTGCCTCCCCCTCATGTTTTGCCGTAAACACTCCCTGAAGCCCAACCTCTCACATCTCCATTCAAACCAACCAGGGAACCCAGAAGTTCATGGAGGAGCTCAGCGACCTCCTTCTAGCGGCTTCGAGTCGAACGATCATCCCACGCACCCAAGGTGTTTATGACACTTTGGACACCAGTTGAACATCCATCCATCCTTCCATCCATCCACACATCACACCAGCACGTTAAAACGCTCGTCCCGAAAGCGTCCAAGTGTCTCTTTAAGGAAATAATTTCATTTGAGGCGTGCAAGTATTTTCCCTTGGCCCCCCCTCGCGCTCCCTTTCCGCCCAGAGCTTCAAAAACACCATGAGACTTGAGTTTGTCAGATATAAAAATACCCTCTGGCTCTCCGTCCCAGCCCCCCTCCCACCTCACACACACACACACACACACACACACACACACACACCTACACAGGACTATACACTCAAGTGTGTAATTTCTTATCTGACACTCACACACACACTTCTTTTCTACACGAGAGCTTCTCACACTCACAAGTCCTGCTATCTCCCTTTCTTCTGCTGAGAGGGGCCACCTATGGTGACAACATCTGCCCTACTTTTGTGTGAAGACAAACACACACATGCAGACACACACACATACATGCAAGAAGCCAAGGTGTTACGCAGCCGAAACACCTTGTTGCATCCCGAAAAGTGACGTCCTGGAACGCGCACGAGCGTAAAATTAGGTCGGGGATACAAAATTTCGACGTAAAAAGTTCCCACCTGTGGAATCCACACACACACGCTGGTGAGCACGTGTGAATCCGGGAGTTTAGAAAGTAACGTGGAGAAACAGGAGATGCAGTGAAACAGAAGCGCCTCTCCGAGCGTCACTAATGCTTCTGTGGAGCTGTAACACATACGGCTCGGAACTTAAAAAAACTAAAAATAAAAATAAATAAAAAAACACGACGTTGTGCATCCTGAATTTATCTCCCCACCCCAAAAAAAAAAAAAAAAAGAAATTCTCATGATTACTGAAGAAAAAAAAAAAAATTCTCACGATTACTGAAGAAAAAAAAAATTCTCATAATTACTGAAGAAAAAAATTCTCATAATTACTGAAGAAAAAACAAATTCTCATGATTACTGAAGAAAAAAAAATCTCATAATTACTGAAGAAAAAAAAATTCTCATTACTGAAGAAAAAACAAATTCTCATGATTACTGAAGAAAAAAAATTCTCATGATTACTGAAGAAAAAAAAATCTCATAATTACTGAAGAAAAAAAATATTCTCATGATTACTGAAGAAAAAAAAATCTCATAATTACTGAAGAAAAAAAAAATCTCATTACTGAAGAAAAAACAAATTCTCATGATTACTGAAGAAAAAAAAATTCTCATGATTACTGAAGAAAAAAAAAAACATAATTACTGAAGAAAAAAAAATTCTCATGATTACTGAAGAAAAAAAAAATTCTCATGATTACTGAAGAAAAAAAAAATTCTCATGATTACTGAAGAAAAAACAAATTCTCATGATTACTGAAGAAAAAAATTTCTCATGATTACTGAAGAAAAAAAAATCTCATAATTACTGAAGAAAAAAAATATTCTCATGATTACTGAAGAAAAAAAAATCTCATAATTACTGAAGAAAAAAAAAATCTCATTACTGAAGAAAAAACAAATTCTCATGATTACTGAAGAAAAAAAAATTCTCATGATTACTGAAGAAAAAAAAAAACATAATTACTGAAGAAAAAAAAATTCTCATGATTACTGAAGAAAAAAAAAATTCTCATGATTACTGAAGAAAAAAAAAATTCTCATGATTACTGAAGAAAAAAAAATTCTCATGATTACTGAAGAAAAAAAAAATAAATAAAAGAACTGAGTGGAAGCAAATGGAAAGAGCTGCAGGAGTGAGTTAATGAGATATTCAGACCTCCACTGCAGGGGTAAAAATCCCCCCCTGCTCTGCAGGGACGGTGTGACTAACAAATAAACTCCCCGCCTCATGCAGAGATCTCCTGAGAGAAGATATCACTCTTGCAACACTTTCAGAGTTTTATCCTAATTCCATTGTTTTGTAGTAATCCTGGGCCGAGAAAGCGGTTTTAGACACCGTAAGCGTAATAAAACCCCGTCCGTGGTTTTTTTTTTAGAAATGAATAACCGAACACCGCCCGTCCATCTTCTGCTATTTATCCAGGGTAGGTCTCTAAGCGGAGAGGCCTCCTGAGATGTTCCAGACGGAGCCTCGTCTGGCTCCTCTGGATGTGGAGCTCCGGACGCCCGGGGGAGGAAACACACTTCGGACGCTTCCACCATCATCTGCTTCTTTCAGGAGGGGAACGGAGATCCGCTGGTAAATTGGTAAAAGCCACCTATCTGGAGAGGATCAGCCAGGTAAACATGCAGCTGAAACCCGCCGTCTCCAGGCAGCCACGTGCAGGACGTTCCTCCAGAAACGTGTCGGCTGACCCGATTGCGTTTCCCCCCGATTAACCTCCAGTCCTGACCCACATTTCGAGGAGCGTTCGTCCGCAAACTCCAGGAAAGTCACGACCTTCAAGCCATTATTGCATTAAACCCTTTGGTTCTGGGAATGAGCTGATTACTTCAAGAAGACCTACATGGAATTGGGCCGCCGGAGGGCACATGGTGGGCTAGTGTGTGTGTGTGTGTGTGTGTGTGTGTGTGTGTGTGTGTGTCTGAAACCAGCCAGTGTGGATCACAATGTGGCTTGTCAACCCCTCAACCTCAGGAGATGCTCCCCTGCAAGGAGCCACAAACCCCCCACCACAGCAGACACCTCTACACCTAATAAACACTCCTACATGCATGTTCAAACCACACACACACACACACACACACACACACACACACACACACACACACACACAAACAGACACACACACGCCTTCTGCCCTTGCATCCAGACCAAAACCTCTCCAAGACCTTTACCGCAGCTTGTTGTGGTTAGCCGGCGTGTTTGAGTGTGTGTGTGTGTGTGTGTGTGTGTGTGTGTGTGTGTGTGTGAGGTAGATGGAGAGCATCTGTTGCGAATAAGAATAATTGAACGAGGGATGAATAACTTCCAGTAAAACTCAGAGAACAACCCGGGCTGATCCAATCACTTCAAGGCATTTTCTGCAACGGGCGCCAAAAAGCACCTGGACGCCGCTCGTCTTCCTCACACCCTCGTCAAATCCGAGCCGTGAGCTGGCTTTTTCTTCCTCCCTTTCTTGTTTCTCTTTTTGCCCACTGTTCTCCCCCCCTCACACACACACACACACACACACACACACACACACACACACACACACACACACACACCCAAACCCCCCTCATTCTTTCCTCCTATTTAGGTGGTTTTTGGTTTCCCATCAATCACCACTCTACATATTGCAGTAACCAGGGCCATGTGTCGGCCTCCATGCTCCGTGTGTGTGTGCGCGCGCGCGCGTGTGTGTGTGTGTGCGTTGTAACCTGATCCAGTTGTGGCTGAAAAATCAGAATTGCTTTTTAGAAAATGTGGCGAGGGACGAGCGTTAGGGTTTTCCCTTCGCCTTCCCGCTTTGCAGCATACAAGTGGAGGCCTGTGCAGAAAATTGGGCAACTTGGTGCAGGTTTCGGAGAGAATGATCAATAATCCAGCAGATGGATGGACTGATCGGTTCTAATTTGCTGTGCAAATGATCAATAAACATATTGATAAGAAGAAGGACCCCAGTGTTCCCATAAAAAGAATAGACGCTATCTCTGCATGACACTCAGCGTTCATACTCAACAGTATGTGACTAGCTTAACATGTTAGCAACACACACACACACACACACACACACACCTTTCCAATCAGTTGCATCTCTCTCTTCGTTGACATCATTCATTCTTGTTTTGTCTGCGCCCGTTGCCATTGATGTCGCGCCTCTAAGCGACCTTCCCAGCGCGCCCAGCTGTTGCGCCGCTCCGTCCGGCCCTCTTGATCCGGCCGTAATGAGAGAAAATCTGAGGATAATGAGTGGGACCTTCTGGCGTAAGGCCGCGGGCCTCAGAGATCTTAATCTTTCACGGAAAAAACGCGGCATGAAGATCGCGGACCGATCCTCGGATCGGAGCAAACGTGGCGGCGCCTCCAGCTTTCTCGGGTACAGCGGTTCTAGTCTACCTTGGTTTGCACAGGTGGTGCCGTTAGCGCCAGGTAGCATAGACAGAGTTTCTACTCATAGGTGCTTGGTGATCGGTGGAACTAGTAAGCTACATTAGCAGATACCGCTTGAAGACAGAGATGTTTTTAAAATCTATGGCGGTCACTGCTCAGATGTTTTCTAGTGACAAAAAGGACAGAAGCAGCAAGAAAGAGGTCTGAGCTCAGAAGGGTTTCCAGGGCGTGCAGAGGCACATCTACCTTGTGGACCGGAACAAGTGTAGCATTAGCTAACGAGTTAGCTAACGGGATTCTGCACAGTGCAGGGAGGAGATAAAAACAGCTCAACCGTCTGTTAGTCAATGCTTATTATTCCATGAGCGCTTTGGCAGCTTCACCTCCACGCTTGTCCGCTTGTCATCTTCCTCTTCTTCGTTTGTTTTGGGGTCACATCGGTCCCTACCGAGGTGCCGGACTGCCGCTGGGAATGCAGGAGCCAAAGGTTCCCCTGGAGGAGGCTACTTCCAGGAACACAGTTGGACACTTGATGGAACTCCTCTGTCAGAAAGCAGCTCGTGAAACCCTCCGATTCGGTTCTAAATCGAGCAGAGGACCGGATAAAGTCGTGAGGTAAGTCTTACGGCACTATCCCTCCTCCGATAATCTGAAGCCAGCCTCCGGCCAAAATCCCGAATCAGCTGAGCAAACCTTTTGCAATCTGCAGGACTCCCATAAAGCTCTATTCATTGTTTTCTTTTAATGAACTGATTAGCGCCCGACAACGACCCCCTTTGTTACCACGACGGACACAAAGGGCCAATTAAATGGAGAAGAACACGGTGAACCAAAAAGTTTGAGGCAAGAGGCCTTTTTTCAACAATATGAGTCTTACAGGGAGATTATCGGGAATAATCTCCAGGAGAATCGGGAGGATTCGATGTAACAAAAGGATTTCGGGGGCGGATCCTCCATGCGGACCGTAATCCCGAGTAGAAGATCGAGAAGTTGGGAGTTTACTAGACTGGAGATCGACGTGAAACGTGAGACATCCCGCCGTAGATCTCTGATATCTGCAGAGTAGATCTCTGCACTTAAGGCCTTCACCCTCGGGCAGGGAGAGATCAATGTTTGAGAGTTCCTCTTTCCTTCTTCCACTGAAGGTTGCGTGATGGTGCAGCTGGAGAGCAGCCGTCCAGTCAGAAGGTCGGCGGTTCGATTAGCAGCTCCTCCCGCCTGCGAGCCCAAGACTCTTCTGGCAACAGGAGATCCAGAGTGAAAGGCCTTTGAGGCTGCGAGCTGATGAAAGCTCTCCATAAGTGGAGACCGATTAACATATACTGTCACTTCCATCTCCGGGAGGAGGAAAACCTCAGAACTGTCAGCAAGTTAAAGAACCCAGAACTGCGGGTTTATGAGCTGGATCAAGAAAGCAACAGATAAACGCAAGAGCAGACGAATGTAGAAAAAAAAAAAACACGAATGGAAATATCCAAAAAGGAGGATTCCAACAAGACAGAACCCCAAAACAAACCCAAACAATGCCGCTTTGGGACAGAAGAGTTCTAAGAACTTCTACTTGTTTGAAATGGCATGAAGTATCACCAAGGAAGCTCCTACGTTATATGAGTTCCTATGGAAACCTGACAAGACCCTGCCTCCAAAGAGGATCTAAGAGGGTTCTGGTAACTGAGGTCCACTTTCCTTGGTTCCTCTGCCGTCCCAATGCGTGAGGAAACGGTCCTGAGAAGGTTCTTGGAACTGCCATGAGTTCGGACCGTGCGAAAGGAGCGCATACACTGCGAGTCAATTTAAAATCTCCATTGGGGTTTAATTTTAACTACTGTTATTTTTAATGCTGGGCTTCCACTGGCAGAGGACTAAATAAAACCATCCCATATTTGCGGGGCAGCGAAGAAACTGCAGCGTTTCGTGATTTAATCCAAAAACAAACATAAATTATACACTGGCTGGGAAACAGCGAACGATTAAAACAAAAAAAAAAATGATGTCATCTGCGTACAGGCGGACTTTGGCTGTATTGTTCCTGGCAGCTGACTTGAGAGGGATGGGAATGAAAACATTGGGAAAGATTTTGGAAGGAAAACTCAAACACATGGACATGTTGACGGACGAAACGAGGTCCAAGGAAAATCGTCTCCCTTCTCGGTGAATGAAGAAGTCGCGAGTGCAATTCCACAAAGACAACTACACTTTGCGGATCTGTGAGCCAGGAAGAGCGACAAACCCCCGCCGACCCCCTCCGCACGCACGCTAAATCCAGCTAGAATACCGACAGATGCTTGCAGCGGGAGTTCATTAACAGGAAACGCTGAACATGTATGCTTGGATTCCACCGGGAGCAAATGACATCTTATACCGAGGTCTCGCTAACAGACGGTTCGGGTTAGCGCTGCCCCAGATGAAACGATGACATAATCTGGGGCGACTATCCGTCACGGCGCCGCTACATCTAGCTAGCGGAGATGGGTGAGCGGGCTTAACGTCTGCTTTAGGGTACTGCTGGTTAGGAAATTTCCAAAGGATACCGTAAGTAGATTTAGCAATTCTTCCCTAGGATCATGTGGCAGTTAAAGGTAAACAGAACCCGTTGATGTTTACGCAGACTTCAATCTACTTTACTTCTGCTTGTTGTTGCGAGCTCTAAGTGGGTTTGCCTGCGAGCTCCTCCCTGCTCCGCTTACTTAACCCAATGTTACGAGTGACTGTACGTGAAATTGGCGGCGGAATGTGCTCTGCGTAAACAAGATGGCTCGCCCTCTCTGCCCCCTGTGGTGGCTTCCAGGGTCTTCCTGGTCAGATTCCCTCTAAATGGCGTTGTGAGGTTTTCGGGCGGACGGCGAGGACGCCGCAACCAGTCCAACGGCAAACACCCATGGACTCCAGTACAAACATTAAGCTGGAAGAGTCCTAGATATGTTTTATCTTCCTTTACTAGACCTCAAATAGACTACAGGGGGCGGGGAGTGGACTTCATTTTCTTCAAAATCAGGAGTACAGTGATCCCTCGCTATAACGCAGTTTACTTTTCACGGTTTCGCTACTTCACGGATTTGCATGGTGCATTGTGTTCTGCATTCTGATTGGCTAAAAAGTCACTCCGCTTCTTCTCTACCTGTGCGTCAATAACGTCGCAGTTTAATATGTACACGTACATAAAACAGCTTGCCGAATTTACATGACGTACGTGCAAATTCTCTCGCAATTTCGAGTTTCTCTAAAACCCATCATGTTGACAAAACGCTCTGGAGCGACAAAAGCACCTTGCAGGGCCCAAAAGGCAGCGGAAGATGCTATCTATCGCAGATAAAGTTAAACTTCTGGACATGCTAAGGGAAGGTAAAAGCTATGCGGCTGTAGGTCGGCATTATGGAATCAATGAATCTTCTGTTCGTTCCATAAAGAAGGAAGAAAAAAAAAAAGGTTTCTACTTCACAGATTTTGCCTATCACGGGTTCTTTGTGGAAAGTAAACCCCACAAAAACAAGGGTTTACTGTAATAATAATAATAAGCTACTAATGATCATGGAAACCATTGTGGAGTTGACAGATAATGAAGGCATTGCACAGCCATAATTAAAACTTTGGCCAGAAGGTCCCTGGTTCTCCATGTTCTCCTCGTGTCCAGGAGATGTTCCTCTCACAGTCCAAACGCATGGAGGTTCTTTGGAGACCCTGAACTGTCCAGGTGTGTGAATGGTTGTATGTCTCTATATGTGGCCCTGTGATTGGTCCAGGCCGAACCCCTGCCTCTCGACCAATCACAGCTCGGATAGGCTACGGCTCAGGATGAGCAGTACAAATAACATAATGAAGAAATAATTGCTCATAAAAACGAAAAATTAAATAAATGTATCAGAAAATTACTGTTTCCATGAATATAACGTACCTTGGACACAAGTGCACAAGTGTGTTTATGTGTGTGTATGTGTGTGTATATTAATACTGTGGTTGCCCCTTTAACTCCCTGTCATAGAGTAGGAAGAGCACGCACTAAAAACATAAATAAATGTGCGCACACACACACACACACACACACACACACACACACTTAACTCAACACCTCTCATCCGTGCTAAAGGGCGCAGGAAGGCTGCATTTATCAACAGAGGTGACCTGAGGGACACTGGAAAGGGAAGTTCAAAAAAAATATCACAAAGCATACACAACATAAAACTTAAGTAATTACCGCCCCTCCTTTTCATCTCCAGCACTCCGTAACACACACACACACACACACACACACACCTCCCTCCACCCAGCCATCCCCTCGGAGTGGCCTATATTTCTCTTGCAGCCGCCTCGTAGGGACGAGGGAGAGGAACTGATTTAGGTGGAAGCAGAGAAGCTAAACAGACGCAGGCTACCGAGAGGGCCGCGCACTTCAAACTCAACTAATCCACAACAGACGACCGGTGTGTGTGTGTGTGTGTGTGTGTGTGTGTGTGTGTGTGTTTTCATCGTGCGTCCGCGCGATGACGGACGGCGAGGTTTGTTACGAGCAGGTTTTGGGGTTAATTGGTTCCAGACGGGAACGCCGCGCTGCCAAAGCGCACGGCGTTACAAGGCATCTCGCCGCGCTCCTTCTCAATATTGTTCTTCCAGAAGAAGTACAAATATAATTTGAAGCAGAAACATCTACATAGAGGAATATTAAATAATAGTTAAGTGTGTGTGTGTGTGTGTGTGTGTGTGTGTGTGTGTGTGTGTGTGTGCGCACAGTCAATCTGGGTGAATGCTGGCACCAGGGGAAGGAGAAAGAAATCCGCGCTTTGCTTTTATAGCGACAATAAATGCAGTAATGATAATGTAGATTTCAGGACCTGTTGACATTGCGCACGCGCACATGCGAACACACACACCACATAACCACACACACACACACACACACACACACACACACACACACACACAAGGGTGAGAATAGAAGATGAAACTGGGACGGAAGTGAGTACACAGGAAGAGGAAATAGGCATAGCTGCCGCTTGTAGCATTTCCTTTTGGGTGCAAACACAATGCAGCAAACGCTTCACACACTTTGACACACACACACACACACACACACATACACACACACACACATGCAAACAGTTCAAATAATACCAATAAGTCATTTGAGGAGAGACAAGAGAAAGGGTGAGGGAGGCAGAAATGCGGTTGGATTATATGACACAATGATGCAATAACTGTGAGAACATCACACACACACTGCGCACACACACACACACACACACTGCACACTTGGGTGTAGGGTTACTGCAGAGGTGCCCGTCTGTCTATGCAATGCCTTGCTGAAATGCAGAGATGTCAATGTCACAAGGGCCGGGTCAATCTAACACTCGCATTGACCAGAGACAAACACCGCCTTTGTGAAGAGAGAGAAAATAAAAAAAAAATAAAAAAAATCACTGCTTGAAGTTTGGTGGGCAGGCCGGGTTGTTTCATAGATTTATGTCATTTTAATATTTGAAGAATGGATACGAGAATGGGGAGGAAGGTCTAGGGGAGGCAATAAAAATGATAAAAGGGGGTCGGAGCGTCGTGATTGGACGGAAAAGGAAAGGAACCAGGAAGTGGGCGGGAAAAGTGATCGGTGGAAGACGGGAGGAAGCGGAAAGATAATCACAGCGGTGAGCCGAGGATTTGACGGGTAGATGATTCAGGGAGAGGTGAGGAGGCAGAAGCGCTGCCAGCGGAGGAGGAGGAGGAGGAACGGCTCTCCTTCAGCGCCATAATGGCTTCATTATGAGGAAGAACTCCGTAATGAGACTTATTAAAAGTGTAATAATGGCAAAACGCCCGGCGCGCAAGCAGACACCAGACGCACAATGCAGAGGAGCTCCAAGAAAACCCTCCATTAACGTCTTTAAAAGGCGACGTGTAGGAAGGACAATTGAAAACGCCAGCGGAGGCGGTTGTTCACTTCACCGCCGCATTCGGTGATTCGCAAGGTGGCGGCGCAGCGCTTAGCGCTACCAAAGAGAAGGTCCTGTATCTGAATCCCATTGTCTGTCTGGGCTTCCCCCTTACATGTGCCCATATGACGCACGCTCCAGCACCTACCGAGTGAGGAATAAGCGATATAGATAATGAATGAATGAATGAATGAATGAATGAATGAATGGATGGATGGATGGATAAATGAGTTTGCACATCAACCCCATACAGTGGCTGTTTGCACACTTTGGATGTGTGTGTTTCTGTGTGTTTCTAAGCTAACAAAACCATCAGAAAACATTTCTAATTCCAAACCCATGCTGGGTGAGAGATAAAAGAATTAAGTACCATTTCCTTTTTTCTTCTGGGGTCCAAACACGGATGAAATCAAAGCGGTAATAGCTCTTTGTATGACTTAAGTTCCTGCTCGACTGGTGTTAAACGCAAAGTTCGCCGAAGACAAGTTTGCTATTTCAGCTGCCGCTGTTTGGGCTTAATAGCTGGCAGATAGGCGGGTAATTGCAATAATGTACAGCTCCGTCACCTCTAAAAAGAAACAATGATTAATCACAAAGTACATCTGGCTGCGATTAGCTTTCACAAAGCCGCGCCGCTTTCACCGTCGCCAGCCGAATCATCGGGAGTCCACATGGGCGGAGGCTGGATCCGTGACGTGACAGGAGCGCTAACTTTGCCAAAAGAGCTTTTCCGGGTAGCAGCGACAGCAGGAAACTCGCCCGATGCGACCGCTGCTGAAAATAGCCATGTGATGGAGGTGTCAAATTACAGCGGAGGGGTCCGAGGTGCGGCGGAGCACCAACGCCGCGCTTTTTAGTCCAAGTGTTGAACGCAACTGATGAAAGGGAGCGGCAGCTGCATACCGCAGTGTCCTCCTGAAAGGCACCGAACCCCACGGCGCTTTGCTAGCCCATCGGTTCGTGAGCGCGCGTGAAAAGGCGCAGGTCTGGACCGTTGCTCTTTGAGATGATCTCCTAGAAGCCGAAATGTCGGCTTCTAGGGCTTTCTTGGGTAGGGCTTTCTTTTGGCTTTCTTGGTTAGATCTCGACTCCATATGTGCGGCCTTCTGCCTCGACCGGTTGAGGTAGAAAGAGAAGGAGGGTTGTGTTATGGAGGGTATGTTAGCGTGCGATGCTAACCCACGGTTCTGGTGGCGTCAAAATGCTTTCATATTCATGAAAGATAAATGACTACTTAGGTATTATGTAATGCAGTAGAACCACTGCTGACTCGTTCTCTGATTCCGTTTGAGAACCGGATCAATGTAAACCCCATTGATCCGTCCTCCGGCACCAAAAAACAAATCGTGCTCTTTTCAAACTGTAATGGGCTTATTGGTGGCAAAAGTACAAAGAGGAATTAAAGATAACCTTGATTATCGCTGTGTTTCTGCATGTTCTTTCTCTTCTTGACAGCACTTGTACTCACTGTTTCCTTCACTAAATCAGCAAAAGCAATATCTGCAGGGACATGAGAGACCCTCGCTAATGCTAACACTATCTCCAGCTAGCTGTCCTTCATTAATGTAGTCGCCCCTTTAGCCACATCAGCCGTCTTTAGCGTGTTTTTGTCCTCCAGGATCGTACAGAAGGTTGACTTAGCCGTGTCGTAGTGCTCGGCGAGATCTGTAACAGCAACACCGCTCTCACGTTTAGCGTTTATTCCCTTCTTCAGGTTCACTGTGATTCTTAACGCCTTGTCACTGGCAATTTTAACCTTTTTGGGAGCCATAATGAGGGCTAGCTTACCGAAAAAGCGCTACAGCAGTGGAACACAACGATGCAAAGAACACGGAATAGCGCTCACGACTACGCTAAAACTCAAGATTGTTTATACGTGGGTTTGTGCGCCGAGGCTTGTTCTCAGCTCCGTTCAAAACTCGATCAGAAACCCGCTTCGTTCGAAATTAGAGGCGTTCGTAAGCCCGGGTTCTGCTGTAGCGCCCTGACTGTTCCTTTTTCTCAAAAGACAAAGCTGTCCTTTAACGACTGGGGTTCACGTGTTGATTGCAACAGTTGATTTTCCCCCAAAAAACAGGCAGAAAAACAGGTTTGAAGGAGGAAGAGGAGGCAAAAAAACTGCGATTCTCCTGTGAGAATGCACGGGAGGGGGAGGAAATCAGAGCGTTTGCACCGCACGATGGCGCTTTTAGCCTCGAGGTGAGGGCGCAACGGCGGCTGGCAGCCAGTCGGATTTATTCAGGTGCAAATCCAAAGAGAAAGGGACAGAAAAAAAGAAAATGCGAGTGCTTCTCATCAAAACCGCAGCTTCAAA
Organism: Fistularia commersonii; assembly: GCF_037954325.1. Lineage (NCBI taxonomy): Eukaryota > Metazoa > Chordata > Actinopteri > Syngnathiformes > Fistulariidae > Fistularia > Fistularia commersonii. The sequence continues at coordinate 20,191,968 of NC_141288.1, read as the reverse complement.
AAGCTTCCTGCACCTGTCCTGCTGCTGCAGCGACGGCGGCGGCGGCGTGCACCGATCCGACAGGCGGCCGGGCGCGTCGGAAAACACACACACATAAACGCGCACAGAGGCGTTATTGTGTGCAAGTGACGAGTAAAGTGACGCTTTACGCCGGCCGCTAACTCCCGTCTAACTAGGTCTGAACCCGCAGCCTCTGACGACACCAGCGCTAACAGAGAACGCCGGCGTCTTTCCTTTCCGTGCACAGACGTGCGGCGGCCAACTTTTTTCGCTCTTGCAACCGCCGCCCGCTCTACGTCTGTTTGTCGCGTCGTTTATAGCAGGGCAAGAAAGGTTTCCGGGGCGACGGAGCAGATGTCATGACGCGAGCAAACATGGCCGGCGTGTCCTAAGCGTGTCCGACTTCAGCGGAGCTGTAAGTGCTCCAGATACAGCAGGCATCCAGCGGGGCGGACGGATGCTACCGGCAACATGACCTCATGTAGCAAGAGGTCACAATTAGATCTCCTGGAAAAGGAGACGTGAACTCGACTTGGAGAAGTTTCTCAAAGTGAAAGACCTTTGCAGAGATCTTGGTCTGGCTCAGGGCTCGGCAACCTTCTGCTACTCAAGAACCGTTTCCTCGCAGTTAAGAAAACACCGGGAGCCACAAAACACCTTTGATATTTAAAATGAATTAACACGGCGTTTTCTTTTGCCTTTATGCGGTGTATCCAAATGCACTGCGGACGGTAAAGTAGGAATTTCACTGTTTCTGCACTGTGCATGTGACAATAAACACTTTGAATATATAAACAACATGCGTTGCGATGAACAACTGCAGAGGAAACCAAATTACATTTCTGCATGCAACAAAACATTTTGATCTCTGAAAAAAGACGTTTGGTTGAAGGTTACATTTAAGTAAAATAGTCTATTTGAGTCCTTCTTGTATTTAGGAAAAAAAAAGCCTAAAATGCTGTCCTCTTTCTGCAGTCGTCCTTTTACTAATGCATGCAGCTGTTTATTAAAAGCGACAAAATATTTTAATACATTTCATTAGATCAGACCTGGGCATTTTACGGCCCGCTTTGCTTTTTTACCTGGCCAGCCTGATATATTGTGTAATATTTTATATTATACATTTTATGATTATAATATTTAAATCAGTATTTTCAATCAATATTGAACTTTGAAACTATTTTTTTTTTTTTTTCACGGATGATTATATACAAAATAATGTTGGTAAATTGACATGATCATTTTAATTTGCCAAAAAATGTAAATATTTACAATGCAATTTTCATTTTGTTCAATTTACATGATACCTAGTTGGCCCGTGCATAAAAATTTAAGAAATGTGGCCCGCCAGCTAGAATAAGAGCCCATTTAGATGTTACAAGGTCATCATAATCTTCAAATTTAAAATTACATTTTAAAAAGGAACAAACTCAGATAAAATACATGCTAATCGGACAATGGACCTCTAGACCATGTAGAACCTCCTGCATGTGTTTGGACTCTCGAGACAGAGAGTCCAAACAGAAAGGGAATCCAACCAGAAACCTTCTGGCAGGAGCTCTAAATGCTGCGCCATCTTAGCACCCTATTAAAAGCAATCATTAGCATATTAATGCACTTATTCAATGCAAAAACAGGCAAAGAAGAGCCAAAAAAACCCCCGCTTTCAAATAAAGTTCTCAACATGAGCGAAACGGATGGACAACCAGAGTCGAAGTTCAACAGCACAACAGGAATTTACCAGCTCTGGAACGGTCGGATGCTAAAAGCAGTTTCGTTCTGAAGCTAATGGTGATAAATAGGAGCGGCGTGACTATGAGATTCCGCACTCCCGACCCGGCGAGTCAGCGGAGGACATCAGATATCTCTCGTTCGCCGGGAAAGCTTCTCCTCGCTTTTTCTTCTCCTTCTTTTTCTTCTCCTGTCTGCGCTAATCTATCATCATTCAGAAAACCACCCACAATGGATCCCCGAGCTGACCCCCGATTTGACCCCCGACCTCTGCTCTCAATGGAGCTCTCAGTTCCTCAGCCCGTGTGTGTGTGTGTGTGTGTGTGTGTGTGAGAGAGTGTGTGTGAGTGTGTTATACGGTTACATGAATGAGAATCCGCTCCTCCGCTCGTGTTTCGACGCTGCATATTTACAGAAATGCCGAGGTGAGCGGCTACGCGGTATGCTTAGCATCTAGAGCTCCCGCTTTGCTCCAAGGCCGTTATTAAATCAGCATTTTAAGGCCGAGGTCGCTCCGGACGCCGAGGTCGGGTCGACAAATTACAGCCTAAATGACGTTAAAGGCTGAAAACAGCTTTGTGCCAAAATGAACTCGGAATACACACTTCCACGGTGCATTAGCACATTCTCCTCTGCGTGCTAATTGTGATGGGACGCATTGAAAATGTCACATTTTCTACGCTGGACGTATTTCTCAGCGGGCTTGAGGGGAAAACCGGTGTGTGAACACGCCGCTGAAGCACCGGTGGATAATACGGCTTAATGTTTTAGCACTGACTTACACAAAACCGGCCATTCGCCACAAAATGTGCTCGCTTGGAGATGAAATCTGAGCGGGCTTCCGCTAAATAAACATCTAGAACGGCAGCTAACACCACAGCAGAAAAAAAAAAAAAAAAAAAGTCTTGTTGATACTTCACATTCATAATTTCAAAACTTTCACTTTTCAAAAACGCGCTTCCTCTTTTCCCAACGCCGAGCTTTTGGACTTTGGGTCACGTGGGAGGCTCATAAGGGGAAAACTGACTGCTGAAACCCCCTCAGATAATTATATCACCACCACGCATGAAAAATAATAGCCGCTATAAAGCGTGACATTGGCTGGTTTCCCACGACTTCAGAAATTGATATTCGGGTTTGGAGTTGACGCTTTTATATTTGCTCGGTCGCCACACCGAGTTTCTGGATTTCAACATCGACCAACATTGAGGAAAACATCTATCTGAAACAGAACGTGGCTAGAAATGGAAAGCGGACAAAAGTCAAACCGTGAAGCGACATTCTACAAAAAGAAAAATAAATAAATAAATAAATGCGTTATAAACGGTGCGTCATCGGCGTAGATGCAGCTAAACACACTGAGGCCGACGGGGAGTGGAAGTCGTTTCACAGCTGATCCGAGCGGATCTGCATTAACGCGCTACATTTCCTTTTATGCCTTCTCTTCTCTCTCCGCGGTTTCAGAAACACCCGTCCCGGCACATTTCTCTTAAAAAAAAAAAAAAAAAGGTAAATTAAAAGGGCTGATCTGAAAAAAATGAATCATGCACCGCCGCTGTCACCGCCGCTGTTGCTGCTGCTGCTGCTGCTGCTAATACCTCCAGCCCACGAGACCGCTATTTATAGACGGGGAAAGAAAAGAAGGAGGACGAGCAAAGAGATAGCAGGGAGGGAGAGGAGAACTTTGTGCAGAGGGTTACGGCGTTAAGAGTACAGACAGCGGGGAGGTGGAAGATGCGGAAGGGAGGGCGGTGAAAAGAGAAGGAGTCGGCTGAAGGGAGACGGTAGCGGACGGGGAGGGAAAATAAAGACACGGAGGGATGATTGTGCACCAGACTGGGAAAAGAGCGGGTCGAACGGCGGCGCGAGGGAAAAAATATAGGACGGGTCAAAGATACCGTGACGGAAAACGTCTCAATCGCTTCTTTGTCGGTAAGTATCGGTCATGTGCAACACACGCACGCACCGGGTGTGTTGTTGAGCTATTTTAAAAAAAGGAATCTTCCATAAATCAAGATTTAACCTGTCAGGTTTTAAAGCTCTTTAAGCCAAACGTCATGAATCATCCACGTAGCTGCAGATTATTTGGACACGACGACTGACACGCACTCGCCTCAGACCGGGTTCGGTAAACATCAGGCAGGTTTTGAAGGAGGTAGGAGCCGCTGGTGGAGCAGGGCGAGGCCAGGCCAGGCGGGGAGGCCCTCCGATCAGAAGATCGGTGGTTGCATCCGCAGCTCCTCCGGACGGCCTGTTAGCATTTCGCACGTGGACATTCCAGCGTACGGCTGGAATCTGTCACGACCCTCAGATCTCTGCGCTGAAGGATTTGGCCGCTGGGCAGCTGGAGGTCAGGCTACGTTCAGGGGTTTGTGCGTAGTTTCATGTAGTTTCGGGGAGATTATCCCCCAGATGTTAGATGAATCCTGCTCCACGAAGGTTTGCGTGAAGGTGCTGCAGAAGGAGCTCGGCCGCCAAGCAAGCTGGATCATTTGTGAGGGAAGACGCTCCACTTTGGATCTCTTTTCTGCACCTGATACGGGTTTAATCAGTATTAAGGGACTGGAATTAAATCACAGGAAGCCAAAGAGTTAATAAAAATTCAATATTATTTCCAGGCTGTTTGAAAAATATTTTTTGCGGATTCACCGTTTGATAAATGCCGAATAAATCTTCCCATCGCAGGTTTGCGAAATCTTGCCAAACCCTCCGAACGAAAACACAACAAGGTGTGCGCCGTCGGTTATATAAACACCCGGGACCGAAAGGCAGAAACTCTAGTTTGTGGGAACCGTTTTGGCTCGAGGAAAAAGAGAAAAAAAAAAACAACCGAAAACACACGTTCTGAGTAAGAAAAGCGCGTCGGCAGCGGGGATGACGGGGTCAGCGCCGCCCGGCTGCAACGGCCAGGCAGGAGCCGGCATCTTCTGCATTGTTTGACTTGGCCGACAGCTATTCGTTAACTTCGGTAAACATTTATGCGCGCATTCCCGACTCTCTGACGCGCATCTTAAGGAAGGAGAACTCGTTTGCCTATTGGCGTATTTAACCAACACAGGTGTGGTTCTCCGGAGAAGCAAAACACCACGTCTGTTTTCTCGGTACTTTCAAGCCGGCCCCTTCCTCCTTTTCCTTTTTAACCCCCCCTTCCCCCTCCGGTTCGCTCCGGGCTGCTGAGCCGAAACAGATCTAATGTTTGGGCTAATTAAGGACATTCCCCCTCCGTAGCCGTTTTGGGTCGGATTTGCCGTTTCGACAAAAAGGAAGCCGTCTAAGTGGTTTAGCGTTAAATCCTTCCTAAAATGTACCGGGGAAATGCTTAGAAAATAAGCGCCGGTAATTCCAACGCTTTCCCGGGACTCGGATCCGACCCGCGAAAAAGAAAGGATGCAGAGTGACGACGTTTAATTTCAGGTAAGAGGGACGGCAACACAAAAAAGCACCTGTCTGGGACGACATCATATCAAACCGCTCGCACACCCACGTTTTGTTAGCGTAACGCGCACCAGTCGCGATTGAAGCGGCCAAAGCAAAACAGAAGCGGCGTCCAAACACGCGCCGACGCTCGAGCCCGTGCACGAGTGCACGCGTGACCGCCCACGCGAGCCGAAGCACGGATTCCGCACATGCACGAGGTCTCTGCTTATGACTTCACACTGCTTGTTTTGACTTAACGGAGGCGTGACTGCAGCTCTCTGGATACCAAAAGCCAGAAACTCTTATTCTATTTTGTCCAAGCAGCGGAAAAAAAGGGATATTAACGTGAGTTTTGCACCGTGGCTACGTTGTGTAGCGTCATGTAGCGTCGAGCAGCAGCAGCAGCTGCCGGCGGCCGGAGAGCATCTGGATATTGAATAGAAAATGGAGCAGGCGACGTCTAAAGCGCACAGGTTGAATGGGTCGTCCGTCAGACCGCAGGGGATATACAGTCCATTACCCTCTAATACTCGCCATTAACTTCCCGTCTCACTCTCCAGGTTTGCGTCACTTACGTCTGTCTCACTCTCTCTGTTCGCTCTGTCCATCTCTGAGCTGGTTTGCATCCGTCTCGTTCGCCCTCGGTTCGTTCGCACTGGATTATCTATTTTCACGTCCGATTCCAGGTCTCCGTCAGGCTTCAGCTCCGGCTACTTTCTTTATTTTCTCCGTCCCCTCTTTGTCTTCTTTTGGGATCGATATAATTAATTGGAATCATTGAAAGTACAACATTTTATCACGCTTTGACTGATTACGAGACGTTCGATCACTTCAATGGACAAAAAGGTCATGAACGCAACTTGAAGCGCCGGATTTCTAAAATGAGTGGTTTGTGTCTGCACTCTAGTTAAAAGTGACGTATATAAAGGGGGAGTTTCAAGGTCGGCAGGCACTTTATTTACCACCAAGGTTCCGCGGAAACGAAAAGACCAGCGATGAATACTAGTAAACACAGTTAGCTTGGAGAGTTGATTTTGCGCCGTGCAACTGACTTGGTTACCGACGTCCTGCACCTTCGGCTTTTTTGGTTTACGCCGCCGTCTCCCAAGGATTTATCAAGACAGTCTTGTTCCATCGCTCTGACGCCCGGCGTTTGTGACAAAAACAAAATTCCGCGTGGCAAACTAGTTGGCGGGCGAAGCGGAAGAATACGTGGCCACGCTGCGCTACATGAGGGAGCCGACTGTTTCCATTCGCCGCTTGTACGCCATCTCGATTGCGCCGTTCTTTCCTTTGTGTTGTTTTTTGGGGAAATGTTTGCCCTTCATTATGGCTCCCAAGTCTTTTTTTATTTTGCTGTACGGTGATTTTATACCGTACAGTGTTAGCGTTAGCTAAGGGGTGATTTTATGCCCTTTAGTGTTAGCGTTAGCGTAGGGGTGATTTTATGCCCTACAGTGTTAGCGTTAGCGTAGGGGTGATTTTATGCCCTATAGTGTTAGCGTTAGCGTAGGGGTGATTTTATGCCTCCAGTGTTAGCGTTAGCGTAGGGGTGATTTTATGCCCTATAGTGTTAGCGTTAGCGTAGGGGTGATTTTATGCCCTTTAGTGTTAGCGTTAGCGTAGGGGTGATTTTATGCCTCCAGTGTTAGCGTTAGCGTAGGGGTGATTTTATGCCCTATAGTGTTAGCGTTAGCGTAGGTGGCTGACAGGTATTCATGTATAACATACGAGTCTAGTTTTCAAATTTACAGAACACTGCGCCGTAGGAATGCAATTCTGATGCACGTAGAGGACTCCCTGTGCATGTCGTTGTCGTATTCTGCAACAATTCATGGTTTTCCACCATGAATGACCTGGACTTTGACGAAGGCTAGCAGCCAAACAGGCTAACACACACCTGTCGAACCCTACAGGACGGCGGTACTTCAGCCGTTCACCTCAATCAAAATCTCTCCACTTCCTTCTCGCTCCGACTTTCTCTCCTTTTTGTTCGGTCCACTCCGCCGCCTCTCCTCGGCGCCTGAGTCAACAACGGGGTGACGGTTGAGCTGTTTATCACCAATAACACAATGAATAGACAACGCAATCCTGGCGGCGTGCATTCACGCACACAAAGGAGCGACAGCAGCAAACAAACAGATGTGACCTCTCTGTTAACCCTGCTTTGTTATCATTTGAGAGTTCATGTGTGTGTGTGTGTGTGTGTGTGTGTGCAACATGAGCAGGAACTTTAACGGGTGGAGCACCGTGTGTGTGTGTGTGTGTGTGTGATTTTCTAAGACCTCCAAAAGATAACATCTCACTACCTTTCTTAATGCTGCAACTCAATTTATCGGGACATTTTAATGGGACTCATATCCTTCGGGAGGAAATTCAGAAAAAGAAAAACAACTCTTGAGAGCTTTCCAATTATACAACAGTTACAAACAGTGTTTCCCAACCTTTTTTGAGCCACATATTTTACATTAGAAAAATCACACGGCACACCACCAAAAAAATATGTCAAAAACAGTTTTTAACGGATTAGAATGAAACCGTAGTCTCAATGTACTTAGTGTGAAATCTAATATATCAAATATCTGTAGATTCGTCAAGTTGCAATGCAAATTTCCAACTGATGTACAACTTTTCCAGAACACTTTTTTCCAAAGTCCGAAGACATGTCATCAATATGTCTGGAAATGGTATTATTTGAGAGAACTGGCTATTTCTTTATCAACGCCAGAGCCGAGCTTTTCCTCTACAATGATTTTGCCGGCAGGTGGTATTACTGTTTTGCTGTTTGAGTTCAGCAACTTTATAGCAGCTTTCACTGCTTTCTCACTCGTCTTGGTCGTTTTCAACAATGCTGCCTGTTTGTTTACGCAGATACAAGTACTTTTTATTTTAAAAACGTATCACGCAAAGCGTCACTAATCGCTCTGACACACAGATGCACAGGTTCATTCACTACCGTTGCCATGGAATGGACACGCTGCCCACACAGACATAGGAAGACACATTATTTGCGTTGGATAAATAATTTTCGGACCAATCGGGTGAAATTGGGCTTTTTTCCACGGCACACCTGATGATCTCTCACGGCACAGTGGTTGGGAAACACTGGTTTAGAACAATGGAGAACTACCGACGTCCATCCAACCATCCATCTTATCAGGAGATGCAGCCTAAGTAGAGATTCCAAGACTTGGACCACTTGGTCCAGCTCCTCCTGGAGGTCCTCAGCCCAGCTGAGTGACCGTCTCCTCCAGGTTGTCCGTCGGGACCTTTTATAGGTTTGGACCGGCACGTGGACACCTCAGGTGGAACCACCTCATCTGGTTCCTCTGGATGCTGGAGCAGCATGGACGGCAGAGCTTCTCACCCTCAACCAGAAATTGAGACCCTTCTTCACCAGGAAGGAGTCGGCGTGGCCCCTCAGATACTCCGACTCCTCGGCTGGATCTCATCCCCGACCCAGAGAAGGCCAAACACAAAGGCGTGTGAAGGACAACATCCGGTCCAGATTCAAAGCGGGTTCTTCATATTTCCCCAGAGGACATCTGCGTGGGGTTTCCAGGGACTCCAAGGATCCAGCAGACATGGAGGCAAACAGCTGTCGACGGACTCGTTGTCGCAAACCGACAAAAGCTCGCAGGACCGCTCGGAGAAAATGCACACACACACACACAACTCACTCGTCCGGAAAAAAAAAAGGCTGATGTTACCGGGGCAACCGGTGGAGACAGCATTTTCGAACCGGAATCAAAGATGGAGGAAATCGATCCGGCGCGGTCGGAATCGGCAGGGTTCGCAAATTAAATCTACACCAAGGAAAAGTGACGGAGTCAGTTGAGCGGGTAATCAAGTCAGAGCCGCCTAGAGGCAAACCCCTCACACACACACACACACACACACACACACACACACACACTGCAATATGAAACCGAGATTGGAGAAATGGAATTCACCTCAATAGAACGAGTTCTCCTGAAAATAAAAAAAGAAATTTCCAATTGGACCATTTGATTGTGCGATAGGATCGTCAGGAAACATTCCCACCGTCTTATCTCATCATGCAAATTTTCACTTTTGAGATAAATACGACACGGCGGGGGGCGGGAGGAGGGGGTGGGACCGCAGACGCCGCTATCTGACGGAGCTGGAAGAACATCCTGCAATTACAACGTAAAAGAAGCTTCGCCTCGGGTGGATCCTACCGAAGGGATAACCTGAAAAGCAGAAGGGATTCCTCCGGGATGTTTGCAGACGCGCCGTCTCCGCGGCCTCGCAGCAGAACGGTATTCTAGATATTATAAATATTTGTGGCAGCTGTTCATCAGGGCACTACAATGGCGCTACAAGGGGCCGGAGGGACTTTCCCATCCGGATCCAAGAACGCGGAGCGCCGCATACCATCCAAGTGACCTCGCCGCGCGTCCCATTACGTCATGCAAACTGCTCGGCGGGGTGATTGACTCCGACCCGCTTCCTACCTCCCGGGGTCGCGGCTTATCGGATTTATGGCGCTCGCGTTGAAGTCGGATTCCCGCGGCGCGTTTTATCGTAAAGTAACCTCTTCACGGTCCGATGGGAACGGGCCGCCGGTTTACACGAGCACATCCTCTGCTTCCTCCCTCGAGGTCGTACGCTTGTGGAGTGCGTACGCCCGCCGCCATATGGCCGATCCGGAGGACGGCGCCGCGCACAAACATTCGGAGGCGTCTTTCAAACCTCTAGTCCGTAACCTTGGTGAGGAACCCCTCTAATTAAACACGGAAACCCGCGCGTCAACAGCCACGATGAATCCGGGCCAACTGGAAGGGTCGGTTCGAATCGCACGGTGAACCCTGGGGAACGCCGGCAGCTCGGCGCCGACGTCCGCGAGAAGGACGAGGCTCAAGGATTCAGGATTCAAAGTTGGCAAAATTAGAATAACGCGTTGATTTTGTACAACCGCTCACTCTTCGACGAACCTACTGCTCGCTTCTGGAGCGCGGAGGAAACCGCCCTCATGCTAACGCCAAACGGACTCCAACCCAGCGCAGATTGGACTTTGCCGTTTAAAATCTTCTCGACCCACGGCGCTGACCTTACAACGCCGTCGAAAAGGGGAAGGCCGTATTTCCACATCGGAGAGGGTTGAGCTCAAACTCTCGGATGATACAGAAAGGAGGCGAAGCGGCTAGCGTCGTTTTTTTTTTTTTTTTTTACACCCGATGCTTTCGTTTTGCCTCCCGCTTCCCCCTTTCACTCTCTGGTTCCGTCCGGCCGCCGGTCCACGACCTTAGGTCATACCGCAGGGGGGCGGAGGGCGGGGACGGATGGAGACACCCAGCAGGACAGAAAGAGCGAGATGGGATTTTTTTTCCCCCCACATTTTTCTCTTTGGGAGCTATAAATAGCGTCGGAGCGTCATCTGCTGAGCCATAACTAGAACAGAATGAGCGGAGACTGTGTGACTGCATGGGTTCAGAAGGCTGCTTTTACACCCGGTCCACCGGGAGGACGAGTATCGAATGACAAAGAGCGCGACGGATAAAACTTGCATCTCCAGTCAGAACGGAAAGCCACGGGTTGGCGAAGCATGTTAAATAAAAGACGGAGGGTGAAAAAGGTCTTCATAGGACAGCGGTGTCACATCAGAATAATGGTTGCCTTCAAATGGTTTCCACATTTAACAGTAACAGTATAAATATAACTATGAATCAAATCCAAAATTGAAGAGTCAAAGTGTTTATTGTCACGTGCACGGAGTGGAAAGGTGTTTCCTCGTACGATGAAGTTCTTACTTTGCTTTCCACACCGCATTTGGATTTGTATTGACGATGAATTGGTGGTGTAAATGTTATTAGAAATAAGAACGGTGTTGGCGGTGCAGGTGAAACGGGGAGAAGAGTTTAAATGGGTGCTGAGCTGCAAAATGCAAATGCATTACATGTACAAAAAAAAAAATGATGTTTACAAGTTGCTCTGTTACAACGTAAATATTTGAATATTGTCAGGTTAAGAAACCCACAACACTCCATCAGTCAATGATCAAACTATCCAAGTGAATAAAGAAAAATATAATCCAACACTAAAATTAACTTTTCTCTTCCTGTACATTTAGGGATTATTTGTATTTCTCAATTCCACTTGTTGAAAACGGCGTTGACGTGGATTCGCTGCGATCTAAAGGCCGTCACTCGGCGGGTCACATGATCGCCACGAATCGTGGGAAACGTAGTTTAGGATCAATTGCACGCGTTTGACTTGTTTATTTGACATTTTAAGATGTTCGAGTCTGACACGTTGAGAATTGTTCCATGTCCGTTTATGATGCGGGAATGAGTGAGTGAATGGTTGGGCGTCTCTAAATGCGGCCTTGTGATTGGCCGGTCGCACGCGAGCGACCGACGACTTTCCCCCGATCGGTCGGGTGTTAGAAAATGACAGTTTAACCGTCGGGCTTGTTTTTACGGCGCGCTGGCCGGGGGTTTCAGGTAACCGCTAGCTTTCCAGAGCGGAGCTCCATCAACACGACCAACATGGGACAAAGGAGGTATTGTTAACTTTCTAAATCTAAGCTTTATCCGCCGACCGTCCCACAGAGTTCCAGTCCAACCCTTCCACCCGTTTCCTGCCTCCTCTCGGCCGGCCGCCGTCAAAAGGCCACCTAAAATGCCCGATGCAATTGTTTGAGAACATTCAATGGGAATCACGGGTGACATGAAGCCCCTTCAACCTTAACCACCGAGATGACATCTTATCATTGGAATGCGGGGAATCTGGGAGGGTCACAATAAAACGGGGGTGATCTTCCCCCCTCCGTCTGGAAAGGACAGACTCGGGGCGGGGGGGTACACGGCACAGACAAAGGAGAAGACACTAAATACACAAAAGGGGGGCGACGGCACGGCGGCGCAGGAAGCCTGGACGTGCGGCTCGGCTCGCTTTACGCTGACGCAGAAGACTTCCGCAGAAGAGACTTCTTCTATTTTCACCCGAGGTCACACAGTCACCTAGGACTCCGAAACGGGAAGTTCTCCGGGCAAATTGGGCGACAGCAAGATGAATCATCTCCGGGGGAACCTGGAGATGGAGGGCGAGCGAGAGTCGAGGAGGGACGTTGTGAAGGAAAGAGGCGCCGTCTCCGTTACGGCGAGGAAGATCAACCCGTCTGCGGTCGCAGAGGATTGAATTCAATACCGTCCGATTCCAGTCACCCGCTGATGGAGTGGTGAGTGTGTGGAAAAGTGGTGAAGAGACGAGCAGGTCGGAATGGGTGGAGAAAAGTGTCAGGGGTACGAAGAGATAGAAGACTTTCAGCCAGAATAAAAGGAAAGGTGTACAAGACAGTGGTGAGACCAGCGATGATGTTTGGACTAGAAACTGTTCCAATGACCAAAAGACAGCAGGCAGAACTAGAGGTTGCAGAGATGAAGATGTTGAGGTTCTCTTTGGGAGTGACCAGGATGGAGAGGATCAGGAATGAGTCTATCAGAGGAACGGCACATGTTAGATGTTTTGGAGAGAAGGTCGGAGAAGCCAGACTGAGATGGTTGGGTCATGGACAGAGGAGGGATGGAGAATATATTGGTAGACGGATGCTGGAATTGGAGCTGCCAGGCAAGAGGTCTGGAGGAAGACCAAAGAGAAGGTTTATGGACGTCGTGAGAGAAGATATGAAGGTAGTTGGTGTGAGAGAGGAGGATCCAGAGAATAGGGTTAGATGGAGAAAGTGGACTCGCTGTGGAAACACCTGAAGGGAAAAGCCAAAAGAAGAAGAAGAAGACTGATGGAGTGGTGCATCTGTTAATTAAAACTCTTAAATTCTGCAGCCGCCGGCGTCACAATCAGTCGGCGTCTGCCGTCAAAGCGATAACAAGCCTTTCTGGGATTAGCCTGTGTCCAACGCGCACATCGATAGCGGCTATCGTTAGCGTTATCTGCCGCTTTGCGTACGCAAATGCCCCGCTGCCAAAAAGCGATCCGTAGGAAACACTTTCACGAGATCCTTCCCGCCGTCGAAACCGAGACATTTCATCGCGAGCCCCTCCAGTGCGACGGCGTATGATTTGCACTCCGGCGAGGCGATAAAAGTCATACCAGCGAGGCCGAGTAATGCTTTCTGTAAAACCACTTCATCTGCCGAGATCATTCCCCAATGACAGAATTTAATCTTTTTAAAACACAATGTCTGTGGTTGTTGCTCGCCGGGGTTTATTGCAGTTTCCATCTGTGTGTGAAAAAAAAAAAAAACGAGAACCGAGTCCATCTGATCCCAGATTTGTCATTTTGGACTCAAAACAATGTGACCCAATCCCCTGCGCTGGAGCTGCAGCTGTCAACCAATCGTGGCTCAGAATTTTTTCCAGGAAGTGATTATTCCCACAATATAAGTATTGTCTCACAGCTTCCTGGCAAAACATTGAGGGGGGGGGGGGATCATAACCCTCTTTTCGACTAATCAGGCGCACACTCGCAGTCAGTCAGGCCACTGTGTGTGTGTGTGTGTGTGTGTGTGTGTGTAAATCTGCAAAACATTAATCCACAATACAATTGTATTCCTTCCCAGAGTTGTGCATTTTATGGATTCGCAGCAAACAATAACCTTCTGCATTAAAACAAACACCATAAATGATCCTCTCCAGTAAAAACCTGGTCCAAATAATGTTAATAAAATTGCACGTGACCGTGCACGTCGAGATCAATAAAAGGGGGGGGGGGTTGAGATGGGGTTGAGACGGAGAGGAGCAACGGCGGTGTGGGAAGTGACGAGATCATAGC
>NC_141288.1:19968066-20173066 GCF_037954325.1 Fistularia commersonii | reverse complement strand
CCCCCGCCCGGCTCCCACCGCCTCCAAAAGAAAAGATCCTAACTTGAAATTTTATTTCCGCACCAATTGAGTTTTATTCCTGATGGGTTTCTCCGTTGATTGATTTTTTTTTAATTTTTTTTTATTAAAGAAAAAAAAGATGGGTTTCTCCATTGATTTATTTTATTTTATTTTTTTTTATTAAAGAAAAAAAAGATGGGTTTCTCCATTGATTTATTTTATTTATTTTTTTATTATTAAAAAAAAAAGTAGGTTTCTCCATTGATTTGTTTTTTTTTCTTATTAAAGAAAAAAAAGATGGGTTGCTCCATTGATTTATTTTTTTTTCTTATTAAAGAAAAAAAAATGGGTTTCTCCATTGATTTATTTTATTTATTTTTTTATTATTAAAAAGAAAAATTAGTTTCTCCATTGATTTATTTATTTTTTTTTTTATTAAAGAAAAAAAGATGGGTTTCTCCATTGATTGATAATAAAAAAAAAAATAAAAAAAATAAAAAAAAGAAATAAAAGAAAAAAAATCTCCCCTGCAGTAGATTGACTCACTGGTGCAAAAAAAGGAGATCATCCAGATGAATTTGTCCGGTTTTGCCAAACCAGGAAATCCCCCCGGCGGCTCCCTCCGGTTCATCCACCCATCACGTCTTTCCTACAGCCTCACTCGTCAGCGGCATTAATCTGGTCTTTTGATATCGCTGGCGACAGCGGCTTCATTTCACAAATAGCATCACAATAGCATCAGCGCTACCCAGCTAGGATTAGCAATGTTTTCTTTGACTAAATGAAAAGCTTTACTTATAAACACCTCCATTGTTTCTATTTCAGACGATGACAGAGGAGCTAAAGCGCCCAACCTGTCAATCATCCGACCGGCGCGCCAGGAAATGCCTGACAAAGTTGAACCGACGATGAAGAGGAACTTTCAATCCGTCCATTGTCTAGTCCGGACCTGTCGCCGGTCGAGCACGTGAAGGGACGAACGAACCTCCAGCATGGAGGGAAACCGGAGAACCAGTGGAGAACATGGAGACTCCGCACAGCCTGCTAGGCTACGAGGCTAACAACTGATACCAACTAGCGCAAAAACACAACAACAACGCGGCCATTTGGTCGATTCCCGTTCCCAACTCACGAGATGTACGAACCGAGCAGGACAGCGAGCAGAAGAAATGGTAGATGTTCTGGCTGAGATGGTTGGAGCTGCCTGGCAGGAGGTCTTCAGCTGCGGTTGCCAACCGTTTTTGTACCAGGGACTCGTTTTATGCGGGAAAATGTTTTGGCGCAGGGGTTAACACGGCAATTACACTTTATATTGGGCAATTACAACCATTTTGCACTATCATAAAAAAAATAATAAATAAAAATAAAGTTTTGAGGGTTTCCTAGCTTCATTAGCTGGCCGTTCACCACAAATAACGCAGTGTTACCTACATATCACCTGTTGCAATGAACCCATAACTAATGTAGGAATCTTGATATACAGTATACCCTTGTTTTTCACGTGGTTAAATTCCAAAAAGAACCCGTGATAGGCAAAATCCGTGAAGTAGAAATCTTTATCTGTTTTTTTTTTTATTATTATACAATTAAATACTCTATTATACATCGCTGCTGTCGTCCTTATGTTTTTTTCTTCCTTCTTTATGGAACGAACGGAAGATTCATTCATTCCGTAATGCTGACCTACAGCCGCATAGCTTTTACCTTCCCTTAGCATGTCCAGAAGTTTAACTTTATCTGCGATAGATAGCATCTTCCGCTGCCTTTTGGGCCCTTTTGTTGCTCCAGAGCGTTTTGTCAACATTATGGGTTTTAGAAAAACTGGAAATTGCGAGAGAATTTGCACGTACGTCATGTAAATTTGGCAAGCTGCTTTACGTACGCGTACATATTAAACTGCGACGTTATTGACGCACAGGTAGAGAAGAAGCGGAGTGACTCTTTAGCCAATCAGAATGCAGAACACAATGCACCATGCAAATCCGTGAAGTAGCGAAACCGTGAAAAGTAAAGCGCGTTATAGCGAGGGATCGCTGTATTCTTTTTAAATGCAGCTTTTTTTTCGCCGGCAGTCTGCGACGCTTCTGCCGCCTCATCGTTCGCCGATTTCCTCCCGAAAAAGCGTCTTTTGTTTCTGGCTGGTTTTCTTTTCAAGGGCTAGCTCGTGGTAGCTGATGTCTGAAATGGCGCAACAGAGTTGAGGCGAAAGGTTTTTCGAAATAAGAATGAAAATATTGTTTGGGAGAGCGAGAACGATTTTCTTTGCAGACCGATACCGAATGATCCAGGCGTTGGGGACCCCTGGTCTAGAGGAGGACCAAAGAGAAGATTTAGGGACGTAATGAGGGTATGAAGTTAGCTGGTGTTGAAATGAGCGAAGATCTTCCACAGCCGTGTCTTCCTTTCTGCGGGCCAAACGCGTACATATGTAGGGGAAATACCAGGATTACCGCCGAGCTCGTCATTCCACGGATAGAACTCAGTCGGCGCCGGCATCCGATGCCCTTACGTAACACCAGAGGGTCTGTGTAATGGAGCATTACATTACATTAATCCCCGTGACATCCAACGCAAACTGGAATCAATTAAAGCAACTGATATGACAGCGAGCAAGCGGCTGGCGTTCCAGTCACGCACGCGCAAAAAAAAAAAAAAAAATGGATCTGACACCGTAACCTGACCTGAGAATGACCCGCTAGATGAACGGACCCGTCGTGACATGTTGGCTTTCCTCTCTGAGAACCAGGAGAGGCTGAGCGGTGGACGGAGCGAGGCTCGGCGGGAGCTCGCCGTTTGTTTTCCTATAAACAAAGCGCCGTTTCCTTGACGCGGGGCATCAGGCGAAGCTGATTTTAGCTCCCGGGATTCGCGGAGGACTCGAGGAGAATCTTGTGATGGAGATGACAGAAGCAAAACAACCACACGCTCCGAAACAGCATAATCACACTCTGTGATTCGGACAAAAAAAGAAGAGGAGAAGAGCTTTGTCTGGTTCTCGTCGAGGACAGAAACATCTCAGGTGACGCATCGGGGACGGCGCGTCACGCCGCTGCACTTCGATACCGAGCGTTTCCGACGGATCCTGAAGAACTCGCTGTCGGCGAGCCCTTCGCTACCATTTCCTGTTGTTCCGCAGCTTCTAATTGCTCCTCTGGTAAGTGTTTCTTCGGCGCGAGCGGTTCCACGTGAGCCCATGTCAACAATTTCCTCCCTCGCTAAAGCCTCGGCTCGAACCGCTGGGATCATATGACCTGCCGCGACCGCAGCTCTACATCTACGGACGTTTCTTTGCCTCCTTGTCAACACGACAAGCTGCGAAAGCTACTTTTCGGCCTTCACGTCCAACCCCTGCAGGACAACGCGTCAAGCTAATGCTAGCCTGCGCCGCTACATCCCGGCTAAGCACCTTTGCATTAACATCTAAACGGGTGTACTTGCATTCCCTCATGTCCAAGTGATTATTTTGACGATCCATATTTGACAACTCCAAGCTGTAGAAACTTGGATGCTTATCGGATTTAATGCATACGAGGTGATGTGTATTTGTGTAGCCTAAGGATATCAACACCCTATATCAAGGTGTGTCTAACTATCAGACAGATTCTTATCCTCAGGAAAAATGTGCCGAAAAAAGAGATCTAACTGACTCCGAGAAGGCAAAAATTATAGAAAGTCTTGCACTCTTGAAATCTGTACGATATTGGGGCGTGGTCACAGAACCATCAACGTTTTGTTGCAAGAAACGTCCCGCGAAAAAAAGACGCAAATTAACCTCCAAAGATTTGAGAAGAATGAACCACGAAGCTAGCAGGAAGCCATTCTCCTCCAGCGCTGCCGTATTTATCCCACAACTACAACCTGCCCGGAGTGTCAAGAAGTGTTCGGTTCTCAGAGACAAGGCTGAGAAAGGCTGAAACCCGAGCGCCTCTCAACAAGACACATAAGTTGAAGCGTCAAGAATGGGCAAAGAAATATCTGACGACAGATTTTTCAAAGGTTTTGTGGACTGATGAGATGAGAGTGACTCTTGATGGACGGACCCGTGGTCTAAGCGCTAACGGCTACAGGTATTATTAAAGATGAGCAAGTTGGACTTTTTCGGGTTGAAATTGAACTCCAAATCAACTCTCAGACCTACTGCCAATTTTTAGAAGACACTTTTTTTCAAGCAGTGGAATCTTCAAGACCAGTCAAGGTCTTGACGATGAAACCCTAACAACGTGGCCCCCTTCATCACCGGACTTAAACCCTATTGAGAACTTTTGGGTTCTTCTTGATCAGATCGAGAAGCTGACTGAATGGAAGGCATGTGACTGTTATATTGGTATTGTTTTGGAAATTTCAAAAATGCTTTTGTTTGTGAATTTTGAGTTTGTTTATTATTCTCTCTTTAACAGGTGAAAATAAACAAGTGAGATGGGAAAACCTGTGTTTTTCATTTAGTTGCATATTAATCCTGTACATGAATAGTTGGCTAATAATGGTGTACAAAATTTCACTTGTACTACTTAAATATGCAGTTTTGAGGGTTTGTTGACATTTTGTATTGACCAAGAGCACTGTAGTTGTACAATAACAAAATTAATCCTCAAAAATACAACATTCCTTATAATGGTGCGGGCAGTTTACAACCAGCCAGAAAGCATCTCCGCGTTCTTGCAGATTCCATACCGAGAAGTGATGTCGGCAAAGAGGCCTCGTCTGCAACCTCGACTCTCTGACCTTTAAAATATTTACAGCGTTCTGCAGTGGCCTGTCTGCTCGGTGAATCCGCCTTGGATTTTGAGTCAAAAGGTGTCTCGTTGCCTACTCGTCGTGACAGAGGAGGGGGGGGCGAAACAAAAAAATCTTGAGAACTTCCTATCGCCGACTGATAGCATCGATTCTGTCTGACCCTCAGGTATGCTTCGACTTCCGGCTGCTGCCTGGAGGATCCGCTCACACACGTACGTCAAATATTTGCCGACTCCGGGCAGGTAATCCGCACGAGAGCGGCAAAGCGCAAAGGAAAGTCAAAAACTTCAGGGCCGAAAGGACAGCGAGCACAATTTCACAATTTTTTTACAAATGATTCTTATTCCTTGCGCGTGATGCAATATCACGGTATTAGAAGCGATTCTGCCTCCACGTTTACCAATTTTCCAAACAGGTTTCTAATGGACTTCCACAAACCAGTTATGAAAGCGGCGCTTCACCGAGCGACGGCTTTGTCACGGTGGTTCACGGCAGCTCGGACGATGTAAGAAGGGTTAAACATCATTCACGAGAAGCAATTGCGCACAACCAGGTAAAGCAGCTCATCGTCATTTCTCTCGGTACTTTTGAATTCATTGTAACCGGACGCAGCACAAAGAGGGACATGAAAAACCAGGGACCCGCAGCCGGGAACCAACGGACTTGATGAACCGCGAGGGTGACGGAGGAGGTCGAGTGTTTGGACGTACCTGCAGCTCGCACCAAGCCACTTCCACCGTCGTCTCCGTGTCCAGTCCCTTGTAGACCGTCTTGAAGGACCCTCGTCCGATCTCGATGTCGAATTTCAAGAAGCGTCCGTCGGGCGAAGTGCCGACCGCCTTGGTCTCCACTTCCTCGATGTCCTCCTGCACTCGTTTCTCCGCCTCTCTCTGCTCCGCTCTTGCTTTCGCTAACTCTATCTCCCGCTCCTTCTCCTCCGTCGGGCTACCGACGCTATCGACGTGCTCTATTACTTTCCTATCTTTAGCTTCCTCCTGTGCGTCCCCTCGTTTGGGACTACATGTCAGATCGGGTCGCTTCTCCGCCCCTTTGTCGGAAACCTCCGATGCGGTCAGCCTGGGCTCTTTGACCGCCCGGTCTACGCTGTAATCAACGCCGCTACCGGCGGTAGCTACACGTGGGTTGCCGTCCACCCCTAGATCCCCCTCTGCAGCTTGTATTTGCCCCTGCGCGAGCGCGCCGCCGCCCTCTAAGCCAGGCTGAGGGGCGGCGGCGCATTGCAAATACGGCCCTCGGAGAGCCTCCCGGCTGCCGGCGTCCCGGCCTCCCGGTCCGGGCCGAGAGGCCTGGTGAGGAAACAGAGCGGGAAGCCCCTCGCAGTCTGGAGGAGAGGCGAGTATCACGGCCGCCTTGCTGGGCAGGTCCAAGGCCGTGGCGTTGGAGTCGGAGATGACGCTCCGGCGGAAGAAACGGTGCTCGGCCGTTTTGGAGTCTCGATCCATCGTGTGGCGTCTACGTCTAACCTCCGGCTGCCCGTCCAGTTTCTCCACTACATGCGAGTCTGAACTGGCTGAGCCGTTCACATTCTTGTGGGGGGTCTGAGGAGATGGACAGGGGGAGACCGACGGAGGAGGGGGGGCCATGAATTTCACCACTTTGCCTTGGTTATTGCTTTCCGACATTCCTCCCGCAGGCAAACGCGACAAGAGGAATTCCGTACGACAAAAAGGGAACTCCACGTAAGCCACCGTATGTCAAAGCCGTAAAAAGGGGACAAAAAAAAAAAAAAAAACTCAACCTCCGAAGCGTCTTCTCCGACGGAAATCTTGAAAAAATAAACAGATCGGGGTCTGACGGATGGGACGTTCGAGTCAATGGAAGGTGGAAATCCGGGTCACGTAGTCCCGTCGGACGATGTTTCTACGCCTTCTAGAGATATCAACGTTTCCCACAGTTCCTATAAGGCCCTTCCGCGCAGGGGAGCGGGCGGCCCCGGGAAAGAGGGCGGGGCTTTCTTTTAAAGATCGGGGAGGAAGAGGACGGAAGGCCGCCGCGGGAGGGGGGTTGCGAGCGCTCGGATGAGGCGACACCCGTCAAATCAACACCCAAATCCATCCTGCTGCCATCCAGAGAGCAACCGACTAGACATGGAAAAGCTAAAGCCGTGACCTCGCAGAGCCCGATTGGAGGAAATACGACGGACTAAAGCTCCGCTCGAAGGGTCGGGGGAGTCCGGGGTCCACTCTGCTCACCGAAGGCGGGACTCCCGAGGGGTCGCCGGGGCTGGTTCGGCCGAGCCCGACCCGGCTCTGTTGGCTGTCGTCCTTGTGACTGGAAATGACACAAACAAACAAAAAAAAGGAAGTGAGAGGCCGGATGAAAAAGGTATTTGCATCATCTCGCTCATAAAAGCCGCCATCCACTTCCTCCTGCCGCCATACGCAGCGGAACAACCTCCCATTGCCTCCAATAAGACCAGAAAAGATTAGATAATCCCTCATCGGCCTGATCACAGGGAGGCGGCGGATCAAACCCGTAGAACGAGCGGCTGGATCTTCACTCCGTGAAGGCTAGATGTGGAAACGGCGAGAAAAGAGGAAGGACGCCGCCGTCGAACGATTCCCCGAAACCAGAAATACAGCGGCAGACCGTCTTTGCGGGTTCCTTTGGTCGTCTTAGCTTCGCCCGGGAAGTCGGCCTGGGGACTTTCACCCGGTCCACCACGGGGCATTAAACTTTGATTGATCTGCTGATATTCCATTAACGGATCGCTTTGCGATTGGCTGCCGCTACCGAGTAGTAGCCGCGACAAAAGCGATCGAGATAATGATTGACAGAGTAACGCGCCTCCTTCAAGATCCTTTATGGATCCTTTCCCAGGTTTGCGATCGACGACCGTCTGAGGTCACGCCTTCAGCGCTGCCGCTCAACAGGCCGGAACGCGTCTCCGTTTACGTTGCGTAATCTTATAATGACTTATAATGACATAATGACTATGCAGATGAAAATATCTTGTAGTCAGATCCCTGCCGTGGAGATTTTCGACCCCCTTCGCCGCCGGAGCGGCTGGTAAAACACTCGAGCTGTCAGATACGCTAACGTTTTAGCGCCATTTGGCTGCTGATCAGTGGGATGAGTGACGGGTGGGATGAACGTCGGCCAAACGTTGCAGCTCGGGAGCACGGGAGTCCTGGCTTTACGCTAAAGAAAAAAAAACAAAAACGCATCCAAACAGTTTACTTGGTTCTGCGGAGGCTGAATATTCCGACGCTGTTATAAAGACGCAAATCCATCAGTACATTTAGGCACAAAAACAACCCATGACTGCACTCATGGCTCCGGTTTCATCAGCGAACATGTGAGCTTGTGTTGAGTCAGGCACAATCTTTCATTCCCGCATCCCACCCGAAATTTCTCCCCCGCTCTACTGCCCCCGCCGCCACCCCCGCCACCCCGCCTGAATTGCCCCGGTGAAGTTAACGCGGTGGAGTGATGCAGCGGCGCGGGCCTAATTGCTCCACGTTCCAAATTTAGCCCCAAAGTCGCCGCGGTCTTGCTAACCCCGAGGTCGGAACGCTCTCCGGCAGTTTAAAAGCTTAAGAGGTCAACCGGAGCGGCAACAAGGAGAAACACTTTGCTAGGAAAAAAAATATAAATTAAAAAATGAAAAGTTGGGGAAGGTTTAAAAACGGCGGGTACAACGGCGTTACGTAACGTCCTACATATAACTCCCATTCTGTTTCCATAGAGGCACCGGCTCATAACACAGACGCGTGATTCCGGAGATTACTCAGAGCCTTTTCACACTTGTTTAAGGAAAAGAAAAACAACCTCTGTGTATCCCGGGCCTCTTCCATGTGGACGAGGTGGGATTTCTGCAGGGGTGAAGAGCTTTAGATCGAGCTAACAGCCGTTACGATTTGAAATCATCCGACTTTTGGGTGCCGGGTGTCGGAGACTCCCGCTCAGGTGTGGAGCCCCGGGACCGTCAATTAGATGATAAAAAGCCGCGATGACTTGATGTCAGCTTCGGAGGCGGCTCAGACCGATGACGTTACCGGCGTTGTAAACGAACCCTGGAACAGGGCGCGACAGGTAGGGCCAGCTCAGCGCTTCACGGGTTTGAAAACGCCCTCCTCGCAGCTGATTTAGGAGACGGGCCTCGGGATCCCAACGGCGGCTGGGGGGGTGTTGCTAAGACGAGACGCGATCCCTTGGAGCCTTCGGCGGAGGACGACCCCTGGCAGAACTGAAGTGTAATATTTGCACGTGGGGGTGGGACTGCAAAACAAGTCATGACGCTCGTCTGGTTTTGTTCGTCGGCTGCACGGGTTGAAGTTTGAAGAGCTCCGTGCAGGCCAGGCCGGTCCTCCGCGGACAGAAATACCACGCATAAATATTCAAGAGCGGGCCACGAGTTCCTGCTCGAAGCGTGATATCCACAGGAAGGAGTGAGAAGGCGGTGGAAATGTGAAGTGTTAGTTTGTCACGCGTTTTATTTTGTTTGAAGATCACTGTGTTGAGAGGGGGGGGGGGGGGGGAATCAACCTGTTTTAAATTTAACATTTGTTTGTCTCCCTCTCTATTTGTCAATTTCAGACGAAATCCGTTTGTTTTTCCAGAGTTTCTTTGAGGTGAAATCAAAATAAAACAGAAATGCATTGAGGAGAAGAGCAGAAACAAAGTGAAGGGGGTGGAGGTGTCTCTGCAGCCTGTTGAGGAACTCCGGCGGTTTTTCTGCAAACTCTTCAAACTATTCTGAGAAATCGCTTGAAAAAAAAAAATGCAACAAAAATAGTGAATAAAAAATGGAGAAAAACGCCAAAACAGTTACCTCTTACATCTGTGTGCGCCGGCGCCGTGGAGGTGCGAAGGGGGAGAAAGTAGATGGGGGAAGCCGGTGGCCCCTCCGCGGGGGGCCCGCCTGAGTCAGGCCCGCGGCCGGTCCCCCCGCGGCGGGAGGGAGGCGGGGAGGAGGGACGGTCCCGCCGGCGGAGCTCGGGCAGCGGTACGAGCGGGGCGGCGCGGCCGGCCGACGGGCTCCCCTCGGCGGGCGCGGGTCCTCCGGCGCTCCGCTCCCCCCAGCCCTCCCGGCTCCGGCAACCGCGACTACAACGACGCGGCGGCGGCGGCGGCGGTGTCCGCTCTGCGATGCCGTGTCCGCGAACACATCCACGTCCCGTCCGCCGATGCGTTTTCCGACGGGCCGTTCGGGGTTCGGTAGATCCGCGGGTGTCGGTTTCCCCGGTAGGAGCCACGGGACGACGGCGGCGGCGGCGGCGGCGGCTCCGGTCGGCTCTCCGGCGATGACTCGACAAGACGACGGCTGGGCTCTCTCACAGAGGTGCCGCGTCAAGCTAGCCGTACTGAAGCCGCTCCATAAACCGGATCCGACACTTTGACTTTCAAAATAAAAGTCCGCCGTAGCGCAGTTGTGGTTTGGCGTGTGTGTGTGTGTGTGTGTATGAGATTAAATGAATTTTTGTGTGCTCATTAGACATTTCCGACGAGGTTTACTTAAAATCAAATTGTTTATTTTGTTTTTTATTTCATTATTTGACGCGATTGCCCCTACATTGCGCTGTTTATTTTATCTTACTGCGTGTTTCCAGCGCTTCCCTTTACGAAAATTTCTCTACTTTATTCAAGAGATTTTAAATCGGTCTTCTCGTACCCGAAAAAAGCCCGTTTTGAACCGGGTTGTCTATTCAGACGAGGCGGGACGTCGTCACGAAAACTTTTATTTTGTTGGATTTTACCGGAAGTTCCGCGCTGTGTTTTGGTGGCATTGACAACGGCGGCGGGCGGACGACACATGTTCTTCCTCATGGTTTATTTTGTATCTCATTCATAAACATCTTTGACCAACGCGCACGCGTGCTTGTGTATGTGTGTGTGTATATGTGTGTATGATTGTTACCAACACAAAGAAGCGGCGACGACGGTGTTTATACATTTCACGGTTTTATTTAAAGGGTCTAAACAACACTGACTCCTTGCAGCCCTTTGCAAGAACAGGAAACGGTTTGCAGAAGCTCTGCAGCGTGAAGGACCCTGCAGGGGGCCGGAATCTTCCACAGGGACATGAATTTAAGCTCCGCACCTTAAATCCCCCTTTAAGACTCAAAATCCAAGCGGCTACAAAGAGTCAAACGCCCGGGCCGGTCCCACGGCTGCAGCCACAGGAGATGACCCTGCAGGGCAGAGAGGAGGAGGTGGAGATAATAAATCACCAAAGAGGCAGTGGAGGAACTTTTTTGGAGTTTAACTCACACCTGGGATAAATAATTATTTACAACAAACAGTTCAAGTGGGAGCTTATTCGCTTCGTGGCCACAGATGGTTTCGTCCTCGTAATGTTTATTCCAGAAAATCCCTCTAAAATAAGAAACGCGTGTGTGTGCGTTTTCTTTTTTAGCACCTGGCAACCCTGCAAAAAGATAATCTCCCAGAAAAGTAAACAATGGACAAATGCCAGGAGGAGAAACCCCAGCGGGAAACATCACCCATACAACTCCTTCACGGAATTCCTGCCCGTATCTGCAGAAATACATGTCTTATCGCCATTTCCTCTCATAAAAGCGGGGCCGATGCGGTCTGCAATGCCGCCGTGCAATCGGCAAACACCTCCGGAACGATGGAGCTCTGCAAAGATGGGCCTCCGAACCCACCGCTCTCGCCAAAGAAAACAAAAAAAACAAAAAAAAAAAAAGCCAGGTGAAACTGGGTCACGGACGCGTGGCATCGGGGCTTCACTTGACCGCCGGGCGTTTGCAGCACAACAAGCCGGTCTGTGTGAGCGGGGGAGGAAAACCAAGTCTGGGTCCTGATTCCTGACCTGGGCGTGTTTGCTGTGTGTGTGTGTGTGTGTGTGTGTGTGACTGTATCAGAATTTCTTTAATTGGCCAAATGTGCAATGCACACAGTTCGGTATGACAGCGTCCTGTTAGGATGAGAGAATAAGTTGTAGAAATGTAATCTTAGCAATAAGTAGCAATAGCTAACCAAAGTTGTGCTTCTGGAAATCCGCAGCAGATCCTGGGCTTCCCGACGCCCCTCATCACGAACGGGCGAGTGTTCGATCCGTCTTGAATGGAGCTGAGAACGACCTTCGGACGCGCAAACAGACAAAGCATAGCATAGTAGCATGGTGGCAGTCGTTGGCGCTATGCTTTTTTGTGCTTTTTTTCAGTAGGTTAGCCTCATTACGGCTCCCAAAATGGTCGAAGGTGTCAGTGACAGTGGGGTTAAGAAGAATCACAGTGAATCTGAAGAAGGAAATAAAAGCAAAACATCTCGCCAAGCCCTAAGACGCGGCTAAGTCGGCCTTCTGTACAATCCTGGAGAGCAAAGATGCGCTAAAGACGGCTGTCGTGGCGACGATGTTAGCAAAGAAAAAGGTCTCAAGTGTTGGTAGAAGTACAAAAGTGATTTCTAGTTTGGAATTATGAAGGACAACTGGCTGGAGATAGCATTAGTGTTAGCATTAGCGACTTAAGTCAACCTTAAGTACGATCCCCGAGAGCAAAGATGCGCTAAAGACAGCTGACGTGGCAACGACGTTAGCAAAAGAAAGGTCTCAAATCTTTGTAGAAGTACAAAAGTGATTGTTAGTTTGGAATAATGAAGGACA
This sequence comes from Fistularia commersonii, assembly GCF_037954325.1. Classification (NCBI taxonomy): domain Eukaryota; kingdom Metazoa; phylum Chordata; class Actinopteri; order Syngnathiformes; family Fistulariidae; genus Fistularia; species Fistularia commersonii. Next base: position 20,160,738 of record NC_141288.1, on the reverse strand, counting down.
ACTAGCCGGAGATAGCATTAGCGTTTGCATTAGCAAGGGGAATCAGCTTTTGCTGATTTAGTGAAGTAAAAGTACTGTTGAGAAGAGAAAGAAAAGTAGAAACGCAGTGCTATTCAAGGCTAGCTTTACTTCCTCTCTGTGTTTTTGCAACATATAAGCCCATAACGCTCTCCAAAGAGTGCAGTTTGTTTTTCAATCCCGAAAACGGATCGATGGGGTCAAAGGACGGATGACCTTCGTAAGTTTCTACCGCGCACGATGTCAGTTGGAAACCGAGACGACAACGAGAAAGGCACGTCTTTGGCGTGGAATCAGTGCCGTCGCATGCAAAGCGACTCTCCGAAGCAACAAGTAGAAATACAAATAAAGCTCATTTCCCTGGAAACACAGCTTTTGTGATATATTTACTCGTTAAAAATCCCCCAGCGGATGATTTCAAGTATTTGCAGCTCATTCCTCTTGGTTTTAGATGAAGATCTCATCTGTTCAGGCAAACAGTTCAGTCAAATACTCATGAAATCTGACATTATTCTTCTTAAAGTATTAATTTGTTCATTCATTAACAAACAAATAAATCCGAGTCGTGACTCCGATGCAGCTCTTCTGCAGCTCAGCGCTTCCAGGTGGAAAAAAAACCTGGAAAGCAGCGTGTTTGATATGAACGGCGGCGTGCAGGTTGTTACAAAATGACAGCAAGGCCATCCATCCGCACACACACACACACACACACCTTGACACACACACACTTTGACACACCCTCCTCTCAGAAAGCCGTAAAACCGCCCTTAACTGCAAATTACCCTGTCAGGATGAATGATTTATCTCCCTCCCTCCTTCCCTCTCTCTCTCTTTCTGCACATTTTAACCCCAAACACCTACAGAGTGCAGCCGAGGCGCAGCCGAGCCCTCAGGTAACTTCTCAGCTCAGCTTCCTCTTCACCCTCTTCGCCACATGGGTCAAACTAACGGCCCGCGGGCCAAAAGTGGCCCGTCGTATCATTTCCAGCGGCCAGCCAGAACATCTTAGAATGACTGATTGTCTCTTTCATATAAACTCAAAGAACTTCCTTTCATGCACACGCGCTGCAATATTTAACATGCAAATTCATGCATAATTCAGTATATTTATATCCCATATATACAGGAATGAATGAGTGAATTATTATACAATGCTGCGGATGTTTTTTTTTTTTTTATTGTATTACGTACAAATAAAAATGATAATACCGTAATTTCCAGGCGATAAGCGGCGACTTTTTTCACTTCAACAACGATAATATTTGGATTATTTTGGAGCGTCACGCCACTAAAACATTTATCCTCGTCACCGATGAAATGATCGGGAAATTGTGAGTCCGTTCAACTCCGACACCGAAAAAGACCATTTTGACGGTTTTAGTGCGCAGGAGGAAGCTAAAGATAGCGACCGGCTAGCCGGTGCAGCTAATATTGAAGTAAATATTGAGGTGATTACGAAGTAAGTACGGTAGTAGGAATTTCAAAAGTGGAATTGTGAAAAATGTTGGTGGTTTTTGTTTTTATTCACTTGGATTGCAAGGATTTACAGGACTGTCTAAGAAAATTAGAATATTGTGATAAAGTTCTTTATCTTCTGTAATGCAAGTACAAAAACAAGAATGTCATACATTCTGGATTCATTACATATCAACTGAAATATTGCAAGCCATTTATTATTTTAATATTGCTGATTATGGCTTACATCGTAAGAAAACTCAAAATACTAGAATATCATGAAAAAGTTTTGTTTTTTTTAATTGCATAACTTAATGTAAACATCATGTTTGTACATCAATGCAAATGTGAGATTTTGGATTCGATTGAGTCACAAATGAATTCATTGATTGGTGGAATAATGTGGGTTTCTTAACGTGACAATATCAGAATCCGAATCTGAATACTTTATTGAAATTGCTTTTTGTCGAAAGCAGCTCCTGCTACAGAGTCAAGTGGAGAAGAATCAAAATGGAATAAAATAGCGAATGATAAAAGTAAAATAAAAAGAACAGTAAAGATCAAAAGTAAAAATAAAGTTATGTAACAATATATAAAAATATATGTAATGTGTGTATTTTCAAGTACATGTATATATTACATGTAGTCATTTTGTGTAGAACTAGGCGTAAATTAAATTATTTACCGCGGATACGGAGGATATAAAAGGATTTATGACATAACAGAGCAACTAGTAAACATCTTTTTTTTTCTTTTACATCTATGCAAATGCGTACGTAACATTTTGGATTTGAATGACTCATAAATTCAGAGTTATTAGAGGAGTTACATTAATTTTACATTACATTTAGATCGATTTCTACTGATGCTGCCCTCGGTGGAAATGAGTTTGACCGCCCCGCTCCTCGATTTCAGGATTTCCTGAGAAAAATATCAACACTGGACGACAAGAGCGTTTAATCCAGAATCGCACATCGGCCGGGGAAAAGCTGAAATGGTGTTTCTGCAGAACGGATGGAGGGATGGATGATGAATGAGACGGAACAAAGGGTTCTGAGTCCTGCAAAGGTGAATATTTTCCAGTCACAGACGGACCTGAGAGACGTATCTTTACGATAAAATATGCATCCGAGCGCTGATATTTTGGGTGAAAAAAAAAAAAAAACGAAGCTGATTTTGACGGGCGAGCCTTCGGCGGCGAACTCAAAGCGACCTTTCCCCGCTCACGTCCGAGGGAGGAAACCTTCTTCTGAAACCGTCTCGCCGTTCAAATATCCCAAATGTTGTTTTATTCGTGTCGGGCGTCGCCGATGGAACGGAGACGTCTTTGGCGCAAATGTTTTAAAAACAATGTTTGGTCCCTAATCTGCTGGATTCCTGTCATTCCTTGGCATTTGAGAAGGTGGAGGGGAGACCTTTAAAAAAAACACGTTCTCCTCATTTTTCACCACGGAGGCGACGATATAAAAATACGTGCCGGCTCTTGGTCGTCATCTTCGCCGATATTCACCCCCCCGGCGTCAGACACCCTATAGAGTCGGCCTTTTTTATTTCGGGAAACGCCCGACGTGTGTGTGGGAGATCGTAAAACTGCCTTTGTGATGGTTTTCCACGAGGGAGAAGGATGTTATGTGACGTCTCCGAAGCCCGGACACATGTCTTTAAGTCTATTTTGGGAGCGGGGTTGTGTTCAGTCACAGGGCTCGGCTTGCCTTGCCGTGAATCCCACTACCTTTTCTTGGAAAGAGCCGACCCGCGCACCTCTGCGTTTAAAAACATTTCAAATACGCCGCGTACCCCGACTCGCGGGAATAACTTTTTTCAGTGACGGACACGTGAAAATCCTGAATCCTGAGGCTGAGCGGTTTGTTTTGTTTTGCCTGTAAATCCCGAATTTGCCGATTCTCCCCCCCCCGTGACCTTCCCTGACCTCGATTTTGACTTATTTCCACATTCATTCTCTCCGCAGTCGCTTCCTCTTACGCACAGTCGACTATTTAAATTTGATGAACATCTGTTCCTTTAATAACTCGGGTGAGCTACAACATGACTGAAAGTGGATACCATAAGTGTTTGGGGGATGTGAAATCATTTATGTAAATCCACCAAGACTTCTCAGCAGAGTTTAGTGAGGCGGGGGACGCTTCTCCGCTCAACATGATTATGACTGTCAGTAACTGTGGAAATGTGTGTGTGTGTTGGATAACTTTGTGTCGCAACAGTGTTCCTTTCACTTCCCTTCCTGTGTACCAGAATGTGTGCATCCCTCTTTTTTCAGATGGTATTTAGAGAGAAAATGAGAAATGATGCACAGGCTTCCCATCCTGATTAAACTGCTTCAAGCAAGACTTAATCTGCCGTCAATGCGGCTGGAAATATGTGATTTTAATATAATATGAAATTTAAGTCAGTCAATATGAAATGAATTTAAAGACACGCCTTGAAAAAGGAAGACTCGCTTAAAAATTATGATTTTTATCACATTTGTAGAGTGCGGATCACATGCAGTACCAACTTTTACCAGAGGGTGTCGCTGTTTCCAACTCATACAAGTGTCTATTTTGATGGTTTTAATGCTATTTATTTTCACTTTTACTCAGTTTACCCTTTTTTTTTCCTCCCGGTCTTGGCCCTATACGTGAACTCAAACCCTGGCCAAAGAAAATATTCATCTTCGCATCCCCTCCTCCTCGCACCAGGCTGAATTAGAGGCAATTAACGCAAATCAGCCGTCTCTCCCAGCGGGGCAGGGGGAGGTTAAATATGACATGGTGCTTTTCGCTGAGTTGTAATTGTGAGAAGGAAATGCCTTGGAGGACTGGAGGCCAGACACATTTCATTTAACAAAGCTTGATTAGAGACGGGGGAGAAAAGATGGAAAGCCCTCAGTCTGGGATATACATACTGCTCAAAAAATAAAGGCGACACTCCAACAACACAATGTAACAGCAAGTCAATCTCACTTGTGTGAAATCAAAGTGTCCACTTAGGAAGCAACACCCATTCATTTGGACTCGTTTTAAGGACATTGCAACCACGCTGGATCAGCCCGGAGTGTGTTTTTACACTTTCAGTTGGAGTGTGACTCCAAATCCAGACCTCCATGGGTTCATACATTTAATTTCCATTGATTATTGTTGTGCGATTTCATTGTCATCAGGTATTTCATAAGAATATTTCATTCATTCCAATGTAGGATGTGTTATTTTAGGCAAAACTGTTCTCAGTTCTACTACCTCGGTGGTGGATCAAACTTCCGGAAGCAACAAGACTAGCATCATCTCTCTCAACCTTCAAGAAACAGGTGAAAACTTTTCTCTTTCAGGACTTTTTACAGCGCTGATGCTTGAGCTGCCCCAGATCAGGTTAGGCACCAAGCTAGGCTATGCAGTGTGTGTGTGTGTGTGTGTGTACGTATGTGTGCGTTTTTGTCTTAAAAAAAAAAAAAAACTGCTAGTGAGGAATTAAGTGACCTATAAAGAATATAGTATAATGTGTATCTTGTTATGAGGTTTTGTAAGAATGTGTGTGACTCTGTTAAAGAACCTGTTCTAATAAATGTTCAAAAAAAAAACAAAAAAAAAAAAAAACTAACCCAAGCTTACTGTTCTGTATATTTCCTGTGCATCTTGTATTTGCAAGTGTTATTTGCAGTGCTTATGTCCTCTATTGTAAGTCGCTTTGGAGAAAAGCGTCTGCCAAATGTAATGTAATGTAATTTTAGTGTTCCCTATATATATATATATATATACACTGCTCAAAAAAATAAAGGGAACACTTAAAAAACACATCCTAGATCTAAATGAATGAAATATTCTTATGAAATACCTTGCTCTTTCCACAGTTGAATGTGCTGACAACAAAATCACACAAAAATGATCAATGGAAATCAATTGTATCAACCCATGGAGGTCTGGATTAGGAATCACACTCAAAATTAAAGTGTAAAAACAAACTCCAGGCTGATCCAACGTGATGTAATGTCCTTAAAACAAGTCAAAATGAATCTGTGTTGCTTCCTGAGTGGACACTATGATTTCACACAAGTGTGATTGACTTGGAGTTACATTGTGTTGTTCAAGTGTTCCCTTTATTTTTTTGAGCAGTATATATATATATAGGAACTGAATGGAAACTATTTGATAAAACAAAAGGAACATGCATTTGCATTCATCCCGTCTTTGTGTTTCATGTGCTAGTTTGTCACTTGCATCAGGGTTGTCGGGTTTGGACGCTCCTGGCGGGCGCGTGGCTCTTCCTCCCACGTCGATCTGGCTCGTCTTCGGCGGCGACGCTCCAAAGCCAGGAACGTTCTTTCTGCTCCTTCGTCTCGGGTGCAGCCGCGTTTCGGGTCCGAGGCATTTATGCGTGACGTCTTCGGAACAGCCGCCGCTAGCTTGAACCGTCGTAGAAGAGAAGAATCTGACCCCGTGTGTGAAAACGGCGAGGAGGTCACGGGTGGTCGGAGAAGGTGTGTCCTGAGAACCGCAGGCCCGGAACGTTCACTAGATGGAGAGTATGCTTGTAATCGAATTGTGCAACCCTCTGCGGTTTGCTTAAAACACACTTGTGTGTCCCGTTTTTTTTTTCTCTGTGTAAACAACATGTCACCGCCGGGTCCCGCTCGCTGACATTCGCCAGTCTTTCATTTACTTGTAATTCTGCGATCGCTCCTGCAGAACTGGCTTTTTAAGCCGTTCTAAAAACAGTGCGGTGTAGAGTTACATTTGCGTGGCGTGTGAACACGGGGGTCTTGAGTACCTCGGAGCCGATTGGACGCTGCAGATGACTCCGCCAACGATGTCCTTGTCCTTATCCGTATCTCTCCAAACGACGCTCCGTCACCTGCAGATAGAAGAGCGGTGTGAAATTCCAAAAGGTTCAGCCCGACGGTAGCGCGACGTCCGGACACACAAACGTTTAGCGGGACGTATTTTACTCGCGATCGTCACGAGGATGGATTTCCTCGGTAACGGCGTCTTTGTTTGGTGTGGCGGTGCAGCTTTTGCACATCGTACTGGATCTAAAGTTCTAAAATAAGGGTCGAGATAAACCTTAAAACTGCTGAAATGTGTCTCTGCAGTCGTCATTTCTACTAAGTGGTGAATTTAATGGTGATAAGTCAAGTTGGATTTTATTTCTGCAGCGACACAAATTTATCTGCCATTCCTCCCGTGCAGGGCAGGTTTACGATAAGATAAGATAAGATAAGATAAGATAAGATAAGATAAGATAAGATAAGATAAGATATGATAAGATAAAGTTTATTGATTCCCATGAGGGATATTCTTTTGTCACATGAATATACTGTAATTTCTGGATGATAAGCTACGACTTTTTTCAGGTACACAGCGATGCGGCTAATATATGGACTTTGGGTGGGGGACGCTAACAAGCTTCACGACGCTAAAACATTTCTCCGACACCGAAGAAGACGACTTTGACGGTTTTAGCGCGCAGGAGGAAGCCCGAGATAGCGATCGGCTAGCCGGTGCGGCTTATATTGAGGTGCGCCTAATAGTCCAGAAATTACAGTAAATATAGAGCAACCATTAGAAAATAGCAAAGACATCCACAAATAAATAGTCAGCAGAGAGAACAACAACAACAACAACAACATTAAGGGTTAAGAATGGACAACAGAAGGGCAGAAAAAAACAGACAGGTGATCTACAGACCGGAGTTGAGGGTTGGAAGGGACGAATGATCTACCACGAGTACCGGCAGCGCTGATGGTTTCATGGTTCTCGCTGAAATGCTAAAATATTAGCTTTGATACTCATAAAAGCAATAAAAATGGCGGCTGCTTGGCGAGAAGCTGCGACAGATTGAGCCGAGCTCTGGGAACCTGTGACACCAGAGAAGATACGCGCTCGCTATCAGGAGTGCGGACAGGATAGGAAGTGTGGGAGGAATAATAAAGTGCATAACCAAGGGGCTCGGCCATCTTGACACTGCGGCTCCGAGTGGCTTGGGAAAATAAATGATAAATATTTAATTGAAGAGTATTTCATTTGTGTTAATTCCATTTTTTAACTTTTAGTTCTAAGTTGAAAGATTATTGTGATCTTGAAATATTAAATAAAATCATATTTATTATTTTTCGCCGAACAAAGTAACGTCACTGGTAAAGTCCCAATTTGCAGATGCTGAGCGCAGAAGTCCCATAAACCAGGTAAAATAGATATTTATGAAGATATTTTGCAAATATTTTTTTTTTTATTGTTTACTGACACAGTGATTTTTTTCCCGATTTATTTTTAAAATTCAGGTCAAGGCTCCGCTACACGCTCCGAAAGCCCAAAGCTCAAAATGAGTTCATTACATAAATAAAATTTAATTTTCTCCGTAATACTTTGTGAATTTCAGAAGCAACACACTACACACTTGTTTATACAAAGTGTAAAGGTAATAAAAAGCAATATACACAGTGGTACCTTTATTTTAGACGTCAAAAACTAATTGCGGCTCCCGGTGTTTTCTTTTCCGAGGAAACTGGGTCCAAATGGCTCTTCGGGTGTTACGGGTTGCCGACCCCTGGGCTAGGCTAACGCTAACTCTCTTCAAACAGAAGGTTTTGAGTCTATTCTTTAAAAAAGAGAGGATCACATCACATGTGGAGGGCTGGAAACCCCACCAGGATCAAACCTGGATCATGAAAACATACCTGAAAAGTAGGTACCTGCCCAAACACACACACACACACACACACACACACGAGTGTCTGGTTAACGTACACGGCTATCAGCTGGTGTCGGTCCACCTGCGTCAGCGTCCAGGTGGAGCTTTCTGAGGATAATAGCAGAGGCCGGGGGAGGAGAGCCGTCAGTAAATATCAGCTGTAGGTCCTCGTCAATGTGGTGACATCAACTTCTGCATGTGTGTGTGTGTGTGTGTGTGTGTGTGTGTGAACATCTTCATAAAGAAAACTGTTACAGGATAAAGCCTCTTTTATTGTTAGCAGAATGAGAGCCCGGCACTGTCTCACCCGTGTGTGTGTGTGTGTGTGTGTGTGTGTGTGAGAGAAGGTTTGCACCGCTTGGTACGAGAGGGTTGAAGTCGTGTCTTTGTGCAGCGTTCACCGTGTGACGGAGGAGACAAAGGGGATCGTGTTCGTCTCCGTCACCGGCGGCGTACGACCGATCACATGTTCCAATCCCGCATGGTTTGGAAACCGGTTCGGCCGTGAAAAGACACCCAATTTCCGTTCAGTTTTTTTGGGGCGCGTGCATCTAGACAAAATCCAGAACCGGATTTGAAGTTTTTTTTTTTTTTGCAACATCGAAGGTTTCGGACGGCGTCGTGCTTCTGAACACACACGCCGCGCATCACGCGGAATCTGACACAATACGCGACGTCTCCGCCGTCCGCGGCGGACAATTGCTGATGTCACAACTGCGGTCGCAAGGTTGTGTGGTCGCTCTTTCCATGTAGAGAAGGTCCACCCATTCAAGATGATCTACAGAAACCCAGAGACAGAGGAGTGAGGGTTGGGAAGTGCTAACAGCTACATGCTAATAGCTGAAATGATACAAATAAAAGCTTTTAAAAACAGTTTTTACCCCAGAGCTCTTAAACCTCACATACAGTACAGTGCAATAATTTTTTTTAAATTTTTTTTCCTTTTTTTCTTTCCACATATTTATCCATTTACTCTTCCAGATGTCATTTATATATATTTTAAAATATTTTTTCTGTCTTATATCTCAGAGACGAGGCTATGGTTGTATTACTGTGGTGCTGTGTTTTTGAGTCTATCTCTAATGACAATAAAAAGTCTTGAATTCTTGAATTTAATATTCAGAAAAGAAAAGGTTGCAGCAGTTGCAGGAGTTTAAAGTGTCTCCCGCCCAAATGAAATCAGCTCGTGCAAAGAAACAGCCGAAATGAATCATCCTCCAAAAATGCTAATAAAAGCGATTTCTAATAAAGAGAGCGTTGAAGGTCTGGTGTGTGTTTGCTAACGCCTCAAATCCGTGAAATGCACAAGCGTTCCCTTTTTTTCCCCCTCGGCTCCAAACCGTACCTGCCGGCTCGTTCGCCCGGTCGCCGCGAAAACGACGTCTTCAAAAGCCAGCTTGCGATTTCCGCCGTCGGCGCCGTAAAGCCCTCTGATCCCGGCGAGGAGTGAAGACGTTAACCCCGCGGCTAAATCAGCACATGAGTCATGACGTGATGAATGCGCGGCCCTTGGATGTGCTTTTGTCAAAGACTAGGATTCCAAGAAACAAAGTTTGGTGCAACAAGCGGTGTCAGTTTCTTGCGGCGATTATAGAAAAACATTTTACGGGCTGACGCGTTTGTTTTCACCCTCTCATTTAGGGATTAGCCGCCGTCGCGGGATTAGCGCACGTCGAGCGCTCCGTTACGGTCCTCGTCAAAATCTCCAGTGGACGGCGGAGGCGCAATTCTGGAAAACCGCAAACACACAATATATCTCCAGGGACGGTGCGACACGTGATTTGGAGAGTTCCAGGAATCCGGTGAATAATAGAACAAAGAGGACAAAAAAAAAAACAAAAAACAAAACGAAAGAGCAGATGTTTTAAGTTTCACGCTCCGAAGAGGGGGAATACATCATCTCTCCGCAGAAACAGAGGCGGCGTCCCGAATGCACGCCGCGTAATAACATTATCTGTGTTTCGAGGAAAGAAAAGGACAAAAAAAAAGAATTTTTGGGGGTTGGAGAGGCTGCAAGAAGTGAACGCTCCAAAGTACCATCCTTCTCAAGGATGGAGTATCTCCTCCAGATCCTGTATTCTTTCACTCGTTCGTTCACTTTGCGTGCACGGAGGCGACATCTCATGTTTGGACCGTGGGAGGAAGCTGAGGAACCCCCGTGAAGAACGTGGAAACTCCAGAAAGGCCTCCGAGCAGGGAGCTTCTAGCTGGGAGCTGCAACGCCAAACCATTTTTTCTTTTTCTAATTATCATCCTCCATTGTTTTCTGTGATTTGGTTTACGGTTTGCAGAACGTGGACATTTCTATCAACAGTATACGTATCTATTTATTCATTTCTGAACCAGAGCCGCCGTCGCCGCCGCTGCTGCGCTCACTTTACGTAATGAGGCTCCCGTTGTTCCACCGATGAGGGATTATGGGATGGCGGTGGTTTATCTCATCACCGTTGACAACCAGCGTGCCTTCCAGAGATGCCTGCACATCTCCTAAATGAATGACAGGCGCAGGGAGGAAAAAACAAAACAGTCACGTAGATTGTTCTGAGCGTGTGTGTGTGTGTGTGTGTGTGTGTGTGTGTGTGTGCGCTCCCAAATATCTCTCATAGTTCACTATGAAGGTTCCATAGCAGGCTGTCGGTAAACCTTGACTTATGAGTGCAGCAACTTGGGAGTTTTCCTGGTTCCCAGCCGTCGCTCGGATGTTTTGCTTTGTGTCCCTGCACGAGAAGTGGCAAAAAAAAAAAAAAATCACGAAAAAAAAACATGAGCATTCGTTTGAGAAAAGGCGGGAGACAAAAAGGCAGGAGACAAAAAGGCGGGAGACATTTACTGACGGAGAGCTGCTTCACTCTGTCCATAAATGCACAAAGTGGAGTGAAGTTTCAGCATTAAGTGTGTAGCCTGTAAGCTAAGCTAAGGAGAAAGCAACAAATGACAAACTCCCTCAACCTCCTCCAATTTTCAAGATAAATTGAAAATTACATTTACATTCTAATTTGGGATCTATCTTATTTTTTTATACCTTATTTGTTACTTTGAAAAATATATTTTTCTCATTTAAAATCACATTAAAAAAACAAAGGGGGCTGGAAGGGATTACACACCGCCATTTTTGTCCCATTTTTAAAATCAATATTTTCAATGAAACCACTTTATTTCTTTATATTCTATTTCGTTATTTTTTTTATACCCTGTTTGTTATTTAAAAAATATATTTTTCTTTTTTTATAATCACATTACAAAAACGGGGGAAGGAGATGTAGAATGGATTGTTTATTTTATTTATTTATTTTAGCTTCTCTTTTTAATACACTATTTGTTACTTTTACTAAATTTTTCTCTTTTAAAATCGTATTTAAAAAACGGCAGGTGGTTATTTATTTTAGTTATTTACTTAGATTCTTTTTTTATTGTGTATTTCTTGATACAGTATTTGTTATTTTTTTAACTTATTTATTTAGATTCTTTTTTATTATGTATTTTTTCTGACACTATTTGTTACTTTTACCACATTTTTCTTATTTAAAATCACTTTGAAAAAACAGGGGGAGCTATTCATTTTAGTTATTTATTTATTTTTATTGTGTATTTTTTAATACGGTATTTGGTATTTTTAAGACTTTTTTTTTTTTAATTTAAAATCACATTAAAATAACAGGGGGAGCTATTTATTCTGCTTATTTATTTAGATACTTTTTTATTGTATATTTTTTAGTACAGTATGTTACTTTTATGACATATTTCTTATTTAACATGACATTATTCGACTTATTTATTTAGATACTTTTTTATTGTGTATTTTTTAATACAGTATTTGTTACTTTTACTACATTTTTCTTATTTAAAATCCCATTGAAAAAACAGGGGGAGCTATCTATTTTAGTTATTTATTTAGATTCTTTTTTATTGTGTATTTTTTTCAATACAGTATTTGGTATTTTTAAGACAATTTTTTTTTAATTTAAAATCACATTAAAATAATAGGGGGAGCTATTTATTCTACTTATTTATTTAGATACTTTTTTATTGTACATTTTTTAGTACAGTATGTTACTTTTACGACATATTTCTTATTTAAAAAAACATGACATTATTCGACTTATTTATTTAGATACTTTTTTATTGTGTATTTTTCAATACAGTATTTGTTACTTTTACGACATATTTCTTATTCAAAAAAAACATGACAAACTGGAACGGATTAAAAAGCATTTACATTTATTTTAATGGGGAAATTTCATTTGAAATACGAGCACGTTGGGTTGCAAGCTCAGACACGGAGCCAATTAAACTCCGAAGTTAAGGATTTTACCGTATTTCCCAGCCGGCATGTCTGGACACCAGACTCGCGGCTACATATCTTTAGTTTTTGCGGTGTTCCTGCCGCGTTCCGGGGTTCCCCTGCATTTCTAATCGCGAGCTTTTCTGACCTCCGTAACTCCACACGACTGCAGCCGGGGTGTTTTTGTTGAGCAAACAGCCGCAAATAGACTCGGGTTTGCGGCGAGCAAACAGAGTCCCACGCGCTCGCCGTCCGGAGACGCTTTTTGCTTTTGGTGTCGGGCCGCTTTTGCCGTTTTAATTAAAAACCGGACATTTGGGAGTTTGAGGGAAAGTAGTTGAGCGACAGGCGACAAAAAGGGGGGAGCGTGAAGACGGAGCTGAATGGGCTGTTTGTTTGTCCCTCCGCTGTCCACCCTGAGCTTGTACTTTTCTTTCACAAGGACCTCAGCCGTCGTCGCATTAGCATTTCCCCCCGCCGAGGTCGCAGCGCTCGGTGTGTGTGTGTGCACGCCCGTGTGTGTGAGTGTGTGTGAGCACTCGCCTGAACGCCACGGGCTTCATTATGCAGGGATTGGGTAAGACGGAGCGCGGGGAGCAGGGCCGAGACATCGACCTGACATCGCTGAGATCCACCATGCCAGCCAGCGGCCCTCTGCAGGTTAGTGGGAGACTCAAAGAGAGTGTGTGTGGGAAGTTAGTTTGTGTGTGTGTGTGTGTGTGTGTGTGTGTGTGTGTGCAAATGCAATGCGGGTTTATTTCCACCGACCCGTCCCTCCGGCTTCCCGGCCCTGCTTTCCCGCGGGCGACTCCCGAGTTGTCGTTCCCGTTCTGCTTTGCCGCCGAGCCGTGGAATGTCCGGCCTACGTGGCAGCGGGCGGATCAGAGGGCGGCGGCGCGGCTCGCCGAGTCAAGCCGGCCTCTGATATTCTATTCCGAGACGACGCCGCGTTACCGACATCCATCAAATATCAATTAGGACCCGAGCGCGAAGGCTAATAAATGTGGGACGGGTCAACAGTGAAGGTACTCACTGGTGCCGGGAAAAGAAGGGTTGCATCGCGGTTACTTTTGGTTGGATTAGCGCGTCTCGCTTCTGCACGAATCGCACTTCTGATGTGATGGTATCTTTTCCGGAACTATGAGATAGAAGACTATCTGCCAGAATGAAAGGAAAGGTGGAGGAGACAGTGGTGAGATGTTCTACAAACAGTGACAATGACCAAAAGAAAGGAGGCAGAGGTGGAGGTTGCGGAGATAAAGATGCAGAGGTTCTCTTTGGGAGTGACCAGGATGGAGAGGATCAGGAATGAGTCCATCAGAGGGAGGACACATGGTAGATGTTTTGGAGAGAAGGTCACAGAAGCCAGACTGAGATGGTCGGATCATATATGGAGTCACTGTGGCGACCCCTGAAGGGAAAAGCCCAAAGGAAGAGAAGACTTTGTCATAGGGGTGCAGGACATGTATGACCGAGACAAAGTGATGACTGAGATGGTTTGGATGTGAAGGCTCTTCTGTTCATGTCCGAACCGGGGTGAAGATCTGGGTAGAAGGTGGAGCTGCCAGGCAGGAGGTCTAGAGGAAAACCAAAGAGAAGATTGAATGTCGTGAGAGAGGATATGAAGGTAGTTGGTGTGAGAGAGGAGGATCCAGAGAATAGGGTTAGCTGGAGAAGGTGGGTCGGCTCTGGAGACCCTTGAAGGGAAAAGCCCGAGGAAGAATATCTTCTGTGGATAATCGCTGTGTTAGTGTGGCACGTCAAACGCCGCAGACCTCCCGGGTTGAAGCACTTCCTGCCCGGCGTCCAGCAGGGCTATCACTTTCTGGTATATTTAGCCGCAGAGGCTCCGGGGAACAAAGTGATACAACCGCAGTGTGGGAATCCATACCAACCGTGCAACTGATCTTGTGCGTCGTTGTTGACATGAGTGACAAATGTGTGAGATGAGGGCCAAAGAACTTATTCAAAATATGAAATGATACACTTACACCAGTCCAACAGGGAGCAGCCATGCTAATACCTTATCTAACTTTGTTGTCGGGTTATTTTCTTCTATAAGAAGAATAAGTTAGAGCAAGTGAATGGTTGTTTGTCTCTATATGAGGCCCTGTGATTGGCCGGTCCAAGGAAAACCCTGCCACTCGTCCAATCACAGCCAGGATAACAGTATGGAGAAATCTTGTCTTGTCAACTGGACTTGTATTTCTTCTCTTGAGGGAGTTTCTGTGTGTCAAAGCGGAAAAACCACCTCTGAGCAGAGGTTTGGGCGTCAGACGCAACCTTTCACAAACAAACAACGCCGTACTGGGATCAATAACAAGACGGACCAGGAGCTTCTGCAACCTCCAAAAAACCAGGGAAGACCCACCACCAGAACCAGAACTTGAGCCTCAATCCAAGTGATCCAACAGGATGATTTATTTTACATATGCTTTTACATTTTTTGTAGAAGAGCTCGAAACTTCATGCACACGAGAATACGTTTTCTGTGTTAGTATGTAAAATAAACCATCTTTTCTTTGAGGAGCACTTTTGGTGCGTGGATTTTTTTTTTTTTTTTAGCACCCATCCCTACCTGGCTAGCGGATGTGCATGTGTTTTTTTTTTCTTTTCTAGTCCATTAGCATAGCAAACACCTGGTTTCTGCAGATCAGCTCTTACATTTGCACAACAAGCCACCATAACCTGGAACCGCCCGCAACCCTCTGGGACGAGGGCTGAAATGCTAATTTTTTAAGATTCGAAAGCGTGATTGGAGCAAATTTTATCCTTGAAAAACCAAAAACATTTTGAATATTTAACGAAAAACAAGAGCTAGAAAACCCAAATTTGAAATTGGCTCTGCTTGCTGCTCTTACCTTGAGAAAAGAGTGTTATCTAGCAACTGATTCGAAGGAAAATGAATTAATAAAATAAGAAAAACTAGTGAAGAAAACAAAAATTCTAAAGTGAAATTAAAGTTAATTGAATTAATTTTAATTTAATAATTAGCATAAATTTGTCATGTTAAGTGATTTTTAATTTAATGATCATCAAAAGTTAATTTTAATTGAATAATTATCTTACGTTTTTCGACATGTTAAGTTAATTTTAATTTAATAATTATCCTAAGCTTATTGTCATCGTACGTTCATGGTAAGTTGTATGTTTTAAGCTCACTATAGCCATGATTTTTCTTTTTGACGTCCATTACATTATCAATATCCTTCTTTTTCACTGTTTTTCTACATCAATATCCTTATTTTGTGAGTTTTGGTGGCCGGGGGGGATGGAACAAATTGAATTGTTTTGTGTTACTTTAAAAAGGGAAAAATTCAGATGATGGGAGGGAATGGATGGATGGATGGATGGATGGATGGATGGATGGATGGATGGATGGATGGATGGATGGATGGATGGATGGATGGATGGATATCAACTGGTTGCTCTGTTACAACATAAATCCTTTTATATTGTCGAGTTAAGAAACCCACATTGCACCATCATTAATGATCCAACTATCCAAGTGAATAAAGACTTTCTGGAGGGCTAACTTTAGCATACTTAGTTGTTTGGACGTAGATTGTACTCTTTGACAACCGACGCTGAGTTGTGGGAAATGTCGTTTGCGATCAATGCACGCGTTTGACTTATTTATTTGAAGACAATCTGACCTCTTAAGGTTTATATCGGCCACATAAAATGACGCGGCGAGCCATTTCTGGCCCGCAAACCTTGAGTTTGACACGTGGACTAGTGAGCAAGAGGGTGAATTGTTATATAACAATGAATGAATGCATTTAATATGTAATACATCCCCAAATATTGTTCCATTATTCCAACTATTTATTTGTACATAATTATTTTCCACATGATACAAAAATCATTCACAGTATCGTGTAATAATTCATTCATTCATTCCTGTACATATGGAATAGAAATATACTGAATTATGCATGAATTTGCATGTAAATGAGGAGAGATTATTTGAGTTTGTACGGAAAAAAAAAAGGTTTGGTACAGCGAAACGCTCGACACGAAGGAGTGTTATATAATAGTTTGGTATAAAAAGGTATGAACGCATGAATGAGGGATTTGGACAATTAGCGAGGAGCGGTCGTGGCTTCCCGAGAGCGTCGGCGGCGTTTCATGCGATGCAAAGTTAATATTCTGATGAGGACGCCGGCTTGACGTGAACCCTTTGCACACAGGCTTTGAGCACCGCCTGGATTAGGGCCGGATTTATTCACCATAATCTGCTAGCAGTCGGAAACGTGTCAAACTGTCACGGCGGACTTTAAATAGCGCGACGCGGCCTTCGAACTCACGTCGTTTATCTTTCCCGACCTGACGCGTAACTTCGGGTCTGAGATGCCCGGGCGACGCGTGTAATTGGCTAAAACTGTATTTATGAGTCTTTCATTCAGCAGCTGTGTGAAGCCGCCATGATGAATCTATTTGTACGGTGCGAGAGCTTTACACCTCCCGGCCAGCTTCTATGTATAGAGCCCACCGACAGGGTGGCACAATTAATGGGGATGGCACGGCCTCTCCAGGCACGGCGGCCACCACGTCCTCCGTGCCGCACATTTCCTAGTCCAATTTCAAGAAATAATCCCTTTTTTTTTAACCCCTATGAGGGCGATGCATGGCCCGGTTGACTATCTAGCGCGCGACGAGCTAACGGTGCAAAACCCGTCCGTCCCCTGACCTGTTTTGCTTCAAATAAAGCCGCAATAACCCGAATCTGGCCGACGTTTCCTGTGAGGTGGGGTCGTCCTAAAAAACGTACACCTCGGGGTTTTTAATTTTCAGAATCTGAAATTGCTTTTTTCGTGGAAAGCAGCTTCTGCTAAAGTGGGGGAGAATCAAAATAGGATCAAAATAAAGAAAAAAAATTGTGAATAATAAGAATAATAATAAAAAAAAACAACCAGTAAAGATCAAAATAAATGAATAAAAATAAAGTTATAGGTATGTAAAAATATATCAAAATATATGTAATTTGTGTATTTACACGTAGATCTATATGATTGCATGTAGTCATTTTGTGTATAAGTAGGGTTTGTTGTACAGTTAAATATTTATTGCACAGAAGACAATGGATCTATTGCACATTTGAAGAATTATTGCAATAACTGCAATTATTTTTCACTTGGGTTGCAGCTTTTTCTTTCCCACCTGAGACAGAAAACACAACGCAAACCTTTATTTTTAAGTTCAAGTTTCTCCCCTTTGAAGTAAAAACAATGTGTTTGGAAACCCGTCTCCGTCCCGCTTCTATCGCCTCTCAGAACACATCGCCGTGTCGCTCTAACCCCGGCGTGGCCTGTGCACGGCAAATGCCACATTCTGAGAGTGGATGTGAAATGCAAAAGTGTGTGTGTGTGTGTGTGTGTGTGTGTGTGTGTGTACTCCACCCATTGCGCGGGAACTATCAACATATTTACATTGAAGTGGAAGACCTGATTGAAGGCTGCACAGGAAATGAATACACATCTCTGCAATGTATCCAGTGTGTGTGTGTGTGTGTGTGTGTGTGTGTGTGTGATATTCCAGGAAAATGAGTCCTCCAGTGACTGTCCTTATGTAACAGCTGTGTAAGTAATATGTCCAAGGTTTTGGAGGCGGGGCATCCGTCAATCAGTCTTCACCGATTGAGCAACCGGCTGATTGAGCAACGGGACTTCTTCAGTTTTTTTTTTTTTTGTTTTCTTCTTCCAGACGTCTCTCTGAACATCTGAGAGGCTTCCAAACCCGTCCAGATCCCACCAAGATTTGACCGCAAGCCCTACTTTTATCGGGTCAACAGGTCGTTTTGCCACCAGGAAATGCGTCAAGTCTGATTGATTAGTATTGAGAAGGTGAATGGTTGCGCGTCTGCAGGATCGGCGATGTGGAGAAGGAATATTGGTTCACGCTAGACGAGGAAGGACTTTGAGAAACGAATCAAAATCTCGATTTTTCCCAGGCGCTCACGACTGACGTCTTCACGAAGACTCGCGGGTTTTTCTTTACGACACCTGGAGGGAGCCTTCGCTCCAGACGTTCCCGCAGGATCCGGGAAAGTAACTTCACGTTAAGTCGTGTTTTCGAACCGATGAATTTGTTCCGGCACGCGTCGAGAAAGTTTGGTAGAAGCCGGAGGGCCGTGACCTTGTCACACACTCGCCCGCTTTCACGGCTCGGTGTTTGAGAACTCGTAAAAACCCTGGCGCTGCTCTTGCCGTCATCAGGGGGAGAGGAGTGGCGCTATGCTACCGTCACCTGATCAAAAACACACACACACACACACACACACACACACACGCGATCATGCTGTTATATCATTGGCTCTTATTCCGTCCAGAAAATCTGAACACACACCCAGCCACGTGCCTCTGCTGCTTTGGAAACTGAGAGCTGTCGATCAAATTCTTTCATTCTTAAACCTCGTTCCAGATTGATTGCAACTACTTTTTTAACGTGCGATATTATTCCCAGCACCAAGTTCAATATATTTCTCTATTATGTCACGTTTTTATACAATGTGAAATATTTTCACAGTCATTTTATTATTATTATTACTATCATTTACTATCGCATTTCATATACTTTGTTATCTTTACATTCATGACCTGGTGCAATCCAACCTCTCCATAGCACTGCTAACTTTACTCTCCATGTAAATGACCATTATTTTGCTTCACTTTGCACTTGTATTTAGAGTCAACCGTCCAGAGCGTAGAAGATAGTGGAAAAGAGATAAACAGGTTCAAGCAGGTTGGAATGGGTGGAGAAAAGTATCAGATAGAAGAACACCGGCCAGAATGGAAGGAAAGGTGGAGGAGACAGTGGTGAGATGGTCTACAAACAGTGATAATGACCAAAAGACAGGAGGCAGAGCTGGAGGTCGCAGAGATGAAGATGCTGAGGTTCTCAGGAATGAATCCATCAGAGGGACGGCACATGTAGATGTTTTGGAGAGAAGGTCAGAGAAGCCAGACTGAGATGGTTGGGTCATGGACAGAGGAGGGGGAGTCAATATATTGGTAGACGGATGCAGGAATTGGAGGTCTGGAGGAAGACCAAAGAGAAGATTTATGGATGTAGTGAGAGAAGATATGAAGTTAGCTGATGTGAGAGAGGAGGATTCAGAGAACAGGGTTAGATGGAGAAGGTGGATTCACTGTGGTGACCCTTGAAGAGAAAAGCCTAAAGGAAAAGAAGAATTTATCATAGGGGTGCAGGACATGTATGACCGAGACAAAGTGATGAGTGAGATGGTTTGGATGTGAACACGTTTCTGTTCATATCCAAACCATGGTGAAGATCAGGGTAGAAGGTGGTAGAAGGTGGAGCTGCCAGGCAGGAGGTCTAAAGGAAGACCAAAGAGAAGATTGAATTTCGTGAGAGAAGATATGAAGGTAGTTGATGTGAGAGAGGAGGATTCAGAGAACAGGGTTAGATGGAGAAGATAGATTCACTGTGGTGACCCTTGAAGAGAAAAGCCTAAAGGAAAAGAAGAATTTATCATAGGGGTGCAGGACATGTATGACCGAGACAAAGTGATGGTTTAGATGTGATCGTGCCTCTGCTCATATCCAAACCATGGTGAAGATCAGGGTAGAAGGTGGTAGAAGGTGGAGCTGCCAGGCAGGAGGTCTGGAGGAAGACCAAAGAGAAGATTAGAAGATTGAACAGTGTGAGAGAAGATATGAAGGTAGTTGGTGTGAGAGAGGAGGATCGAGGGACTTGGCTTAAATGGAGAAGGTGGGTTCACGTTGGAGACTCTTGAAGGGAAAAGCCCAAAGAATAATATCTTTGCACTTTTATCTCACTTCTACTGGTATTCTATTAAATTTATTTGACAACCACTCTTTGAACACTTATTTTTATTCTTCATTCATTTGATGTTTTGTTGTCAATATCTTTCTATTGCATTTTGGAGCCATGTGGCACAAGAATTTCCTCCGGGCTGAATAAAGCTTTATCTCATTTCATCTTAAATACCTTTTCTTGATATAAATATTCCGTTTCTGTATTTATTCCACACGCCGCTGTACGTTTCGCTGACATTTGTCGGATATGAAATAATGGTAAACCCGCTTTGAATGGAGAACAGCTTGGTGGGACAATGCCAAAACATGTGTGTGTGTGTGTATATGTGTGTGTGTGTGTGTGTGTACATACACAGCCACATGATCGTCCCTCCCTTTTTTGGGAATAAAAAAAAAAAAAGCAATAAATATTCCAGTTCGGTGACTTTTCTTGGAGGGAATGTTGGTGTTGTAACAGGTTTGGTGAAGTCTACAGGAAATTAAATAAGATATAAAAGCAACGTCCTCTGAAGTTATGGAGGAATAACTTGTGTGTGTGTGTGTGTGTGTGTGTGTGTGTGTGTGTGTGTGTGTGTGTGTGTGTGTGTGCGTGCGTTACACGTAAGGCTGACTTGACTTGACTTGTCAGCAAGCAGCATTTTAAACGCGAGAAGGATCGCTGGAGAAACGGCTTGGTATCAACACCCCGCCGAGTGCGTCACCGCTTTCCCATCTTTAAAATCCCGTCCCACTGGTCCCGTCCACTTTTTCGTCACTGTCAAGTTTGTTTTCACTGAAGTCGAGTCGGATTTTATTTATAAATTCCAACACGGGCGCCGATCCGAGCTTTAAGCGAGCGTCCTTCTGCCTCGAACGAAGAGATAGAAGGAAAGCATTTGAGAAGATAGATTGGGAGGCACAAATGATCTAATAGGCAGCTAAAGAGCAGTTTGGGGTTCAGTGTTTTGCTCTACGACACCTCGACAGGCTGGGAGGAGCCGGGAATCCAATGTTCGGATCCAAGGACGACCGCTTTAACCCTCTGAAGAACCCCAAAAGAGAAAGAATGCTATTACCGTATTTTCACAACCATAAGGCGCACCGTGCTAAAAGGCGCAGTCTCAGTTATGTGTGCCATTATTGTATTTAACACACACATATAAGGCGCGCCTGATTATAAGGCGCGGGTTTTATATACAATCTACACCCACACTTCCCCCTTTAACGTTCTCATGGTGTCCTCTACTACGTCCGCCTTACAACAACAACACACAAGCATACAAGTCTGCGTATTTAAAAGTAGAGCGGGAGCTAAACTGAGTTCGGTATTCACATTTTTTTACTGGTAATCGTCATCAATCAAACCCATCAAAGTCCTCATCCTCTGTTTCTGATTTGAACAGCTGCGCTAAATCTCCATCAAACATGCCGGGTTCACTTTCTTCACTGTCAGAGTCGCTCCTCGGAAACGATGCCGGCTTTTGCGAAAGCTCGAACAACAGTGCAAGCAGACACATTAGCCCGAGCGTCTACAATCCATTCGCAAATTGTGGCGTAACTGCCTTCCACCCTTCGTGAAACCGTGGTCTCCATCGGTCATCCATCGCTCCCAAGCTGCTCGTAGCCCTGATCTAAACGTCCGGTTTACTCTTGTTCCTTGCTTGATGATCCACCTCGCCTTGTATCCGCGGAAACTAAGCTGCAAACTAAGCTGCTTTTTGACTCGTCGGAGCTCGATCTCCAGCTTCTTCCACGTGCAAGCCATCGATTCATTCATCTTAAATTCTCTCGCGGCTGCTGGATTTCCATGTTCCTCCGCGTAGCTGATGGCCTTCAGTTTAAACTTTGCTTCATAAGTGCATCTCTTTGCTATTTTCAGGGCTGATAAAACAACGATGTTCTGCATAACGCACATACCCGTTCTTTTATATACAATCAACGCCCACTCTTCCCCCTCTAACATTCTCATGGTGTTCTCTACTACGTCCGCCTTACAACAACAACACACACAGCGGGCGCCGCACATTTTGAAGAAAATCTAAAACTTTTATGTGTGCCTTATAGTCCTGAAAATACGGTGATACCAGTAGTGCTGCATGGTACAACATGCAGTACTGACCGCTTTTTTCGGATCAGAATCGTTGAAACACGGGACGAGATGTAAAACTGTCCATCGTGCCAGTAGATGGCGTTCACCTACATGAGGCATATATTGAGAACAAAATGAGTAACTATCAGAAAAGATGTGCGTTTTGAGGTTCATCATCAGTACTTCCCTTTGATTCATCGGGTGTTTGGGCCATTTAACAATACACGCCCTCCATATCCAGCGGCGGCTACTTTTAGCTGCTCCAGAGGACCAGAGGACCGACTTTTGGACGCTGTTGAGCGTCCTTTGCCAGCTCGGCGTACAGCAGTCTCCTCAACCACCGGAATGGTAAGTTCTAAAATCAGTTGCATGTCCAATGTCAACCGACCTTTTCCAATCTCGGGGCTTTTTCTGTGATGAATGAGGCTGTCGTGGTGGAATTAGTCGCTCTCAGGGGTCAGGAGTCAACTACATTCCTCTTGTTCTCCGGTGCTGTTGCCAGACACTTCCACACCTGGTCTTGCCTCCAGGTGTAACGTCCTTGTGTGAGGCTGGTCTTGCAGCCGGTCAGAATGTGTTTCAGAGTCTCATGGGACGGGTAAAGGGTAAAGGTCGGGTCCTCGCCGTACCACCGGTGGAGATGGAGATTTTTTTACGATGTAACTTATTCAGAAACCTGTGCAGCTAAATGCTCGCCTCTCCGACGTCATCGTTGAAATGTGTTGTCTTTTTATTCGATTCCCCTGCGGGGAAACTGACGACAAAGCTGACTTTGACTTTAACTAGCGCTAGATATGGAAGACTTTCAGCCAGAATAAAAGGAAAGGTGTACAAGACAGTGGTGAGACCAGCGATGATGTTTGGACTAGAAACTGTTCCAATCACCAAAAGACAGCAGGCAGAGCTAGAGGTTGCAGAGATGAAGATATTGAGGTTCTCTTTGGGAGTGACCAGGATGGAGAGGATCGGGAATGAGTCTATCAGAGGAACAACACATTTTAGATGTTTGGAGAGAAGGTCAGAGATGGTTGGGTCATGGACAGAGGAGGGATAGAGAATATATTGGTAGACGGATGCTGGAATTGGAGCTGCCAGGCAAGAGGTCTGGAGGAAGACCAAAGAGAAGATTTATGCACGTCGTGAGAGAAGATATGAAGGTAGTTGGTTTGAGAGAGGAGGATACTGAGAATAGTTAGATGGAGAAAGTTGACTCGCTGTGGCGACACCTGAAGGGAAAAGCCAAAAGAAGAAGAAGAAGAAGAAGAAGAAGACATGCTAATAGCTAACATGATACAATAATAACTTTGATATTCAAAATCCCGAAGATTCGGGAAAAGAAACGAGGTAACCGTCCTGCACCGATGAAGGGATGAAGCTATAAAAAGCTCTAAAACACATATATTTTTATATCTGAAATCAAACCTGACTTGGCCCCGATGGCTTTTTGGAAGCAGCTGGCACCGGACCTGCTCATGGTTTCATGACGGCGTGCAGGAGTGCTGTGCTTGGATGGCGGCCAGACCCATGGATGCATGTGGCCACGCATGTGCGGAAAAGAACACCGAGCCGTACCCGTATCGCACCGGGTGGAGAAAATGACCGGCGCGGCTCATTTGTCGGCGGTAAATCAGCAAATGGACGATTGAATCGCAGTTACTCAAACGCGATATACTTCGCATGGTCTTACGGGCTTTTCCTGTGGCAAAGGTTGGCAGGAAGTAGCACCAACACACGGTGGTTTGAAACCCAAGTTGCTCCCGTTGGCCCCGGTTAGCGTAGCGAACCCTCCCGTCGTCATCGGCGTGTGAGTGTACGTGACGAAAATAGGATTTTTTTTTATTATTGTTTTGAACCATCGTGCGTGCCGTGCTCCGAAAATCTCCTTCGATATTTTAGATTCCGTTAAATCGTGTGTCATCGCCAACGAAGAAATACACCCCGGAGTATTTTTTACCAGGTAAACAAAGTTTACCGCTAATGCATCGGCTAATTTCTCATATGTTCCGTCATGTGACGACCCAGGAGAAATAACCCTGTCACGTGAATTACAACATGTGATAAAACACACACACACACACACACACACTATCTGCGAGGGGAACTATTTGTGGAGGTGTGTGTACAGAGAGCAACAGGAGCTTTGTGCGGTTCCTGTTTTCCCTCCGGGCGACTCTTGACAGCTGTCAACGACTGCATTTCACACTGTCAACATTTCCTTTAGATACGTCTCCCCGCTCGGGAGCCCAAGACATGAATTCAACAGGTTCTACGTCTGGGTCGTGGCGGCAACGGGCGAGAAGATCTGTTTGGACTTTGGAGAACCCCGAGGAACCCCATGCGGGAAAACACGGAGGCTCGGCATTGACCTCCCCGCCCTTGCAGGACTCCAACCGTGGACCTTTTAGCTGAGAGCTAACCGCTAACTGGATAATGAACTTCTCAAACAAACATCTAGAAATAATTTGTCCACCGCCGCCACGACACGGCAAGCCTGCGCGGAGTTTGCGGCTCGGGGTAAACATCACCCGGCCACCCCAAAAATTTCACTTTGGCACAATTTGTCCCGGAGTTACGTCGACGCGCTCGTATCCAAAATAAACAAGAGCCGAGATAATGGGTGCTGAAGCTGGGCGGGGCACACTGCCAGAGGATGTGTGTGTGTGTGCGCTCTGAGAGTGTGTATGCTGTAATTAACCATACAGTGTATGTGCGGTTTGACGGAGGACACGTAAACACACGTTCCCTGTGCTTTTGCCGGAGTTGTGTTTTCGCCGCCGAGGGGTTTCAAAGTGAGCAAAGTTTCCCCCCTCGGACCCGGAGGAGGATATTCCTCCCAGCGCCTTCCTGGCTCTCGGCCTTCATCGCCATGCACAACACACACTTCCTTCCTCCGTGTTTGCGCGTATGTGAGCATTCCAGCTTTTCTTCCCTCCTGAAGTGTTGCTGTTCGTGTGAGGCATTCAAAGAGGCGGACGGACGGCGGAGGGCGAGAGAGGGGGAAGAACCCGAGGCCGGGAGGGAACGTGGAATCCTTCTCTCTGTTACGGGCGCTTGAAAAGTGATGAAAAGTGAGCGATCTGATACTTTTTTTATTTCCAACCAGAGAATGTGAGTCAGTGTGCAGAAAGGGTCGCATACACACTCCAGTAGTGCTATGGTAGTGCTAAAAGTAGCATTCAATTTGGTGTTTTTCTGGAAGGCTAACTTGTTTGATACCGTGCTACCGTGCTAACGTGCTAACGTGTTAACGTGTTCGGTGTCAAAACGGCAATGTAGCTTTTATGCTTTGACAACAGACTCAGACTTGAAGCACAAACATGTATTGGCCTTCCCATCTTTCTTGAAACAGTCTTGCATCTGCATCAACTTTTCCCCTCCTGAACATAAACCTGATCTTCACCATGGTTTGGATATGAACAGAGACGCGTTCACATCCAAACCATTTCGGTCATCACTTAGTCTCGGTCATACATGTCCTGCACCCCTGTGACAAATTCTTCTTTTTCTTGAGGCTTTTCCCTTCAAGGGTCACCACAGTGAATCCATCTTCTCCATCTGACCCTATTCTCTGGATCCTCCTCTCTCACACCAACTACCTTCATATCTTCTCTCACGATATTCAATCTTCTCTTTGGTCTTCCGCTAGACCTCCTGCCTGGCAGCTCCACCTTCTAACACCTTCTACCCTGATCTTCACCATGGTTTGGATGTGAACAGAGGTTTGTTCACATCCAAACCATCACTTTGTCTTGGTCATACATGTCCTGCACCCCTGTGACAAATTCTTCTTTTCCTTTAGGCTTTACCCTTCAGGGGTCACCACAGTGAATCCATCTTCTCCATCTAACCCTGTTCTCTGAATCCTCCTCTCTCACATCAGCTAACTTCATATCTTCTCTCACTGCGTCCATAAATCTTCTCTTTGGTCTTCCTCCACACCTCCAATTCCAGCATCCGTCTACCAATATATTGACTCCGACTCCTCTGTCCATGACCCAACCATCTCAGTCTGGCTTCTCTGACCTTCTCTCCAAAACATCTACATGTGCCGTCCCTCTGATGGAAGATTTGTTTATGGGAAAATAGGAAGGAGAGCAGCACCGAGGAGAAACGAAGAGCACGGCAGGGGATCTGGCAGGGGTTCCAGGCTTCGGCCTCCTCCTCACCTGTCCAACGTCTCCCTCGCTTTCCCCGTCAGACAAGTATGCGTCCTTGGGCGGCAGGTCGGCCTCTTAGTGTGTCAACGCCGCATTCCTCCGAGTCGGCCGGAGCAAATATCAGCGCTTCTGGATCAATCCGCGGCCGCCGCTGACCTCTGACCCCCCGGGAGCAAAGCAAATACAGCATGATGACAAAGGCCAAACTTATACATTTAGATTTAAGCCCGAGGCGAGAATTCAGAGGATATTCTTGTTTCAGTGACTTATTGCATCACTCTGTGTGTGTGCGTGTGTGTGTGTGTGTGTGTGTGTGTGTGTGTGTGTGTTTTCATTGGCTGCAATCGGGTTTATCAAGCGTCCGCTGATGAATAATGAAATGGCGTGAGCGGATAAGGGATCAAATGACACTGGGCAACATATATATATTACGGGATCAACCGTGACATCACGTAATAAATCAAATTAATAGACGTAGCAAAAATGTCATACGGGTTCCAAGAAAAAGCTCCTAAAATTATAAAATAGTCTTTTCTTTTAGGCATGCAGTCTCTTGGCAAGTCAGATTTTATTTCCAAGGCGCCAAATCCCAAACCCGGACCGTGAGATAGGCAAGCCGAGGACCGATAACCAATGCTACATGCTAATAGCTAACACGATACGATGATAGCTTTCATATTCATAAAAGAAATAACAATGGCGGAAGCCTGCGAGATGTTGCGGTAGATCGAGAAGAAGATACGAGGGTACCATCTTGCTTGATGGAGGTGCATGATGGGATATCCCTCAGCGGGGGCGGCGGAAGCTAGGAGTTAGCCGAGCGCTAACTGTAAGCTTAGCAAGGCCCGTTCTTTTCACAAAAGCAGGCATTAGCTTCCACGCCGAAGATGAACGCCATGAATGAACCCAATGTTGCGTTGTTGAAGCGGCAAAGGTAAAAACAAATAATAATAATTCATAATAACACGGAGAACGATTCAAAATGGGCAAGAAGTTAGCATTTCTGTCACAGTGCTAATATCCTCCAATGATCAGTGGTAATACCGCACATGTGGCGCCATGGCAACGAACACGTCCCCTAGAAACGGCGCTCAGCCTGCGCATATAAATATTATTTACTGTATAGCTGTCATGAAGTCCTCAGTCGGCGCGCGGCGAGGATCTAAATGTGCCGCCGCCGCCGCCGTCGTGCTTGTCGTTCTCACCTGTCAGCGCCCGAGTAAGTAAGTTTCAAAAGAAACAACAACTGCAAGAATATTTCTGTTTAAGTGTGTATTTGCATTGTCGCCATGGCAGCGTGTAGCGCTCGCGGAGAGGCCGTGTTCTGCCCATCCACCTGTCACACACACACACACACACACACACACACACACACACACACACACATCTGGCACCCATTTGGAGGCGTCTAGCATTCCAGATGATGCTATTATAGTTGGCGTCGGACGTCAGCTTCTTATGCAACGGACTCAGAGGTCTGCTGCCAAAAGAGGGCCAGGTGTTTATTGGCTCTGCTTCTAGAAGAGCTACACACACACACACACACACACACACACACACACACACACACACCTGTGCTCACTGTCAAAGTCTTCGGCGCTTCGGCCGGCACCACGAAATCACCTCGATCAACCCTGGAATGATGATAAATACAGTAACATCTCTATTCGTGAGGTTCATTTGCGCCGTGTGTGAGCTGGTAACATAATCCGCTTGTATTTTATCAAATATTCCTGCTAAAATGAATTAAAACGCTCTTAGAAATCCTCTCTCGGACATCTTCTCTCTGGTCTTCCTTTAAATCAGGGGTGGGTAATTATTTTATTTATTTTTTTATGCTCGGGCCAACTAGGTGTCATGTAAATTGAACAAAATGAAAATTGCAATTTAAATATTTTACTTTTTTTTATTTCAACTTTAAAATCATTCATGATCGTATGAATGTATGTATTCATCCATACAAAATGAAACAAAAGGAAAAAAAAAAAACATTTTTAGTAATAAGTTTTGATTTTCTAAATTCAATAGTGATTGAAAATACTTATTAAAATATTCAAAGAAATAGTTTGGCGGGACGGATGAAAAAATCAAAACAGGATGTGGTAAAATGCCAAGATCTGCTCTGGACCTGCAAGTCCAGCATCCATCTATCAACATATTGACTCCTCTGTCCATGACACAACCATCTAAGAAAAATAAACTTATTTTGAAAAAACAAATATAATAATAGATAACAAAATAGAATGTAAAGAAATAAAGTGGATTTGTTCACTGTATTTAACTTCAGACGGAGATACAAGCGAGTTTTTCTCTTGGCTGCACACTTCATGCTACAATGCTATGCTAAATATAACATGCACACTTTGCTCCTGTTTATGTCTGAACTCTATTTATGGACGAAGCGAAGCCGCTCTTCTTTTCGAAACCATCAAACCCCCGACCGGCTTCCAACGACTCGCCCTTCGATGTTCTCGCCGTCCGCCGCCTCAAATCCCCGTAAATATCTCCCGCCTTCTCACCGACGACTCCATCAAACTCTCTACCGCGCTGATTTGCACGATTTGCCGCTTTGCACCACCAACTAAACCTGATTCTGCTCCCATCACGGACGAGTCCACCGCACGTGCACCTCGCTCGTGATTTTCCCCGGCCAAACGGGCGGCTCGTACCTCCGAAAAATTCGCCCGAAGAACCCGAGAGCGCCGCCGTCTAGCCGCCGCCCCCGACGACCGGCCCCTCAGAGTGCGAACATGTGTGAACGGGTTAATGTGGCGGGGGGTTGTAAAAGTGCTCCGAGGGGGTCGGTAAATTAGAGAGGCCTCCTGTGCGTACGTGCGCTCCGATTACCGCCGCCATTCGCACCTTCGTTTCTCTAAAAAAAAAAAGGTTTCTTACGTAATTAATGTCACTTCCACAAGCCGTGGAGGCTTTTCCTGTGAGGCCATCCACGCTTCTGAAGGAAGGCGCTGAGCCTCGTTCGCTTCTCCGAGGACAAAGGGGGCTGTCAGGTTGTTTGTTTGGGTTGTGTGGCACGTTGGTGAATGTGTGTGTGTGTGTGTGTGTGTGTGTTTTTGGGGTGGGTGGGTGTGTCTTCAAACAAACACACACATGCACAAATTCATAGTCAAAACACTATGTGGGTGAACTTTGACATGAAGGAAAAAAATGCAGGGGCTTTTATCAATAAACACACACACACACACACACACACACATACTAATGGAGGAGGTTTTGCACCTTGAGAGTTGCTGACCCCTTGACCTTTGCCCCTGAGGCCAACGGCCGTCCTGCTCGGCAGGTCTTCAATTAGCCAAGCATGAGAAAACAAACTTCAAAATGGTGTGTGTGCGCGCGTGCATGTGTGTGTGTGTGTGTGTGTGTGTGTGTGTGTCCATCCCAGAGTCACTAATGAGGAAGCGATAGCGGCCTTTTATGACGCGGTTGGAAGCGTGCACTTCCTGTCAGGAGGGGTGAACCTCGTCCACTCGCCCCTCCGTTTTACCACCGCGTAAATTCTCTCCGTGGATTCGCTGACGCGCTTCCGAGCACCAGTAGATGGTAAACGTCCACTCCTTCTACTCCTTCATGCGAGATCCATCGCGGGTTCTTGGAGATGATGCAAAACCCCGTCGCCACCCACGAAAGTAGGAAATGTTGTATTCCAGCGGGCACTCTGAGGTGCACGGCTGGAGTCCCACAGGTGGACCTTCTGTGTGGAGCCTCCATGTTTCCTCAGGGTTCTCCGGGTTCCTCCCACAAACACATGCAGGAAAAAGTCCAGGCGTGTGAAAGGTTGTACGTCCGGCTAACATCTTTGTTTTTTGTTTCTCATCTCCGCACGTTTTATCCTGATCATGTTCTTAGATAAGAAAATGGAGCAGATATTAGCTGGTAAAAATGTCACGTGTACAATCATTGAGAAGTACATTGGATTGAATTTATTCGAGTATCAGAATATTGTTTGCAGATGACATTGTGATGTTTAGTGAGAGTCAATATATTGGTAGACAGGAGGTCTAAAGGAAGACCAGGGAGAAGGTTGGTGGACGTCGTGAGAGAGAGGAGGATCCAGAGAAGGTGGATTCACTGAAAGGAAAAGCCTAAAGGATAAGAGGAAGAAGAAGAGATTATGAGAATATTAAAATCTCTGAATACTTGATTATTTCATTTTATTTCATCCAGCGCCAAGTGTGAAGAATTTTTAGGTTTTTAATCTGAAATCCAGAGCTATAATTTTCGTATTTTCAGCCAAAGCGTTCGGAAAAAACATGAAAATCAACGTATTTTCTTTATTGTTTTAAATGATAAAGGTCAAGGGTCAACTGTAGATTCTGGGAAAAGAAGGAAGTCGCATAACCTCTGCGACCTTTGACCTTTAATCCACAACGGTGGGGCTGCAGATACCGACACCTGCCTCACACACACACACACACACACACACACACACAGTGTAAGTTGCATACTGAGCTTCAAAGATAAGCTGATTCAATCCGGTTATTATGCAATTATTTCACATGACATTTGTGTCAGGGAGCTTCTTGGATGTGTATCTGCTGCCATTTTGCCCGTGTGTGTGTGTGTGTGTGTGTGTGTGTCCACTTTGCAGCGACCGGGTATCAGTTGACTCTGCATTCTTGAACGCGGAGGCGCGTGGCGTAACACGGTTTCCGATATCAGTGACTCAGCCAGTTGCCCCACAGAAGCATCCTGCGGAAATGTTACCAAGGCTCTCGTTTCCAACGGGTGGATTGTTTCAGGTCTGTCATTAAGGGGCTCCTGTTGCTAGGCAACCTTCCACACCTACCGTCCGACCGACCCCGTCGCTCGTTGTGGAGGAGAATCGCGTTACATATCTCAGGATGTTATCTTTTAGCAATAAAAGATAAGATATATCTTTTATCTTTTAGCAAGTTAGCGGTTAGCATGGGTCGTGGAAGCTATCCCGGCCGTTATCGACCAATCAAACGGAGACGTACAACCTTCCGCTCGTCTGGAGGATTTCGTCTCTCCGATGAACCTCCTGCATGTTTTTGGGTCGTGTGGCAAATGTTATAAACAAATAAACTTTTGCAAAAGCCATGATCTTTAAATATGGTCTAAATCTGTCTTAGTTGTAAAATCCCCGTTTATTTGACTACAATTAAACATCCGTGCATTAGAGTGGCAGCTCCCTTCGCCGTAAGCCGCCCGCAGGTCACGTCCAGACCTTGACAGGAATTGTTACAATTCAGGAATCTGGTTCCGCCTCATTCGGGATGCCTCGGATGCCTCGCGTCATGTTAATTCACCGCTGACGCCTTCCAGAAGGCCTCCAGCTGCTCGCCGATGCATCTTATCGTGAAGCGGTCCCCGCCTGATGAGTGTCGGACTCCTGCGGTCAAAGCGTCAAACGCCTAGATATACCGAGCTCGCGGGCTCGCTCAAAAGAGGTATTAACTCTTCTGACGTGAGCGGAACCGCCGGCGTTTGATTTAGAGCGCGAAAGTCCTGAGAGAGCGCCGGCGAGAAATCATAAATACGGGTCTGGGAAAGTTACACACTGGAGGAAAAATGCAGCGACGCGGGGAGCGGACATACGGTCCATCACGTCACGCCTCCTTTTGTGCATCTCTATCTGTTTCTTGTCATCTTTGTTTCTTTTTTTTTCACTTCCTCACCCTTCACTGTGGAAAGTCGACGCCTCCGGGCTGATAGAGCCTTGGAAAAACAAGGAAAGACAGACAGACAGACGGTAAAATAAGCTTCTAGAAGAAATCCAGAGCTCCACTCCTAGTTGGGTTTCTCCTCTCATTGGCCGAAATATTAGCCAATGGGAGTCCAGGGGAGGAGCACTTCCTGTTGAGGCCGAGGGGGCCTCCCTCCCATGTGGTCTGGTGGTGTGTATTTGTGTGTGTGGGCGCCGTTGGAGGTGTATTCCACGTGGGTTACATAAATGCGCACCAAAATGGTGTGTGTGTGTGTGTCAGACAGCGCTTGGTGTGTCTACATTATGCCATTTGGCCCCGGGCCGCTATTTGCGGCTCGCTGAATTTCGGGGATTTGAGTTTTACGAGAACTTCAAGGTCTATAAACACGGTAGGGACGTAGGAGATCGTGTTCCGGATTAGAGACGGTCCCTGTTTTGAGCCGCGATGATCGCAGCGTTCCACGGATAATACGCCGCTCCAAAATTAAACATCTCGACGTCTTTACAAGCTTTGTAGGCTTGATAAAGGAACGTATCCAGCTGGCCTTTCCGATGTTCACATATCGTGAGTTTAGAATCGCTGCCGCGGCGAGAAAATATGCAGCTTCATCGTAATACCTGTCGTAAAAGGTAGGATGGCAAACGGTGAAGTCTCAGTGTGCACAGTTACTTCCATCACGTCGTGCTTGGTGTCTCTACATTCTCATTTATGTCTTGTTATTGTTGTTATTTTTTGTTATTTTTGTTGTATCTACACTATCATTTTTCCCTTGTTTTTTTTTTGTTTTTGTTATTTGTTTTGTTTTTGTCTTATTGTTGTCCCTACATTCTCAGTTATGCCTTTTTATTGTTGTTGTTTTTGTTGTATCTACATTATCATTTTTCCCTTGTTTTTTTTTGGTTAGTTTTTTTCTTATTGTTGTCTCTACATTCTCATTTATTCCTTCTTATTGTTGTTATTTTTTGTTATTTTTGTTGTATCTACACTATTATTTTTCCCTTGTTTTTTTTTTCTTTTTGGTTTGTTTTTTTTTCTTGTTGTTGTCTCTATGTTCTAATTTTTCCCATTTTTATCTATTATTTTTTCTATTTTTCTTTGCCCTACATTCTCATATTTCCCATTTTTATCTATTATTTTTTCTATTTTTATTTGCCGTTGTCACTTGTTTTGTCTATGAATATGTCTCTTCTATTTATATTTATATTCATATTTGTTGATATTGCTGTTGTGCTGCTGTGAACACATTTCTGAAATGGGGATCAATAAAATACAATCTTATCTTATGGGACAAAGACAGGAAGAGCTTTTACTTTGCGCTCACTTTGACATAACAACTTAAAACGTGAGACAACGAGCTCTCCGATCATTTTGGTCTGGCGACACGGTGGAATATTTATTTTATTACTTTATTACTCCCTTGCTGGAAATTCATTCTCTGCATTTAATGGATGAACCATGAGTAGTTGGCATGCCGTCTCTCTTTCTATATATATACATATATATATATATGTATGTGTATATATATATATATATATATATATGTATATATATATATATATACATATATGAGCGTGACGCAAAATCATTTTGGACTTTGGATAGCACGTGAAATTCAGATCCAAAATGGGAGTTGAAGTAAAGTAGTAAGTAAGTAAAGCACCTAACATGATAAGCAAATAAATAAAAATAATAAAAAATTCAACTATATGTATTTACATCTAGAACTACTGTATGTTTATGTCTATATCTACTGTGTTTATGCACACACACACACATATATATATATATATATATATATATATATATATATATATATATATACATATCATATGTAATGGTTTATCTTTTTCTTCATAAAAATCTGAATTTTTATATATGTATATTGGTAGATTTTTATCTACAGTCCAGATCATATCAATACCTACTGTGTATGTTTTTCTATATCAATATCTCTCCCTAATTCTGCTGTGTGTCTCTACATAATAATAATAATAATAACAATAATGATAATAATAATAATAATAATAATAATAAATGTTAAAAATAAAAGATATTCATATTTTATAAAAAATAAATAATGTAATTAAGGGGACAGACACTAAGATAACACACCCTAGATCTGAATGAATTAATGAAATATTTTTATTAAATACTTTGTTCTTTAAATTGCTGAATGTGCTGACAACAAAATCACACAAAAAAAACATTTATATTGTTTACCATTATTATTTTTACTACATGATGAACTCGGAGTTACATTGTGTCGTTTACATGTTCACTTTATTTTTTCGAGCAGGGAATATGACTCAAAATGGGATTTTGGATAACATGTGAAATTCACATCCAAAATGGGAGTTCAAGTAAAGCAGTGAGTAAGTAAAGCACAATTGTTTTATGTTAAACATTGAGCTCACCTTCATTGCACGGCTTGAAAAATAAACCCATTCATTTGATTTGAAAAGAGCAGACAGAAAGTACTTCCATGTATTATATTAGACAGTTTATATTTGGACCACCGCACTACACAGTGCGTGTGTGTGCGTGTGTGTGTGTGTGTGTGTGTGTGTGTGTATAATCGGTACCTTTGTCACAAGAATCAGGCTGAGCAAACACACTCCTCTGCAGGGTGGCCATCTTCGACGCGTGTGCTTCGGATCACAGAAAAACCTGAAAAAAAATTCATTGCAGGATTTTATTTTGCAGGATCACAATATTGAGACTTTTCTCTCCTAAGCTGGAGTTCATTTACGGGGGGGGGGGGGGGAATAAAAGGGAAATGTGAAGGAAAGCAGCATCACCCCGCCGACCCCCCCGACCTCCCCGGACCTCGGCCCGAAACCAGGATCCGCCTCTCGCCTCGCCACGCAAATCAAAAAATCACCCGCGGGATTTTTTATTGTTTTAACCCATTGGAAATGAATCGAAAATTGTGCGGCGTCAGTACGCCGGCGCCGAGCGAACACACATGTGCTGCAGAGCTGTATGTAGGCCATCGCAACGCAATGTTCTTGCTCCGTGTGTGTGTGTGTGTGTGTGTGTGTGTGTGTGTGTGTGTGTTGGCGCCCTGCCCGAGGCTGATGTTGATAAAGTGTGACCACATGAGCTGCCAAAGAAGAAAAGATGGCGACAGGCCAGTATATACAGTCGACATACCTCTTTTCTCTCCTCGCCCTCTACATCCCTTCGTATCGCTCTCTCTGCTTTTCCCTCCCTCCTCTCGTACGCTTTTTTCTTTTTCCTCGCTCGCTCCGCGTTCCCTTCCTTTCTCACACACGCGGGCGAAATGAAAACAACCGCTGTACGCGCGTCGTTTTTTTTTTTTGTTTTTTTGTTTTTTTTTGGGCCGCGCACGTGTTTTCTAGGAATGGCTCGATATGTTCTCGGAGATTCGGGACGATTCCGATGAAAGGATCTGCGGAGTAAATACAGAGGGAACTCAGGAGGTAGCGACCCAAAGAACCAGATCGTGGGTACAAGCGGACGAAATGTTTTCTCTGGACTCTCCCTTAGAGAAAGGGTGAGAAGGAGATGGATGTATGTCTGTGGAGGTTCTCAGTCATTACATTACATTACATTACATTGCATTTGGCAGACGCTTTTATCCAAAGCGACTCACAATAGAGGAAATAAGGACTGCAAATAACACTTGCAAATACACGATGCACAGGTCAATTCACGTCATGGTCAATTCTTGTCGAAATCTTCTTGAATTTCTTCACTTGAAGACGTTTCACCCCCTCATCTGAGAGGCTTCTTCACTTCTAACGACCTGTGTGGAGTTTACGACTTGGCGGTTTTATTCGAAAACTCCCCGACTCCCGACAAGAATCCAAGATGAGGCGGCTCGGGCATCTGGTCAGGAGCCTCCCGGACGCCACCCGGGCCGGTCCATCTGGGAGGAGACCACGGGGAAGACGGCGGAGACATTATGTCTCCAGGCCGGCCTGGGAACGCCTCGCGTCGCCCCGGAGGAGCTGGATTAGTGGCGGGGGAGAGGGAGGCCCGGACGGGAAGATGGATGGATGAACATCCTCGATGCGTTTGCCTTCTCCTCGCTCCTCTCTGGCGTTGACGCTCTACAACGTGCAAGAACGGGGAAAATGCCCGAAAACGCTACAAACCATCAGGCTTTTTATTCTACGAGCTAAACGCGCTATAGCCGCACGCGTGCAGTCCGACTCTTGTGTTTTCCTTCGGCATTGCAGCCCGGTGAGGTCACGAGGGGGGAAAACCTGCCTGGATACATAAATGAGCTAACGCGCCTCGGCTTTTCGTCCGCGGAATCACGCCGACCTCGGAGGAAACTCGTTTTCGCGGACGGGACGGTTTCGGTTAACCGATCCAATATGTGCAGAGCCTGACCCGCCGTATCGCTGCACGTTTGGACCAGGAATGTTAATGAATGGCACATGCTGTGAGTCATTAGGCCTCGTCTAACGGCCTGTCAGAATGTCCTTTAAGCACACGTTAAGACTTCATCTCTTTTGTCTGGCCGATTTGAAAATATGCTCTTTTCTCCATTCTATTATAGAAAATTCGGCAGGCTAATACGAAGACGCTCGCGTCTGTCTGCGTAATAAATAAACCTGCAGGCTAAAAATAAACACATCACCCCCCCCGCCCCGCCCTTACCGCTCTGGTCCCGCTTTTCAATTCATTTCCACTGTAATGATTATTATCCTGCATGAGCGAGACACGCCGCTTGACAGGGAAGGAAATCTCAAAGCGAAGGTGATTCATTCATTCGTTCGTTCATTATCTCCGCCGCTTTTTCTTGCACTTGGAGTCGTAGGGGTGGAATCTGGGCGAGAGGCGTTCGGCCATTCACTCGCTCATTCAAACGTCACATAAAAACGCACAAATATTCACCCTTTCATTGAATGTAGAGACAAACAGACGTTCACCCTTTCGCTCGAATAACATTCATGACCTTTCACTCACGCATTCATATAAATACATTCATCCATTCACCCTCTCATTTATACTTCAAATGCAACTATTCACTCTTTCATCTCCACATCATTTTCAGACCCACTCATCCTTCCATCATATAGATATATTCATCCATTCACCCTCTCATTCACACATCACATAAATACATTCCACCATTCACCCTCTCATTGAATGTCATATGGAAACATACAACTATTCACTCTTTCATCCCCATGTCATTTTCAGACAACAAGCCATTCATCTTCTCATCCTCCCGTCAAAAAGATACAGTCATCCGTTCACCTTCTCGTTCAAATCTCATATTCGGACCTACAACTATTCACTCTCTCATTTACACTTCATATACAGGCATATTACAATTCACTCTTTCATTTACACATGAACGTATACGGCCATCCGTTCACTCTCTCAGTAAGACGTCACATACAACCATTCACCCTCTCATCCTCCCGTCCGATAGATACATTCATCCGTTCACTCTCTCATTCAAATCTCATACTTGTATTCACTCTCTCATTTACACTTCATATACTAACATATAACTATTGACTCTTTCATTCACACATGAATATAGGCAACCATCCGTTCACTCTCATTCAAACATCATTTCCAACCATTCGTTCACTCATTCACCCGTCATATAAATACATTCATCTATTCACTCGCTCATTCAGACGTCATACACAATTATTCATCCTCGCACCCTCCCGTCATATCCATCCATTCATCCATTCACCCTCACAGTCACATGTCAAAAAGAGACATGCAACCATTCACTCTTGTTTACACTTCATAAACAAACATACAACTATTCACTCTTTCATTCAAATGTCATTTTCAGACAACAAACCATTCATCCTCTCATCCTCCCGTCAAAAAGATACATTCATCTGTCCCCCCTTTCGTTCAAATCTCGGATTCGGACCTACAACTATTCACTCTAATTTGCACTTAATGTACAGACATATAACTATTCACTCTTTCATTCAAATGTCATTTTCAGACAACAAACCATTCATCCTCTCATCCTCCCGTCAAAAAGATACATTCATCTATTCACCCTCTCGTTCAAATCTCGGATTCGGACCTACAACTATTCACTCTAATTTACACTTAATGTACAGACATATAACTATTCACTCTTTCATTCACACATGAATGTAGACAACCATCCATTCACTCTCTCATTCAAATCTCATTTCCAACCATTCATTCACTCATTCGCCCGTCATATAAATACATTCATCCATCACTCGCTCAATCGCCCGTCATATACAACTATTCATCCTCGCACCCTCCCGTCATATCCATCCATTCATCCATTCACCCTCACATTCACATGTCAATATGAGACATGCAACCATTCACTCTTGTTTACACTTCATAAACAAACATATGACTATTCACTCTTTCATTCACACATGAATGTAGACAGCCATCCATTCACTCTCTCATTCAAACATCATTTCAAACCATTCATTCACTCGTTCGCCTGTCATATAAATACATTCATCCATTCACTTGCTCATTCAAACATTATATACAACCATTCATTCACTCATCCTCCCGTCCTATAGATACATTCATCCGTTCACTCTCATTCAAATCTCATGCTACTATTCACTCTCTTATTTACACTTCATATATAAACATACAACTATTCACTCTTTCATTCACACATGCATGGAGACAACCATCCATTCACCCTTTTATTCACACATCATTTCAAACCATACATTCACTCATTCACCGACATGTAAATACATTCATCCCTTCACCCTCATATTCGTCGCCAAGTCGTACTTGTGCTGCCCTCCATCGCTGAGCGAGGAACCTGCCGGGTCTTCTTGGTCTTGTCTGAGTCAATGCTTCCCTCTGCTGGCCCTTCCTTCCTGACAGAAGACCCACAGAGGTCTGAATTTCTACTCCTTCCCGTCTTCGGTTTGTCTCTCCTCCAAGTCGGCCGTGATGGATTCATCCGAGAAAGCAGGCGGACAAATGTGCCCATCGTCAAGAGTTTCATCCACGCAATGGAGATGGAGAAGATCTGGGTAGAAGGATGCTGAGGTCGGCTGTAGGTCAGACGGAGGTAGATGATTATCTGTGGCGACTCATGAAGTGGAAGGAAAAGTTGAAGAAGAACAGAACGTACTTTAAAAATAATGTATTCATTTATAGTCGACTCATTCTTGAAGTTGCGAACACGTTGACTCGAAGATCTCAGCGGTTGAGCTTCATAATGACGGCGAGAAGGCATCGGCCGAAACATCTGCAGATCTCCTCCACGTTGTTCTTCATCCCTGAAGACCACCGATGAATGAGTAGACCGGATGCTGATGCTAATATCCAGAAACGCCGTGAATCATAATTTCATCGACCTCCTGGTCAAACAACGCTGTCATCTAGCGATCCATATACTTGGTTAGATCTTCCTAAGCAGACTCAGACTAGAGGAGAATGGGTGGTTTGACCCGGCTGATGTCCGTCTTCTCCTCTCAGGGTGGCTCCACCTCCAACCTGAACATGAACCTCTACGCCACCAAGAAGACGGCGGCCGAGGGGATGCTGGACATCGCGCTCTTCCTGGCCAACATCACGCACATGAAGACGGTGATCGAGCAGGGAGCCGGATACAGGTGGGCGTTCCAGTGCCAGACCTCCAGGTTCTCCGCCGCCTTCCTCCAGCACATGCAGGAGACCCGACGTCGACCCGACACGTGAACGATGGTTGTAGGTCTTTGCACGTGGCCGCAGGAGGAGGGGTGAAGATAATGAATGGATACTTTAAGTGCGATCGGAATTCTATTTCCACCAGTTTGACGCATAATATTTACTTTAATGCACGTTTTAGTGAAGATGGCATTCAAGCCCCAGAAGTCCTCCGCCCCGAATACCAACCTGTTTAGCGTGAACGCTGCATGAAATACCTGTTTCATCAAAATGAAAGATAAGATAAGATAAAAGATGAGATTATATAAAAGATAAGATAAGATAAGATAAGATAAGATAAGATAAGATAAGATAAGACAAGACAAGACAAGACAAGACGAGAAGAAAAAAGACGAGACAAAATAAGATAAAAAAATAAAATGAGATAAAAGATAAGATAAAATGAGATGAGATCAAAGATAAGATAAGATAAGATAAGATAAGATAAGATAAGATAAGATAAGATAAGATAAGATAAGATAAGATAAGATATGATAAGACAAGACAAGACAAGACAAGACGAGAAGAAAAAAGACGAGACAAGATAAGACAAAAAAAAATGAGATAAAAGATAAGATAAAATGAGATGAGATCAAAGATAAGATAAGATAAGATAAGATAAGATAAGATAAGATAAGATAAGATAAGATAAGATAAGATAAGATAAGACAAGACAAGACGAGAAGAAAAAAGACGAGACAAGATAAGATAAAAAATAAAATGAGATAAAAGATAAGATAAAATTAGATGAGATCAAAGATAAGATAAGATAAGATAAGATAAGATAAGATAAGATAAGATAAGATAAGGTAAGATAAGATAAGATAAGATAAGATAAGATAAGATAAGATAAGATAAAATAAGATAAGATAAGATAAGATAAGATAAGATAAGATAAGATAAGACTGATCCCCATAGAAGAAGTTCTTTTGTCACAGCAGCGCAACGATGACAGCATCAATAAATATGAATATAATTAGAAATGGAGGATAAAATTAAAAGGAGGAAGACAATAACAAGGATAGGAACAGAGAACAAAACGACAACAATGAAATATACTTTGACTCACTTTTAATCCATTTTTTTATCCGTTTGATATAATTTTCTCATCTTCCCTTCATCAGATGAAAATGAACACCACCTCAATATGTCCTCAGGTACTACGCCGCCGTCCTGACCCTCATCTCCTTCTCCCTGGCCCTGCAGATCGTGGCCGGAGTCCTGATCATCATCATCGGTGAGTGGACGGCGTTGTGGCGTCGGCGGCGTGCAGAAACCCGCCCTCCATCTTCTAACCCGCCATATTAACACGCTAACAATTAGAAAGTGAGGTGAACCCCGATCCCGCGTCTTCTACGTGGTTTGTTATTTTAGTTTTGTTGTCGTTTCCGGCCCGTGTGCGTTCTTGCAGCTCGACGAGACGTCACCGTCGAGGTCAACCAAAAGCGTCTGGACAGCCTGAACAACACCGTAACCATCATCATCTTCTTCATCTTCATCACCAACCTCCTCATCTCCGTCATCGGAATGGAGCGCACCGGCCTCTTTGCCAGAATGCATTTCTGACGGCGAATATTAGCTTCTTGGAAAAATAAGGAAATGCAACAGGAGTGCAGATCCAAACACACACACACACACACACACACACACACACACACACACACTAGTCACTGATTGTTTGGACTTACAGTACTAATCAT
Organism: Fistularia commersonii; assembly: GCF_037954325.1. Lineage (NCBI taxonomy): Eukaryota > Metazoa > Chordata > Actinopteri > Syngnathiformes > Fistulariidae > Fistularia > Fistularia commersonii. Next base: position 20,119,226 of record NC_141288.1, on the reverse strand, counting down.
TGTTGTCATACTTTGATTGTATTCAGTATGACTGTACAGCCACAAGGGACCAACTCTGTGTGTGTGTGTGTGTGTGTGTGTGTGTGTGTGTGTGTACGTGCATGCGCGCAGCTCATTTTGAGATGACCCAGCTCAACTCTCGCCAGCGGCTGTTGAACTTTCTGAACAATCTGACCACGGGCATCTTCTTCCTCACCTTCATCATTAACTTCATCAGAGCTGCGTTTGGCACGCAGCGCAGCTGGCTGCTGGGATGGATGTTCCAGAGATTCATCGTATGAGCGGCACCAGGATCTCCACCAGCAGACCAAATGTAAAGACCTCACTGCTTTGACTTGCTTTTCCGATGTGGAGAATCCTCGTCGAAATCTTCTTGTCGAAACTCCGAAGGGTCGCCACGCAGCGGTACGTTTCAAACCCCTGAGACCCCGGGCAGAAGATGGAAGATGTCACCAGGACTGAGATCCTCCGCTTCTGGACATCTACACCTGTGGTCCACCTCCACCTGGAGGACAAGGGACGTTCTTCTGAAGAAAACAATGCCCGTATGCCGGCCAGAGAAGACAGATGCTTGCAGAGTCAAAGAAGCTGTCAAAACATCATACTGGGATCAATACCAAGATGGACCGGGATCTTCTGCACCCTCCAAACAACCAGGAAAGACCCACCACCAGAACTTCCAAAAGTGATCCAATAGGTTTCACCTCTTTGTCTGGCTTTACCTTTTCACTTTCAAGCTTTCAGCTGCTCTCTTGTCCCAACAAACGACACCTCCATCAGATCTGGCTTTACAGAAGGAGCCACTTTTTGGGAAATAGGTCATTAGAACGTCTTCACCGGAGGAAATTCAAGTCCAGTTACCTCGACTAGAAGATTTCGACAAGGATTCACCGTGACCCGGACGACTGAGAACCTCCGCAGACACAACGTGGAGAATGGATCATCTGCGCCGCCGCTCGATGGCGCCAAAGCAGACGTTCATTAGAGCGCTGCTGCTTTTCCTCCTTGGACGGCTGGAGAGAAGCATCTGCTAGCAGAAAGGAAGATTTGGGTTTTGCAAAACTGCTCTTCATGAAAAGCTCAATTGTACAGAACAGGCAAAACTGTGTGTGTGTGTGTGTGTGTGTGTGTGTGTGTGTGTGTGTGTGTGTGTGTGTGGTGACGTGCTGGTAGCTTATTCACCATTTTATTGGCAGCAGTTAACGTGTTTTGCTTAAAGTATCATATCAGCATTCTTTACATATACAAATGTCGCATCGAAAAAAGCACATTAAAAAAAAACCTTATTATCTCTTACCTTTACTTATAAATGAAGTCCATGCGGCGCTGAGCGGTTTTCCTTTAGCTTAGCATTGTGGATGCCGATGTTGAGTCTTTGCTGTTCATTCAAAGCCAAATCTATCCTGGACATACCGAATGTTTTCAGCGCGATTTGACTTTGAATCTGAGTGGCCGATCGCTGAGGTTTGATTGTCAGAAGTTGAGAAAAGAATGCAGGAAAAGCAGAAAAGGCGTTTTCTTACTGGACATCCACACAGCCAGCCTTTTGGAGTGCACCTCCCCGTTTGAAAAGACCGAGTCTTCCATCTCCTAGTCTGAAGCTAATTTGTTAGCGCCGGCGTCGGTCTTCCCTTATTTATTATCTCCTGCTTTGACTGAAAGTCCAGTTTAGAAATTTTTTTCAGTTTAGCTATGTAATCCTCCATCTTGGAAATAAAGCCAAGCAAGAGTAAAAAATAACTGGATAGCTGCACTTCACTTGCTAACTGTTTACAGTAGCTTGCTATTGCAAATTCTATTATTTTTTAGCCGAGTAGTAAAAAGGATCCCTTGGATCAGAGGCGCCCCCTACCTTGAGGCACCGTCACTGCGTGCCTCACTTAGTGTGTCTTCGCTGCCGCTTTACAATCACTTGCCACGAGAAACACATTGCAGTTGTTGAGGAAAAAAATTATACATATCAACCAAAGTATGGAAATTTAATTCATATATTAGTGCTTGAAGTGTTTGAAAATTTTAATAGTGACATCCAAAGAGACAGCGATACGGTCTCAGCCGCATAGCATGCCAGCAGAGTTAGCAGAATCATTGCGCAATCCATAGCGGGCTCCGCTAGCTGCCGTGTCACCGCACGGCTCTTCTTCATATTTAAACGCCAAATGTGATTTTTTTTTTCAGCAATTTTGAAAAAAAAAAAAAAAAAACGACTAAAAATGGTGACTTTAGGTGGAAAATAACTTTATTGTACAAATCACTGAATAAGTAGAACCTGACTGCACGTCACTGGTGGTGAATATGTATGTACATGTATGTATGTGTGTATTCATGTGTGACTGGGTGTGTTTGAGATGTTTGAAATATGTGCATCTGTGTGTGTTTGTGTGTGTGTGTGTGTGTGTGCTGTAGCCCGCAGGGACCTAAACGTGGTGGCCAATCAGAAACGACTCGACTACCTGAACAACATGACGACGGGCATCATCTTCGTCACCGCGGTGATTAACTTCTTCATCAGCTTCTTCGGATCGAAGAGGACCGGCTTCTTCCGCTGGCTTTTGGCCCGACTCCATTTTTGACTCACGCCAGCGGCATGTCGGCACGCCCAAATGCAAAAATAAAAAAAAAAAGAGAATCCAAACAAGGCTGAAATCTCATCATACAGGGGTCAAGTTATTATTCAAAGGTTATTTTAAGACTAATTCAATTTAACCCACTGAGCTCATATGTTTTATGATCTAATGCATCATTTTTTCAGAATTTTTTTCATGTATTTTAAACTTTTATTTGTGCTCTCTAATCTATGTTTAGAAATATGTTTGAATAAGGAAAGGCATTAGAGGTTTATTTATTGCCTAATTTGTATAAACATGAATAAATACAGTGGATTAACAAATGTTGTTTATGCTCAGTGTGGTTATTTTTGGACAGAAATTGATTTGTGAAAATGGGTGTGGATGTGTGTGTGTCTGTGTGTGTGTCTGCGTGTGTGTGTGTGTGTGTATGTGCCACAGGCCGACGGAACCTGAATAACTCCAGCCTGCAGAATCGTCTGGATTATCTGAATAACGTAACCACCGTCATAGTCTTCATCACGACCGTTCTCAACTGTTTCATCAGCACCTTTGGCATGCAGCGCACAGGATACTTCCCGTGGCTTATGACACGCATCCACTGACACACACACACACACACACACTCAGTAATTATTGTTTAACAGAGCATGCTGCAGCTGTGTCCTGTATCTGGCTTCTTTTAAAATATAAACAAACATTCCTATGTTAAACCCGATGACAAGAAACAAGCTTAATTCTGTTCATTTCGGACCTGAAAAATGATGCATGGAACACACGTGTAGCTCCGCGACCGAATGTTTTTACATCCTAATGCACGATTTTAAATGTGTGTGTTGTTATTTGGTATGAACAGACGTCAGAGGAAAGGAGATTCCCCATCTAACACCAGTGTAACCGGTCCAGTCAACGTATTAATCATTGTTGTGATTTTAAGAAAGAAGTGTCAGCAGGGTCAAGGGGACCCAGCTGGTGCAGATCAGAGAAGATCAGGCCCGTCCATTTGGAGTTCTGCAACGCTTGTTGCTTTTGGATACAAGTAGAAGTACAAGCATTGGCCAGTGAGTGGCGACATTGTTGAACAAATGCATGGTTTTTGTTTGCGGCGCTGAAGGGAGGCAACTGCAGGAGTTTCCACTGGCAGCATGGGAAAGTACTAACCTTCTACTTTCATTAATGACTATATTTCTGTACATTCATTTATCTCATGCTTTCATGTTTCTGTTCTTTTTCTGTGCAAGTAAGAGACCAATTTGATTTATTTACATTTGATTTAATTATTATTTATTTTAATGTTACTTTAATTTATTGAATGTGTTTGTGAAGTGTCTGAATTAAGTTAAAAAATATGCTAAGAGGGTGCCCTCATTTAGAAATGTACCTCTTGGATTTTTCCCGTTTGCTCTTGTTAGCTTCATATCTGCTGTAACACACACACACACACACACACACACAATGCAATTTCCCCTTTTAACCCCAAATTGAAAATAGACGATCCAGTGTGCTGGAAAGGCGTTGATGTCCAGTGAGAAATGCATTTGTTACATGTATGAGGTGAAATTTCTTTCAACGCGTTACAGGCACGAGAGGAGAATTTGACATTTTTAAAAAGTATTTTCACACAGTTATTCGCTTCAATAAATCATGAAAAAAAAACCACACAAAAGAGTCATCCCCTCATTTTGATTGAGTTAGCAGAGACATTTCAGAAGACGATTGTTGGTGCAACACTTTTTCTCCGTCTCTCAAGGGGAACTTTAGCCAGCGCACTATTTATACTTCAGCTGTCTGACCGACTGGCGCCCAGGGAACTGGGACACTGAGTCCGTCTGTGTGCGTGTGTGTGAGAGTGTGTGTGAGTGTGTGACAAAGAGAGAGTTTGGTCAGTGTCTAGTTGGAAAGATTTCCCCAGGATGAACTGTAATTGCGGGTGAGACAGAGAAAAGGGATCAGAACGACCTGCTGTGACCTCATACTGTCGTCCTCCGCTCGGCGTAGGTCGTTCCCTTGTCAAACACAAACTGACAGTGACATGTGAAAGTGCCAGAGGATGAAATATGGAGAGGCGGTTGGAGGCAGAAAATCCATGATGGAACCGAACAATCGCCACAGCGCTGTCACACAGCATATGACGGAATCCGCAAAGATCCTTGAACCTTTATTGAACCATTAAATCAGATTAAACATGATTCATATTTCTAGAAGAACAGCTTGGTCACGGGGAACAACAAGTCGCGTTCCATACGCTATTTTCTCGATGTGTCAAAGACGCCGCAGAAATAATCAAAAATATTCACGATATTTGATCGTGCAGCCAAAGAAAACAGGGCATGGAAAATGAGTTTTGTTTGAGAATTCTGCAGATTTGGCCCTGTATCATCTGATCCAGGGAGGCCGCAAGACCATGATGTATATCTACGAAGCATGAACTAATCACATTAAGTCACATGTCATTTGCCGCAAGCAGAGTGGAATTCATTATACATCCCGCAACAATCCATGCATTAAATGAACTACCATAAAGTATGTATTTTTAATACTGTACAGGATGTTGCAGATGAGTTCACTGAATTGAATACATTTTCAGGGATGAAAGTGTATGAAGTCACATTATTTATTCGTCATCAATGAAGCTTATCCAATAGTCATTGTGACGGTAAAGGTCAGAGGCTTTTCTTCATGTCGTATAAATTAAATGTTTGCACTGTTTGGTGGAGCGCAGTGGATTCTTGTGGAAAAATGCAAAGAACTTCCCACGACCCACTGTGTGAGACACTGGTGTGGTCGTGTGACATTAAGAAAAATACCCCATTCTCAATGATATCCACTAGATGTCGCAGAGTCTCCAGATTCAAATATTCACCTCGCGTCTCAAAGACATCAAAGAAAAGGTAGAATTTGATTTGGAGAGAAATGGATTGAATTTACAGCAAATAGCATTTATTTATGAACATCAAATTAATAACAATCAAATCAAACACGGGTCTACTTATTCAGTTGTTTCCTTTCACAAAAAGCTGTGCAAAGATAAACAAGTTTAACTAATTAATCTAAATTACATTTGGCATTATTTTAATAACAACATCTGATTTTTTTTCAACTGTCGGCCCATTCAATGGCAAACTCAATTATGCAATGAAAAGGGAAATAAACGGATGAATCCTTGGGGTGAGAAAGAGACTTTGGTCCACTTTTTTGAACCTTGAAATACTCTCTGACACTCTGAATCTCACATTGCATCACCGATCTGATCTGTAGTTCTTTTCTGGAATTATTTTTAAGAAACAAATGGTTTCTGAAGTTTTTCCGTTTTCATATAGAAAAGATGACCATTACCATCCCATCGTTAAAAAAGAAAAAAAAAATAGATCATCTGGACAATTATGAGGTCCTTTGAGGTTTTCAAATAGATTATAATTGAATGAAATAAAAGAAAAATAAACATACACAGATTCCTCTCCTGCACAGCTGGGCGTGTCACATGACCGACCCTCGTCACGTGACTGACCGAGTCGTCTGTTTCAGGTTAATGCGTATTTTTTATTTTTTATTAACAAATATATATAGCCAACAAATCTATTTAGCGGGGGTTTACACAAATATATATATTTATAAAAACAATCAAAAAGCCATCTAGAGAGTATTACCGAAATACTTTCTATGCACGTATACACAAACAGATTAATACGTAAATACAAACAATGCATATTTGAAAACACCCACTTCCTGTTTTGTAAATATGTTGAAAGTTTAACCCGTGTCAAAGGATACGGTACCGATATATATATATTTAATTTTCCCTTGTGTTTCAAGGATTTATATCAATAGAATTTCTAGTTTAATAGTTTTTTTTAAGTTATCAACTGCTACGGTGCTAGCGGTTTCCAATGAGGGGCGGGACTTAAACGTTCAACTTCGGTGGGTAAAAAAAAAAAAAAAAAAAAATCAAGGAAAAAAAGATGGAAACGCGAATGGTGTGAATTTTTAAATCGCCCAAACTGTATTATTCCGCTCGGACGGGAACGGGTAAATATATCATTCTAATTTTATCGGATGGAAATAGCGGTTAGCTAAACGGGTAGCTAGCGGCTACGGGGGCGCGCTCCTCCGCCGTCGTGACGTCACGGGAGCGCCCGAACCGTGGGGGAAGCCGCGAGTGGCGGAGCAGCCGAGCTGGAGGAGACCGGAGGAGGGCGGCGAGACCGGGGAGAGCCGAGCAGGAGAGCCGGGAGGGAAGGGAGAGACTCGGACGGGGGGAACGGGGGGGAACCGACAGGGAGCCGTGCTGTCGCCGTCCACCAGGCGAAGAGGATATGACTGGCCCTTCTTCTTCTTCTTCTTCTTCTTCTTCTTCTTCTCCCATTCCACGGAAGGAAACAGCCGCAGTGAGTACAACTTCAATGCCAATGCCTGCATTCCAGCCACGATTCGGATGACAGGATGTGTGTGTGTGTGTGTGTGTGTGTGTGTGTGTGTGTGTATGTGTGTGTGTGTGCGTGTCGACCAGCCTTGCAGTGCATCGCTCCTCGCAGTAACACGATTAAAATTTGATGGCTACTTTGAGTTGCCGCAGGTCAGCTGTGCGACCCCAGAGGGTTGCAGCGGCGTGTGTGTGTGTGTGTGCAGTAGTTTACGGGTATGTGCTCACTGAACAAACCTGGCTTTTCCCCCCTTCGTTTTATTCAGTAAAATCGGCCCCCGAGGCTTTCCCCGGAATAACAGGCTAATAACACTATGTCATGTCCGTGTGTCTCCAAATGCGATTACCGAGCTGCTCGCCCGGCGTTGCAGGCTGCAGAGAAGTGTGCCTGACAACCTTACCGCTCCACAAAGCCATATAGTTGATATTACGTCCCCGTAAAAGTCCTTTACAGCCCCGGTTAGGTGTCACGGCGGGTGTACAGCCCGCGGCGTCGGTGTGTTAACCCTTTAAAACCCGTCACACTGGAGGATCTTGTGAAGTTGCAATGCACAGAACTGTCAACAGCTGTCAGGCTGCACTGGTGGACTCTGGATCTGCTGCTGATATTTTTGCAAACCAAATAGACTGAAGCTAAACGTGCATCTGAGAGCAGGGTGTGTGTGTTTACAACACTTGTGTGTGTGTGTGTGTGTGTGCGGGGGGGGGGGGGGGGGGGGGGGGCAGTCTGTACTAAAAAAGAAAAGGGGGTGGGGGGACCTGTGATTTCCTCAGTGTTGTTCAACTGAAGGCTCCATTTGTTTTTGCTGCGCCTGCTACAGGAACACTGGTCAGAGAGCCTGTTTCCGTCTACAGATTACTGTAAACACTGCCCTGGACGCTTTTAGATCACCACCGTTTGACTTTCACACACACGAATGGCCTACGCTAGTATAACCGGGATGCTGTGGAATTAGCTCGAACATTTTTACCTCAGTCTGGCCCACTTTCAGCCTTCTGAATCTTTGATACCACATGAACCCGTTTGCCCTGTGAGCCTCCTGACTCCTGAACGTCCCGGCTCAACGTCTCCGTTAAAAGCTTTTGTCCTGGGCACGGCGTGGCACTGGCACACACTCCGGGCGCATCGGCTTATCTAAGTTGCTTTAAAAGTAGTATCCTGGCTGTCAGTCGGGGATTGAAATGGATCCTTTTCTGACTGCGACAGGCATATAATCGTGCCTCACAATTTTCCATCAAGACACGGTGCTTGTAAAAACAGTAGGCCACATTCCACGAGGACGTAGGTGATCATCTGAAACTGACTACGTACTAATTCCCAGAATGTAGAGGAAAGCAAAGTCATTTATTGAATTCATGAAATTACTTTGGACTTGTTCAAAAATAACAGGGGAAATGCTAGAATATAGAATGTAACGTGACACTTTGTGCGATTGGCAAACCTAAATGAGACCGATGCATGGGACTAATTCCCTATGTGTGTGTCGTGGGCTCAGGGTACGTTATGTTCTGCAAAAGTTGGATCTGCATAGAGAGTGAACATCAGGGTAGCAGCAAGTGTGTTTTCATATCAAATTAGCAAAATGACAAGAGTTGCCAGCACAAATCAAAAGATATTACAAAAAAGAAGGCGAAAGCAACAATGAGCCCTCCAATAAGTTTGACCATTTCATCGATTCGCATTGATCCAAGTTTTTAGAACTGCTCTCTGTTTCTCTATAAATCAGCATGGATTTGTTGATCCACCTGAACTCCAGCACGCACTTCCCTTCCCTTAATAAGAGGTGATCCAAACGCGTCCTTGTACCGGCCCTATTTTTGTCATCAAGTCAACAACTTGGATTAAGTCAGTACAATGTTGAATTTTGGCATTAGTGTACTTATTGTGTGGCGGTGTTATTTGTACAGTGCGTGAGTTTGCGGTAACTCTGGCTTTGTGCGTATTTTGTTTGCTCCTCCTCCATCCCACGGTTAATTTCCTGAAGTACACAACAGACTGGAGCCGATGCTATCGCTCTCTTACCATTATTGAGTTTTCCAGGGTTTCACCCATGTTATAGTTTATCCTTGATAGGGCTCGTGGTACATGGCGGAGTTAAAAGAGCCTTAGACGCTTTGGAAAAATCGGTATCTTACCCAGACATCTCTCGCTGAGCACATTATTCACTGTCACATTCTGTTAATGTTTTTCCCAAACGTTATTGGCCAGTCGAGTTAATTGAAAAACCCATATGCAGGTTTGGTTCTCGTAATATCCTGCGTGTGCCTGTGCTGGATTTGTTTATTCATTTCTCTTTTACCGGTGAGAAAAACATTCGACGGGACTGTGATTTTGCTGCAGTACGCGGTACAACCTCAGTTGGCGTCTGCGGTTTGATTCGCGTCCATAAATATACCGTAAATATACCTTCCTGACACGAAGACAATATGTGGCAGGAAGAAGGAAACCCCATACGCTAACATTCCCCAAACCAGACTCGATGAGTTGTGCAATGTATGTCAGTGTGAAGTGACTTGCAGGGAGATGATATGGCTTGAGCTTGTATGGCTCACACCTCATTTACCAACACATGAAGATTCTCAGTGTTACATGTTAGAGTCCATGTAAGTCATACATGACCAGGGGGAAGGGAAAAATACATCAAGTCTACGGGACTGTCTCAGGAAATTAGAATATTGTGATAAAGTTCTTTATCTTCTGTAATGCAATTAAAGAAAAACAAAGAATACTTTTTCATGATATTCTAATATTTTGAGATAGGATTTTTGAGTTTTTTCTTAAGATGTAAGTCATAATCAGCAATATTAAAATAATAAAAGGCTTGTCATATTTCAGTTGATTTGCAATGAATCTAGAATGTATGACATTTTTGTTTTTGTTAAAGAAGTTTTTTAGGACTGTCTCAGAAAATTAGAATATTGTGATAAAGTTCTTTATCTTCTTTAATGCAAAAAAAAAAAAAAAACTTTTTCATGATATTCTAATATTTTGAGATAGGATTAAGATGTAAGTCATAATCAGCAATATTAAAATAATAAAAGGCTTGTCATATTTCAGTTGATTTGTAAAGAATCAAGATTGTATGACATTTTTGTTTTTGTAAAAGAAGTTTTTTAGGACTGTTTTTTAGGACTGTCTCAGAAAATTAGAATGTTGTGATAAAGTTCTTTATCTTCTTTAATGCAAAAAAAAAAAAAAAAAACTTTTTCATGATATTCTAATATTTTGAGATAGGATTTTTGAGTTTTCTTAACATGTAAGCCATAATCAGCTATATTAAGATAATAAAAGGCTTGCCATATTTCAGTTGATTTGTTATGAATCCGGAATATATGACATTTTTGTTTTTGTAATTGCATTACAGAAGATAAAGAACTTTATCACAATATTCTAATTTTCTGTATAGCTGCATTTTTTTTTCGATCTGCTCAGATTTGGAAGATCACATGTCAGCCAGGCAAGAGAAATAGATCAGCCCGAGGGTCCGCCCCGCAAAATGAGGAGCGGTTTAATGTGACTTTTCTTAATTTCCCTTTTAGGGCTGAATTTACAACAAATGTATCAGTTTTGTTTATTTATATGCTAATTTTAAGGTAATTTAAAGTAGTAGTTTCCTAATCATATCTAGGCAACTCTCTCTGATACCTGGGTATGAATGGATTGCTAAGTTTTCTTCATTATTTGTCCTTTAAGGCATTATTTCCTCAAGAATGTGAGGGAAATAAAAAGAAGAAAACGGTTGTTACATGTTTTGATGTGCAAAACAGTTTGATGAGTTGCATAACAGTCTGAGGCTCGTTCTTGTTCAGCTGATTCCTACATTTTTTAATGGAAGTAAAACATGCAAGAGGGCCAAATTACAAAGTTATTGAACTGCAACAGTCTTTGCTCTGATACCAGTTTTATCAAGATGTCTGATGTTCTGGATAAAGTTCCACTGCAGGATTAAAAAAAGGACTGTCTGGATCTTATCGCGACTCTTCTGAATGAGCGGGCGCGTGGAAGGTATCGCTCGACGTGACCGTCGTCATGACACTCGGTGAGGTGTGTAACCTCAGACAGTCGCATCATGTCCAACCCTTCAGGATCAGAAAAATAATGGAGAATAATAATAGTCAAGATGACTATAATGTGTTTTTAGTTGCCCGGAGCCCCCGGGGGACGGACTCGCCTGGTCAAAGCTGAAACGCCAGCTGGCTAAGTATAGGTTGAGTGTGTGTGTGTGTGTGTGTGTGTGTGTTTTACTGTGCGGTGTGACAGACAGATGCGTGGTTGTCACATAAATAGAACATGTTGAACACCTTCAGGAATGCTGATGGAGAGAAAGGGGGTTCTCAGAGGAAGGAAATGAAAGTACGAGGGAGAGAAGTCAGCGTCAGAAAAGTAGATTCGGTGACGCATCGGGATGAGGCGTTAAAACAACGTATACGGGTGAAAACGTGCGTTCAAACCAATACGTCGCTTTTGTTCTCCTTTTTTTGATGACCCGATATTGCCAGCGATATCGGTGTGACCGTCAAAAGTCAAAAGCCCCGGTTAGCGATGTGTCAAATTTTTCTGTTACGCAATAACCGAGTTTTTGTTTGCGACTTTGCCAGACAGTGCGTGCTTGATATCCACAGGGCTAAGTACTCGGAGTTCACTGGTGGAGGCTTTTTCGGTAGCTCGCTGTGATATTCTAGGATTTTATGAGGCCTGTGACAACGTCATGTGTGAGCTCGAGGAAAGGACGCCAGGAGACGAGAAACACGGCCGTTGACGGGAACAGACCAGGGAGGAAGGGGATGAAAAGCTTCGTGCGAATTGGATCATTTCACACACTTGTGTCATTCTCTTTTGACATCGCTACCAGATACAAGCTTGTTAGCTAAAGTAGCGGGTGTTCGGGCGAGTCGGTAATGAAGGAAAGGTTGGGGAGCGGAAAAAAAATGCTAATGGATAAAAAGTGAGAACCCACAGGAGAGAACTGGTGTCCATTTTTAAATGTTTTTCTGGTTTCTACAACCTGTATTAGAGAATAGTTGAGATCGTTTGAGGCGCGCTTGTAATTTGCAATCGAGTTTTCACCGCGGTGTGATTAATCCCTGCAGCAGAAAGGTTTAGCCTCCTGAGAGGCCGCTGTGCATTGAAGGTGCAGAAATATTCTGTATTGATCCGTCTTTTTCTCACACATTTCCTGACTTAACAAGTGCAACAGTTAATAGGAGAAGGAAATAACAAAACGCTGCCGGTCGTCGCCTGCCTCGGCCGCTCATTCAAACTGAGTTTTCAGCTGAGCTGACGCGCAAGAGGACTCGATTGTCCCGACGATGGACGCATTATGTCCACTTTCAGTCATCTCTGATCGTAGCCAGTGGTTGATGTGTGTAAAAAAGGCGTTGGCGGCTTCGGAAATCAAGTCGTGAACTGTGGATAAGAATTACAGTAGATGGTGATGCGGCGATATTTTCTGTTTAAACCGCACAAAAAGGATTTGTTCCGCGGCGGACTGGCCTCTTGCAGAAGGGTTCGGTGCGAAGACGGCTGATTATTTTGGCTTTACTTTTCTATAGTGGGAGAAATTAGAGATGCCTACTCCCTGGCACCTTTGAATTGGTGTCAAATATCATATCTTTTAGAAGAAATTCACCCGTGTTTTCGCAAACATACAAAGTCTTCACAAATATTCAATCACATTAAGCACATAATCTATAATACGTCATTGTCTCCGGATTCTTGTCAAACCAGTAGTTTAGTGCCAAGGTCAAGAAAAGTGTGTTTGAAGCTGAATGTGTCGGTGTGTAAGTGATCCAGGGGAGGCGCTGCCTGCAGCAGATGGCTCTTGGACAGTCATATGGTGAGTCTCATGATGCCTACTGCGTCATAGGTGTGTGTGAATGTGGCTCTCCCATTGCCACGATATTTGTGTATTTATTGTTTCTTCACTTCCACACTCCGGTCCAAGTTTGCAGATCGTCGGCCTCATGTGAAATCATATGCCGGTGGTTTATTTTATTTTATTTTTCTTTTTAGTCCGGCCCTCCCTCGCTCGGGCGTCACACCGGCCATCTCAATATCTGAAACCATCGCAAATAAACGTTCCACCTGTTGGACACGCCGATGGTTTATTCATGTGACCCCAACTAAAGCGAGAGAGGAGCGCTATCCAAGAGGTCTGAAGCCATTTACAAAATAAATATGTGTCCGTGTGTGGCATCATAATGAGAATTGGGCCATTTACATTATCTACAGGTCAGCAGGTCCCAAAGGGAGGAGAAGGAGGCGGAGGAAAACTACACAACCGTCGACCAACACCCCACATCTCTGTCAAATAAGCATTTGCGAGTGTGCGTGTGACTCGAGTCATAAACGTGGGCATTTATGTCCGACGACCAGATGCGCACGTGTGTCCGTTTGACGTTGTGTTTGTATTGTGGGAGCTGATTATGCAGCTTTGTACAGTTGATGCACGGGTTTGCGCAGCTCATGTTCTCCGCTGTGTGTACAGCCGTCTGCTAGAGGCAGGGTCCTGGCCTGTTTCTATCCAGGTGTGTGTGTGTGTGGCCCGAAGGGAGACAGAGCAGATGTCCCTGTTTCTGTTTGAGAGCGTACGGTTATAAGCGACTGGCTGTCGGGAACATCTCATCGGCCCACGAGTCACTCCGCTCGGCTATCGGTCGGGAAACTAAAGCGAGGCTTTAGCAAACAAAGGGCTGCATAGAAAGCCGGACCGCTTTGACTGGTTGGTATTGGTGGATCTCCGTCAGAGGAGGTTCAAGGTATCTGTAAGAAACACTAGTCACAAATGCATCCGCGCAATCTTTACATTACATTACATTACATTACATTGCATTTGGCAGACGCTTTTATCCAAAGCGACTTACAATAGAGGACATAGGGACTGCAAATACACTTGCAAATACAATCTTTGTGTCGGAGGCTTGTGCAATACAGGGGCTTTTTAACAACACAACAATGCAATGTCATAATGGTTTCCACAGTGCTGTATCCACTGTCCTGATTTTTTTTTTTTCTTCCATACCGCTCCGTCTTTTGGGTTGCGTTGTCGCTCAGCACCGTCATTTCCAAAAGAAAATGTAAAACAGACACCTAAAACAAAAAATCAGGCCGCACCCTCGCGTTCCGAAGCCAGCGTTTGGGTGCATTAGCTTGCAACGAAACAGAATACGATGAATTAGAAAGAGCGCACAGCCAGCGCAAAGTTAAAATATTCAGGAAACCCAAATAACTCTGATTATCATCATGCAGTGCATTGCAATATGTGTCACACCGCGACGTACGGCTCAGATTGTGTGACCCGTTTTCATGGTTTTCACGTCTTTCCGCGACGTTCTGCCTCCCCTTTAATTCACGTCTGTCAGGCGATTCTAAGTTACCCCACAACTCGATCAAAAACCATTTCAACCTTTAGATCCGAACATGTCTTTGACAGTTCTAAAACGGCGAATTCATCCCGCATTAGCTCTCTGCTCTAAACTGGGAGGCGCAAAAAAATCAGAGCATTGTGTTTAAATTTCTCGTTCGTTGTAGATGAGAAAAAAATGTGTGCTCATCTGAGTATTGGTGGATAGATTTAGATCTCTGTTAGTCTCACATTACCAGTGTGTCAGTTCATGAAATCCTGTGTTTGCCGTCTGGATATATAAAAGATAACATTTTCGGTGACTGGCTGTCTGGTTCTGAGACGAAGCCATCGCTCACTCCGGGACTGCAGGCGGCGAAATGTATTCACGCCAAATCTCAGTCAGTGCCTGAAGTGTTGCCTCTCCTTTCAAACGCTACGCTCTCTCTCTCTCGCTTGAAAAAGATGTAACTCAAATTCGAAGTGCATAATTCTCGCCGGCCGGTTCGCGGATCGAAAGCGTGATATATCGTCGTTCTTTGAAGCGTCGATGAAAACAAGTTTCAGCGCGTGTTGGTGAGGTATGGCCATTCGGCGCCAGCTGCAGAAAGTGGTCGACCTTTCCGATAAAGATGGAGAGGAATGCCATGATTTCCATGTGTTAATAATAAGATTTCCACGAGCTGGCAGATGTAAGCCTTCTTAGTATTTGGATTTTTCATGTTCTCTGACAAAATGCGCTGATTACTATTACATGCTGCATCAGAATCCCCAAACTATTTCATGGTTTATTTACCATATTTGTTATGTCATGTCATGTTTAACAGTTTTAGTGTCAAGTGTGGCTGATTTTTCTATCCGGTGTGACTATTAATTACCAGGAATAGAGCGGAGGCGTATTTACTTCATTTAATTTCATTTCAGTCAATAAATGACAAAAATGTAATCGGCTAAAAAAATAAAACATCACGTTTTTTTTTTTTTTCCCCCCTATATTTAATCAATTATAATCATGCGGCTCGCAAACTGATTTTCAGCCTATATGAATAGCAAGTCGGCTGATGGTTATCTGATTTTATCCGCAGCGTAACGGAGCGGTTTGATGTGGTGACCGGCGTTTGGGAAAGAGCGTGCACCGAAGAAGATTGTTTAACGTGTGGCCGAGACATAAAGCCACTTTTGTGATCACATGAAGCGATACAAAAGGCCAAACCGCAGAGCTTTTTGAAAATAACAGATTAAACATATCGTCCGATATAACGTGTTGGGATTGATCTCTCTGGTACGTGATTATTGTTGTGTCGGTCAGCGAGTTGATGGTCATGATAATAAGCCACTTTTTGGAGAGAACGGTTTTAGCGTGCCCTAATTATGTGGAGAGATGGGAGTGATAGCGACAGCGGCGTGCACAAATATCTACCCTCATCAGCTTGTTGATGTTGTTTTAATATCTCTGACTAAGTGGTTATTAGTGGTCATAAATAGTCGCCCTCAATTGATGACACTTTCCCTTTGTCATAGTGATTTGAAAATCACATAGTGGTATGATATAATGCATTATTCATGATGTTTGGTGTGACGCTCTGCTCACGGTTCCTTCTGCACTCCAGAGATACAGAATCAAAATCAGAAAATCTTTATTTGTGGGGACACACGAGATAACAGCATCGAAAATGTGAACATCAAGATTGAAATGTAAAAAAAAAGGTAGAATAATACATGTGCATGTATATATAAATATATATAAAAAATATGTAATATAAATAGTGTATAAAATAATATAAGAATAAGAACAACTTTATTTATCCCGAAAAAAATTGTTGTGCCAGAGTTTCAAGTAAAACATAACAATAATAAATAAGAGTAGGAAATTGCAAAAAACAGTAAAAAATAAATAAATATATATATATATATATGAGTGTGTGTATGTATGTATGTATGTATGTATGTATGTATGTATGTATGTATGTATGTATGTATGTATATTTTTTATTTATTTTTTTTTTTCACATATATATATTTCTGATGAGATAAAGTTTATTGATCTCCATAGGGGAAATTCTCTTATCACATCGTCATAATAGTTATGTGTCAAATAAATATGAATATAAATATAAATAGAGAGATGGATTAGAAAAAAACAAAAGACATCCACAAATAAATGCAGCAGAGAGAACAACAACAGCAACAACATGGAGGATAAGAATGGACAAGAGAAAAAAAAAGACAGTAGGGATGAAAATAGACAATCAACACTAAACAGCAACATAAACAGTGACAATACGCTGATGTTTGCAGATATTTATATGTATCTTATTAATGCAAATGTGTGATCTCCAGACTGGACGCATTAACATTAAAAATAGCCTTTTTTAATTTATATTAGTCTCATTATTAAGTTTGCAGTTTGATTTAAAATAGGCCCATGCAGTTGTTTCTGTATACTGAAAAGTCAGTGCACTTGTATATAAACAATATCATAGTGATTTTCATGTCCATCATTTTGTGACTTTTCACGATGTCACCTAAAGATGGGTTACTTTGGTTTTGTGGAAAATTCAAGAGGTAAAGAGACAAAAGATACTCCCCTTCCCCCTTTTTAGGAATGATTCAAATAAATGGATGTTGTGATCATCTTTGAAACCTGTTGTAACTTTAATACTGAAAACGTGATCCATATTATAGTGTCGACAGGGATCAATAACCACTCACAACTCTAACTATTTTCCCCTGTCAAACTGTCATGAGTCCATTTTTCATCAACTGCACTCCACAAAGACAAGACTGTTGTAGCTTATATACCAGACTTTGGCTTTGTCTTATGCTCATCAGATTTTGGTCTCTCTTTTTTTGTTTGTTTCAGGTGATTGAATCATCTAAAACCTTGCGGATTAACCAGATATCTTCATCCGAAGGACTGCCCTATTGACTCCCGCTTACCAACAAAGCCCGTGGATTAACGTGAAGGTGTCGGAAAGGCCAGGATCACATCAATCACCGCCGCGCGTCGGGATAGCGAAAGTCGGTGAAAACAAAAGTAAAACGGGACGAGGAGTTTTTCTTCAGAATTCCTTACATTTTTTTTTTTGAGCTGCAGTTTTCCTTTTGTTGGCTTGTTGTCGGCGCACGGTCGTCAGACAAATGTTTCCCCTTCTCGCGAATGTATCCCGCAGGACTCTAGCCGACTCTCCGGACCATTTGATCAAATCCTCACGTCGTTCTTTCGCTCGATCCAGATAAAATTCACCCGTCCGCTCCAGATACGTCCCATTTTCTAACCATGTACGGGAGCTCCCGTTCTGTGTCCAAACTGGATGTCGTGGGATCCAATGGTAACGGATCGGCCTCTGGAAGTCCCGGTCGCTCCCCGAGACTCCCTCGCTCCCCGCGACTGGGACACCGGAGGAACAGCAGCAGCAGCTCCGCGGGCGGACTTACCGGTTCCGGTAAAACCCTGTCCATGGAGAATATTCAGTCTCTCAATGCCGCCTACGCCACCGGCGGCCCCATGTACTTCACCGACGCGGCCGAAGACCCGGTGGGGCTGGGGAGCCTCGGCAGCGGGCTGAACCCGTCGCTGCCGAAAAGCACCATGACGCTGGGCAGGGCGGGGGCCAGGGTGCCGTACGGGGTGCGCTCGGCCTTCATGGGGAGCAGCCCGAACATAAACACCGGAGGAGGAATGGCCGGCAGCGGAGTTATGACCAGTGACGCCATAGCTTTCGGGGGAGATGTACAAAACCAGTCGCCGCAAGCCGCCACTGTGCCACACTCCATGAGACAGGTAAGGCGTCGATGGTTCTTTTTGCGTCGATGGTTCTTTTTGTTGGTTTGTCTTTTCCTGTGCATCGTGTATTTGCAAGGGTATTTGCAGTCCCTATGTCCTCTATTGTAAGTCGCTTTGGATAAAAGCGTCTGCCAAATGCAATGTAATGTAATGTAATTTTTGGATAGTCAAACCATCGCTCGCCTTCAAACCTGCTCTCAAATCTTGACTTAAAGTGTGGTCGGATTTAAGGGTCCGCCAACATCTGTGGCGGCTCTCAGTCGTCACGGCGAGTTCTTCTTGTCTCGGCAACTGGGCTCGAATTTCTTCACTTGAAGATGTTTCGGACGCCTTTCGGATGAAGGGGGAAACATCTCACCCGATCGTGATCGGAATTCAGAAGAATCGGAGATTGGCGTGACATAACGGACGATTTAATCCTTTTTTTTTTGTTAATATTTTTGCACAGAAGGAACCTGAACCAAACACAATAGTTCTCAAAATTTCTCACGGCCCATCATTTTTTTTCTCTGTAAGTGCCCGACATGAAAGTTAAATAACAGCGGTGATGATTTTCGCGGCGACTCAACTCTGTCCTCCCACATCCTCTGCAAATGTTACGCATAAAGCAAACGCCGTTCTTTGAAGACCAATCTTTTCTGCATTTCCCTCCATCACTTGAAATCCAAAAAAGACTCGTTATTTGCCTCTCATATGTGACATGCAGGTATACTGTGATTAATATTAAGAGGATATGCTTGTGTGTGTGTGCATTCATGCGGCGTTTGCGGGCTACCAGGTGAGGGAGGGCGCCATGTCCGACCTGCAGACGCAGCTAAGAGAAGTACTCAGAGAAAATGAACTTCTCCGCAGAGACGTAAGTATCAACGCACGGGTAAAACGGACGCTTTCCAAAGCTCGGTTTATTGCGATCGTATTGAGTTCCGCGGGAATTGTTTTGCTGGATCCAAGAGACGGAGCTCCTGTGCGGGAAAACAATACAGCGCTGGGGCCACATTAAATCAGCGGTTTACTAAAACCCCAAAGTACCCTGCGATAAATCTTCCCGCCATGAGGATTTTTAATACCTATTGATGCGTTAAATTATTCAGGACCGGGTGATAGGAATAAAATTAATGTTGCGTATTCTCCCGGAAGCCATTTTCTGATATTTATACGCCAGGATTTACACAACAATCTGTGAAAAACCGGGTGTCATAAATTGAAGGCGTTCCTCGTTGGTTTTCCCGTAGCTGGAGGCCAAAGAATCCAAGCTGAGCTCGTCGATGAACTCGATCAAGACGTTCTGGAGTCCCGAGCTGAAAAAGGAGAGAGCGCTGAGGAAGGACGAGGTCACGAAGATGGCAGTGTGGAAGGAGCAGTACCGAGTGGTGCAGGAGGAAACGCAGGTAGGAAACGCAAAACATCCCTTCGCGTCCCCGTCCAAAACACAAAATAGCAAGACGTGCATCGCCGAGCGGGCTTCGGGGGGGGGGGGGGAACCGTGCACCAACCCAGCCGGGGCCGGACGTTTCCCACAGGTTGGTAAAAGGGTGGAAATCCAGGTTGGCTCTTGAGCTTAGCTCCACTCTGTTCTGTTTATCTTTGAACAGAAAAAACAGGGTTATCCTCACTCTGTTGCCCTGACTTTTCTAATCTACTGTTTCATCCTGCGGGTTTGGAGCGGCGCTCAAGGAAGCATATCCTGGTAATTTTATGGAGCGTTCAGGTGGATTTGTCCCGCCGCTGTAGGGCAGCCTTGAAGAAGACGGCCTCAGCTGTCTGCTGGCTGGGAAGCCATCTGGAGGAGATCGAGACATGACTAGTCTGGCAGGGGAGATGAAATGTTATACAAGAGATTACTTGCGCGCATACGCGCTCCGTATCGCACACGGCTAGCTGTGACTCACGCACATGTATGAGTGTGTACGCTCTCCCGGATGAAAATTCACACGCTGTCAGCCCGTGGAAGCGGCGCGGAAATTTTATCGCACGTACACGTCGCCGGTAACCCCCCCCCCCCCCCCCTTCCCGCGAATGCACGATCCAAAAAAAGAACAGTTGAAAGTGCCTCGGCGGCTGTTTTTGCCAAAGATCATTTAAGGCCGCGCATGTATGTGCGCGCTATTATTATCATTCCAAACATTTCCCCCCATTCGAAAGATGTGGATCGTGAGTGTATGTTTTTTTAATCACGCTAAAGGAAAACAGCTCAACAAGCTATCATGAAGCTGGCCTTAGCTCACACACACACACACCCTGTCGGGGTGTCGTCACGTGTGGTGTTGTGTGAGGGAATACACTTGTTAAGACATGTAAGAATAGTTTTTCATCTCTAATGTCGCTGAACATGTGCGATCTCTATTTCTGATTTTTTTTTTTCCTCTCTTTCTCACTTTCTTTTCCTCCGGCCAAATAAAATCCCTTTAACCCGGGCTATCCTTTTCATTTCCTAATCTCATTATCCCGTCACTTTACTTCTGCTTAGTCCCTTTTTTTTTCCTCCCCTTTTCCGCTCATCTCTCGCTTCCGTGTTTCTATTACTTCTCTCCTCTCAGTCGGTAACCCTCTCTTCTATTTCTGTCAGCGCACGGTGAGTCAGCTCTCGCTTTCCCGCTCTCTCCTACGTTCTTTCTTCCTCTGCCATCCTTCTGGGTGTTAGAGATCAAATTAAGTTACCTTCCAGTAATTGTGGGATGCGTGCATGCAGCCACATGTGCACGCCAAAGCCTGCAGGGTCACGCTCCGCCGAGGAATGTACGTCCCAACTCCACCCATCCATTCTTCCTTCCTTCCTATCCCTCCTTCTTTCCTCGTTACTTCTTCCGCCCTCACCTCTTTGGCTGGTAGTTACGCCGTTAGCTTTACCTGCCGTCATCTTCTCCGAAATTCATTTCCTCTCTTCGCCACGCGACGTGTCACCAAAGATGGATGAACGGTAATATCAACCACCCTCCCCGCCCGCTCTTTTTTTATAATATTATAACTCCTTACGCAGCCGACCCCTGTAAATCCCAGTATTTGCTTCTAACGGCGTTGTTAAGCAGTGTAAGTTGACTTTCAAAGCGCTCGACACGTCACATTCAATCATTCACACGCGCGCCGGAGCGCCAGCGGCTGCAGAGCTAACGTGCAAGCCGACGACAAGGCCGTCAGGAGCGAACGGGGGGCGTTCGGAGTCTCGCCAGAGGATTCCGAGGCTCTCACGCAGCAGGAACTGGGGTTCGAACCCCTGACCGTCCCACCGGAAGGGCACCTACCCTTTCTGCTGACAGTACTGCACCAATACTACACCATACCTTTGTGTTGACAGAAATCATTTATTTGTAAGGGATTAAAGGGGCGGCGTGGCGCTGGAGGTAAAGCGCTCATGATTAGTATTCATGTTCTGTGCTTTACTTACTTTAACTCCCATTTTCATGTGCTATCCAAAGTCCAAAATGATTTTTCATCATATTCATATATATATATATATATATATATATATATATATATATACTGCTCGAAAAAATAAAGGGAACACTTGAACAACACAATGTAACTCCAAGTCAATCCCACTTGTGTGAAATCATAGTGTCCACTCAGGAAGCAACACAGATTCATTTTGACTTGTTTTAAGGACATTACATCAAAGTTGGATCAGCCTGGAGTTTGTTTTTACACTTTGATTTTGAGTGTGATTCCTAATCAGACCTCCATGGGTTGATACAATT
Organism: Fistularia commersonii; assembly: GCF_037954325.1. Classification (NCBI taxonomy): domain Eukaryota; kingdom Metazoa; phylum Chordata; class Actinopteri; order Syngnathiformes; family Fistulariidae; genus Fistularia; species Fistularia commersonii. The sequence continues at coordinate 20,097,417 of NC_141288.1, read as the reverse complement.
GATTTCCATTGATCATTTTTGTGTGATTTTGTTGTCAGCACATTCAACTGTGTAAAGAGCAAAGTATTTCATAAGAATATTTCATTCATTTAGATCTAGGATGTGTTTTTTAAGTGTTCCCTTTATTTTTTTGAGCAGTGTATATATATTCATATATGGAGCGATCATCCTTGGAACCGAACATTCCTGGTTGGATTCCCGCCTCCTCTTAGCCCAGGGGTCGGCAACCCGCAACACCCAAAGAGACATTTGGACCCGGTTTCCTCGGAAAAGAAAACACCGGGAGCCGCATTTACTTTTTGAAGTCTAAAAAAAAATGGTACCACTGTATATATTGCTTTTTATTACCTTTACACTTTTTATAAACAAGTGTGTAGTGTGTTGCTTCTGAAAGTCACAAAGTATTACGGAGAAAATTAAATTTTATTTATGTAATGAACTCATTTTGAGCTGTGGGCTTTCAGAGCGCGTAGCGGAGCCTTGACCCGAATTTTAAAAATAAATCGGGAAAAAAAATCACTGTCGGTAAACAATAAAAAATAAATATTTGCAAAATATCTTCATAAATATTTATTTTACCTGGTTTATAGGACTTCTGCTCCTGAACTTCCGCGCACAGCATCTGCAAATCGGGACTTTACCGGCCGGCTTCCGCGAGTGTGACGTTATTTTGAGCGGCGAAAAATAATGAATATAATTTTATTAAATATTTCAAGATCACAAAAATCTTCCAACTTAGAACTAAAAGTTAAAAAAGGTATTAACACAAATGAAATATTAAATATTTAAAATGTATTTTCCCAAGCCACTCGGAGCCGCAGTGGGTTGCCGACCCCTGGTCTAGTGTGTCGATGTGTTTTTTTAGCAAAACACTGAACTCCGAACTGCTCCCCTGCTGATAGATGGCAGCCGAGTGCACGTGGTTCATCCGCGATGGGTTAAATACAGAGAAGGAATTTCCCCACGAGGGATTAATTTAGTATAAATTATTACTATTATCATCAATTCGGGGTCCAGCGTCTTGCTCCACGACACTTCAACAGGGTAGGAGAAGCTCGGGGAACGAACCGGGAACTACCCAGACCCACCCGATCCCCCTCGTTCCTACTTATCTAATATTTTTAGTTGCACACACTGGTGTTTTTCCTATTACTTTGTTTTTTTGTAATTCTACAACCCTCCCCCTTTTTAAGCCAGCCACCAGGGAACACTCAGATTTTATCACCGTACTGAGCTTGTTAGTGAGCACCTTCCGCTTTTAGCGGTGATGAATATCAACTTTATTCTGAGATTCGTTTTGTTTTGTTTTTTTTTACGGCCGTACGATGCGCATTTCATACCTCGCCGTCTCCAGCGAGTTCTCAGAGAAAGGTCTGGCCGCTGCCTGCTTCTCCCAGGTGAAGTGCTGCTGCGGCAAGAAGTGTCGGAGAGCAGCTGAGCCAAACGGTGCGCCGGAGAACATTAGATGATTGCTGCTGGCACCTAGTTCACCTCTTTCAGTAAAACTTGTTCATTTGACTGGTCGTTAATCAAAGCGCAGATTAGTTTGGCTGAAAATGCTATATTATCTTATGCACTTTGGGTAGAATTACAGCCTCCTGGTTGTCTCTTGTGTAAGAGCGCTCCTCGAATACTCGCTCTGAATCCCCATTTGGCCATCTTGTGTTGATTTTTATTTTTTTTTCTTCTCTCTCTCTGCTTCTGTGCCGGTTTTCTTGCGTTTCGGTCCGGCATCCTGTCATTCCCCTCCCCTCACCACGGCTTCTTGTCATAATCACAACACCCTCCATGTCTTTGTCGCCGGTCCGTCTTCATCAGCATCATCATTACACTCCCACTCTCGGACTTTCTTTCTTTCTTTCTTTCTTTTTTTTTTTTTTTCACGGCCTCCCTCCCTCTCCATGCCCTCCATCTGCGCCTGCAGAGCAGCTTTGCTCAGCACAGAAGTGCACGGGTCCCACCGAAAGCGTCCGTCTCCGTACGGATGTCGGCCAAATAGCGTGGATGTTCTCCGTCTCCTGTCGTTTTTAGTGCCCTGCCTTGTTCTGCTTTCTGTTATGTGCCAGCGCTGGAGCATGAATCTGTTGGAGCGATTGGTTCCACTTCTTTGATCACCGCAGGTCGGTAGCCTGCCTCCGACTCACGTGGCAAGAAAGCGAAGCGAAGAGGAAAAAAAAAAAAAGAAAAAAAAGATGAAGGAATGTGTGGAATGCTAAAGGAAGGGTATACTTTCTTTTGGGCTCCGTCCTGCTTCATCTCCCCGTGGAATCAGCCCATGTACATTCTCTCTCCTCGTTCCTCTCTTTTGTATAAAAAAAAAACAACTTATTTGATCTGTAAACGTACACAAGGTACAAACTCAAACATCCACGGTTGTAATAACTGAAAAAAAAAAAAAACGCGCTCGCTTGTCGCTCTTTTTTGCAAAATCCAAAAACCAAAAGATAAGGAACATTACGAGCTTTCCGAAACATAACACATACGCTCGGTCGCTACGCGGCTGAACAATAGCTGCACTGTCTGTGTTTCTGGGGCCGGTGGATGCCATCCCTCTTCTCCTGTACTCCATGCCAGCCGTATGACGTCAGAAGCTGGGATGCTGAACAAAACGGTCTATATGTCTGCCCTCTTCCCCTCTTCCAGCGCCGGGAAAATATTTACCCTCTTCCATAGGCTTTATCCGGTTGAACCGAGATGTCGCGTCTCTTTCCCCTCCTGCAGAGCCCTTGTTGACGCCGGCGTGTCGGATGAGTGTTGAGATCGTGCGCACCACGGGGAACTGCTTTTTCCCCCCGCGTACACTAATTTGCTTCAAGATTGATCTGACTAATTCCGCTTAATTCATAACGTGACACAGAGAGGGCACCGGGAGAGAGTTTAGAGTCTAATAATTGTCAGAACTGGCATTTAACAAACCCTTCTGTAAAAAAGGGAAAAAAAATATAACCCCGAATTAGCTCATCGTGCAAAAACGGAAAGGATTTAAAGGGTATGACGGTGCATATGTTTTACCTTGAAAGAAATATCTGGACCTCAGATTTGATGAAACGTGCACAACACCTCCACTTGCAGTGATGCTCAGAAATTAGACAAAATACACCGGAATCTGTGCATAAGAGCCCAGCGGGAAGCATCGCATCTTAACATGATCATGTGGTTCACTTCTCTGAACAGTGAGAGCTGCAGCGCGCCGCTGAACATTTGCGGAAAGGCCTTCCGGAATAGACAGCAGCCACAAAAATATATTACAATATATTTCCATGTTATTCTCACTCGTGTGGCGTATTTTTTCATCTCCTTTCGAAGATGCACTCGGTTTTTGTAAACAAAACGCAATTGTCTTTTTTAAGAAATATTCGCTGGCTTGTAAAGTTTACTTATGTCTGTCTGTGTGTGTGTGTGTGTGTGTGTGTGTGCGTGCTAGCGTCTACTGCACCAGTAGTCATTGTGGTCGGTATGAAGGTGTGCGTTGAGCGTCTGGGTGGAAAGTCAAGGCCAAACCTAACCAAACAAATGTGCTGATACGGCGAAATGTCTAGTCAGTTTTCGAGATGTCTGTGTGTGTGTGTGTGTGTGTGTGAGTGTGTGTGTGGGAGTGATGATACTAATACAAACAGAGAGGTAAACACAGTAGCAGTTACACCTGCCCAGAGCTCGGCCTCGGTGACACAAAGGCATCATGAAAGCAACGGGATGATGCGGCAGATGCAGAGATCAACTCTCATCTCTTTCCTTTTCTCATCCTGTCATCTTTCTTTTTTCACCTTTTTTTTTTGTTTTGTTTTCGCTCTGAGCGTAAAGTTAAAGACAGAGGAGAAACACGACGCGGATGCAAACACGGCAGCCAGTCAGGCCTTCGGGTCTGAATATGGAAATGAGCCGGTGGCACCAGAGCTCCGCCGGCTTCCCTTCTCCAGTGGAAACGTTTAAAGAATGTAAGACGAATCAGACGACCTGACGTCAATAGAGTTCTTTTAAGGGCTCTTTGTCAAAATAAAGAATGGAGTAACGCAGTTCCCTAAGCAAACTAAAAAAAAAACCCAAGGAAACACACACAAGCCATCATTGTGCAAGTATTTCCTGAACGCTGACGGCTGTGCTGACACACTAAACACTTATAATCACCGCCCGGCACTGGAGGCTAACACACACACGCACACACACACACACACACTATCGAACGGAGCATCTCGCATTTCTAATTCCATTACTCAAAGCTGGCGTGGAGCTCATCCTCATGAGTTTGATCACTCGGAATCCAATAAGAAAGGGCCGCGCCAATCGTCCCCCCCTCACCCCTGTGAAAAAATAAAATAAAATTCCATTTACTGGAGAGGAAAAATGTTGCGAGCGAGATTTTCGGTGCCAGCTGGCGGCAAAAAAACGCTTTCCTGGCACGCCGTATACATCCGTGGGGAGGGGCGTCGGGGTCGGGATTGAGATGTAAAGATAAAGAAGGAATTAAGGATGGATAAGATGGACACATCGAACTGGAAAAAGTGGGGACGCACTCCAGCAGGAGGGAGGTTAACGGGGCGCACAGGAGAGCTGCGTTCAAACAAGTGAACGGCAGCGGGAGAAATGGCAATGTGATGGATGTTGATGTGACAGGAGAGAAATGGAAGCAACACGGAAGGCTCCGGAGAGAAGGCGTTATTTATTGATGCAGGGCTGAGAGGGAATGCTGTGTGAAATTTAATATAAAAGAAAAAAAAAAAAAATAGGACTTTTGCTTTATTGAAGTTTATATATTGCACCTCGATGAGAAAAGGTGTTTGTTTGTTCAGTCCGTGTGTTATTCGTCATTTTTTTTTTTTTTTTTTTTTTGGCCCCCTGAATTTGGACGTCAATCTTCTTACGGTGGGGGGGGGGGGGGGGGAAGAAAAAAAAGAAGGAAGCATCCATCAAATGATAATACAATGCAAAGACTGGCAGGTTTTGTGCGGGGTAGAAAAGCACGGAGGAGATGTGGTGTAAAAGTGTGAGTGTGTGGGATTTGTCAGGGAGGATATGTTGCAGGGCGGACCTGGAAGAAAACAGCCTGCGTGCTCAGCAGTGTTTTAAAAAATCATTTATACCGTCAGACACATGACACACACTCCTGGAGAACACAATGACGATTACCCGCTTATCTCCTCTTCCTTTTTCAACTCATAGTTCCTCCTGTGTGTGTGACTTTTTTCATCTTTTTTTTTAATCTTTTTTTTCGGTGAAATATTAAATTAGCTGTTTATTTAATGAATAGTATTGTCTCCCTGGACGCTGTGTGTGTATGTGTGTGTGTGTGTGGATTTGTTTTTCACACATGGATGCTCATCAGTAACAGATGGTCCTCAAACCTGCGTGTTTGTTTAGTCAGGATGGAGAGATGGGCGAGGCGGGGTGAGGGAATAAGGTAAATAAGGGGAATTATGGCCGCTCGGTTTAAGGCAGATGGAGAGAGGGAGGAGGCGGCGAAGGAGAGGAGGATGGAGAACGCCAGGGAGGAGATAAAACTTCAACGGCAGGACGCTTAATCCATTTTCTGGTGTTACAGGAAACACACAGCCTCAGTATTAATCGGGAACAAATGAAGAAATACAAGTTTTTCTATCTTTTCTTACCAGTTTGTGATTTTGTGACTCCCCCCCCCCCTCACTTTCACTGTGTGTGTGTGTGTGTGTGTGTGTGTGTGTGTGTGTGTGTGGGCTGTGGTAGCCATGGCTGTCCATATAAGGAGTGGGTTTGGGACGACTTGGTGAGGAATGAACAGAATTACACTGCAGTCATTCTTTTTTGCTTTTTTTTTTTTTTTTCCTCCCTCTCTCTTCCCTCCACCTCTCAAATCTGTCTGTTGTTTTTTTTTTTTTTCAAGTCCGAAGCTGACGCGGTGCAATCCGCAAATTACGTCGAATAAACGTGACATCTGAAACGGCGTTTTTAAGCGGACATTAAATCTCTCCTCTCCTCGCCGCCGACCCTGATGTTTCATCTCAAAGCGACTGATTAGGGTCAACGTTTCACTCCTGTTTCCTTTCTTCCCTTCTTTCTCCTCTCGGCTATTTTCTTTTTTTTATTTTCTTGCTTGTATAATCTTTTGCCCGTTCCTCCCTTTCATCCATATTTTCTCATCTTCCTCCGTTGTTTTATTCATGGAGTTCTATTTTCCTCCGCGTGCTCGCTCTCTTTTCGGAAAAATGAGCCGCTTTCATGTCTTTCCGTTGCTCATTTTTCTGACTTTACCGGCTGTTCTTTTTCTTTTTCTTTCTCTTTTTTCTTTTTTCCTCCCCATCCTCCGTTTCTTCGCTTCATCCTCCACCTTTATCCGTCGAGAAAGAAGAGAGTGTGTTAATCTGCCTGTTGTCTGATGCCTGAGTGGGCGAAGCTTTCAAACTGCTCACGGTCATTACACACACACACACGCATGTGCCAACACACACACACACACACACTGACATTAAGCGTTGTGTATTTGCGTGGGCATCGCTGTGCGGTCCATCCGAGTGTGTGTGTGTGTGTGTGTGTGTCACTTTGTGTATTATGTCTGTTCGGAAGCGTGACTCACCCAGCGAGTGCAGAATAAGCGAGGGATGAGACGGAGGAGTAATAATGGAGGGATGGTTAATATTGAACGACAGATGAGCAGCGTCCTGAGGGAAGGATGAGGAGAGGATAAAAAGAATGTCACCATGTTCTCGTCTCTCCTTCCTCTCCTTCCTCCGCCCCGTCTTCCCTCGGCTCCTGACCAAAGCCGAGACCCAGTTTTTGTAACATCTATGAAATATTGAAAAGCATCATCTCAGTGGCCTCCAGCGGGTCTTAAGTCCAGAAGACCCAGGCGGATTCGCCCAACCTCCTGACTCCGCTCTGCCATTTGTTTGTCTTTTTTAGCGTTTTCCCAGCCTTGAATGATACCAACTGGAACGGCATCGGATGACCGAATTCATGAGATTCGCGTCGTCCATTATTATCCCTGATGATGTCGTCGTTGCCGCCGTCTATTTATTCGTGGATGTCTTACTTTCCTCCGTCTATTTATAGTCATATTTTTTTTTTTACTTTTTTTTGTATTTTTTTGACATAACTGTTACGCTTGAATTTCCCCGATGGGGATCAATAATGTTTATCTTATCTTAGAATTCACGAGGAACAAAGTCTTCCATTTGTCGAATAGGATGAGCAGAAACGCTGAAACATTCAGAACTGTAAAGCAAAAACCAAAAGAGGAAACAAACGCCGCAAACTCTGGACCCCAACTATTTACCCTGAAACTAAGATAAACCACAAATAGTTAACAGTTTACAGTTAATACAATTTATATTTCATTGTATTTCTTATTCGTCCTCCTTCCTACTATTTCTATTACTGTTATGTTTTTGCTTGAAACTCTGGCACAACGATTTCCTTCGGGATAAATAAAGTGGTTCTCATTCTCAAATATCATGGACGCGTACCAATTGAAGGTGTAAAAGACACCTTGGTTTGCTTCAATAAGCCCACTTTCCAAACCAAAAAACAAGCAAAACTCTTAACTCACCAGAGATCGCGCGCGCTCCAAACCAACGCGTCGGATCTAAAAGTGTAGACGGCGCTACAAAAACATGGCCACAAATCAGGGAAAACGAGGAAAAGAAGATTTGGAACGGTTTTGTTGTCTACGGCTGTGAGGCCACACAACAGGTCGGGAAGGAAAGTACGCAGGGTTACAAAGATATAGCGTGTATTTATTAAGCGCAAAAAACCAGGATGGTAAGTGTAGCGTCCCCTGGAATGACGTCATGGCTAGTTTTAAAGGGCCAGCGCGCTGGAACTGAAAATATGAAATGACCAAAACGCTCTCAGCTGCTTGGAACTACCTGCAAGATATAAAGAGGGGAAAAACAATGCTTCGGAAGACAACGCCCCAAAAACACACAGCGACCCCTAGGGATGTAACATCGACCTATTTAAGAACCTCCGGTTTGTTTGGTGTTATTAGCAAAGTGGTCACATCTGGTTGGTATTAGCAGAAAATCCCTTCAGTCCCCCTGCTTTTATAGCAGAATTACAAACCTTTATTACGCTCTCATGCATCTATTATCATTTCTGCAAAGATACAGAAAGAAATCTGTGCACGTATTGGATAAACGGACCGAGGTAACGCACCGTATCCTCTGTCATCATTCATTGTTCATTTATTTGATTTAAGGGAAGTTGTTACCGTAACAACCGGAGTCACGCACTTCTTTGTGCTGCTTGTGAATTTGTGTTTTTCCGTCTGAAAGTAAAGTTGAAATGTGTTTTTCTTTCTCCTTTTCGTCCGTCTTCCATTCAGCGTTGTGCACTTCATCTTCTTTGAAGCGCGGCTGTTTTATCATTCTTGTCTTCCTGTTGCTCGCGCTTTGATTTCCTCTTTTATTTTGTAAGCCCCGACGTTGCCTCCTATCGGGCGTTTGGTATCCAGGCCGGCTCTCGTCCGGCGGCTCTTCGGTGTCACTTCAGGTCCCTGTTTGTTTGTTTTGGTTTCTGGCTGCTCCTGCTTTCACCTCTGCGTTGGATAAACATGTAAATACCAGACTTGCGATTCTTGCCTTCTGCAGATGTTGGAGTTTTGCGTTCCTGGTTTTTGCGCGGCGGCTCATCCGTCTGCGCAGGTCAAACCAGGACGCTTATCAAAAATCTACTGTAATAACAGTTTGGGAATAACCGATTCAGGAGACGTGGATCTTTTTCTTGACCCGTCAGGAGATGTTTTACGTCACTTCACGACGGTGTTTCTCCCGGAGATGTTGGCTAATCGACGGCACCCAGCCGTTTGAGCGGCGGCTGACCTTTCAGTCCCCGGGTGGAATCGGAAAGCGCTTTTCGGGGCGGCAGGGCCGGCCGGGATCGTGTGCTAAAGAGGACGCCGTAGAAACCGAGAAGAAAATCCGTGCCCCGTTCCCGTCTAACCTCCCTCTTTTTCCCCTCCCTTTTATCACTGTTTTCTTATCTTCTTTTCTGTTTTGGTTTCTTTTCTCATGCTTCCTTTTCCACTCCTCCCTCCATCCTTCCTCCTCTCTCTCTCTCTCTCTCTCTCTCTAATGGTCTGGCATTTCTCAGCTCTACATTCCAGCTGTGAGAGTCTCGGTGGGGTGGGTGTGGCAGAAATGTGTGAATTTTCTTGATATTATTAACAAAAACACACAACATTTCTGCATTTCTGCTCAATCCGAGCCTTTAAATTGTTTAATTGCCTCGCGTAACCCCTTTGTTACCCGTTCCCGTCGAACGGAGCGGGTTAAAATTGAAACCGGCTTCTGCACGTTCTGATAAATGCGGGATGAAAGGCCGCCGCCGTCACCACGGTGAGGAAAACAATGAAAAGAAACTGGCTTGTCTTCAGTGACACAGTTAATGATGGAAATCCCCGTCCTCTCACCGCCATGCAGGTGGACACCTGTCTGTACAGCGACCCCTCGCTGTAACGCGCTTTACTTTTCACGGTGTCGCTACTTCACGGATTTGCATGGTGCATTGTGTTCTGCATTCTGATTGGCTAAAAAGTCACTCCGCTTCTTCTCTACCTGTGCGTCAATAACGTTGCAGTTTAATATGTACACGTACGTAAAACAGCTCGCCAGACTTACATGACGTACGTGCAAATTCTCTTGCAATTATCTCTAAAACCCACAATGTTGACAAAACGCTCTGGAGCGACAAAAGCACCTTGCAGGGCCCAAAAGGCAGCGGAAGATGCTATCTATGGCAGATAAAGTTAAACTTCTGGACATGCTAAGGGAAGGTAAAAGCTATGCGGCTGTAGGTCGGCATTACGGAATGAATGAATCTTCCGTTCGTTCCATAAAGAAGGAAGAAAAAAACATAAGGACGACAGCAGCGATGTATACTAGAGTATTTAATTGTATAATAATTGTAAAAATAAATAAAGTTTTCTACTTCATGGATTTTGCCTATCACGGGTTCTTTTTGGAACGTAACCCCCGCGAAAAGCAAGGGTTTACTGTATACGTGACATATATATTTGAATCACATTATATTTATATTATATTTTTCTATTTGATATTTTATAATTTCATATTTTTTGATATTTTTATTTTCATATATATTTTTACATACTTTTGATTTTATTTTTACCTATTTCTTTTGATCTTTACCGCTCTTTTTATTTTATTTTTATTCTCCGTTATTTTGATTCTTATTTTTTTATCGAGTTCTATTCTGATTCTTCCTCGCTCGACTCTGTAGCCTTTTAACAAAAAAGCCATTTTCCCTCCGTGGAATCGATAAAATATTCTGATTCTGATGTCTACGGGGACGGCGGGACACCTCGGAGCGCAATCTAAGGATATAATCACGGGCCGGAAAAAGCGAAAGGTCGAGGTTCGCCGTTGTGATTCATCGGCGCCGCCAGTGTAGCACGAATAATCGCTAGTTTCGTCAACACGCCCGACCTCATAATGTTCACCGCGGCAAAAGAAAGAATTCCAATCCTAAATCGGGGAACGCCTCGACACGCACCCTCGTTCCTGACACGTTTCCTCGTTGCACTTCGCCGGCGGAAGAAGTAAGGATTGCGCAGGCTGTCTGGGATTATTTTATATTTATCTCAAACAAATATGTGTGAGAACATTTGAGATGACATCTAGCGATGGCCACAGATGTCGGGTCCGTGTACATATAAGGGATTATTTCTCATGTAAAGTACCTTTCCATAACCACGTGCCCTCAGACCATGTTTGGAGGAGGATATTTAAAGTTTGCAGGCCAATTCAAACAGAGATATGATAAGGATGCCGGTGAATAGAGATAAAAATCACATTTTACTGTTTGATTATAGGAAGGGCAACACACCCAAACACACACACACAGACTTACTGTACTGGACACATAAATGTTTTTGTGTTTTCAATCATAATGGTCTGTCTCGCTCCCTTTTTTTTTTCTCCATAATTTCATGATAATTATTTTCTTTTCTCACCTGCAGGTGAGCAACGTGAGCAAAAGCTTCATTTTCCACTCGCGACTTTCTCAACGCCACTTGTTTTCTGTCCTTCAGCATCTTCAGTGCACCATCCAGGCCCTGCAGGACGAGCTCAGGATCCAACGGGACCTCAACCAGCTCTTCCAGTCGGATTACTCGGAGTCCGGTCGCCTTGGCGACCAGGCTATTTCTCCACAGGAAATGACAGAGGAGAACTTCCTGCGTCTCCACGGCGAATACGAGCGGCAAGCCAAAGAGCTTTTCCTCTTGAGGAAGACCGTAGAGGAAATGGAACTGAGAATCGACACCCAAAAACATACTTTAACGGCGAGGTGAATCAGAGCAGACGCATCAAATCCTGATATCTCGACACGGTTCGAGCTCTCCTGTTTTTCCCGACAGGGATGAATCCATCAAGAAGCTGCTGGAGATGCTGCAGAGCAAAGGTCTGTCATCTCGAGCCACAGAGGACGATCACGAGCGCACGCGGCGGCTGGCCGACGCCGAGATGACCATCCATCAACTGGAAGGCTTTTTAGAGCAAAGAGACAAGGAGATGCTGCAACTCAGAGAGGTGTGTGTGTGTGTGTGTCATGCATGCCCGCCGTGATCGCTGTTTGAGTTTTGATAGGCCGATGTGAACGTGCACATATTACGGCGTGTCACGTCAAGGCAGTGCCCTTTGGCTGCGACCATGAAAGTGTGTTGTTTTCTGTGCATGACGCAAAACAACATCTCTCACGCACGCCCCCGGTGCATGTTGGTGATATCCAGAAGTAGAACCGCCCAATGTTGGCTAATGCAAGAGCGCCCTCTAGTGGTGAAATCATGTTAACGGCTGTCAAGATAAGATAAAATAAGTTGTACTTTATTGACCCCGATAGGGGAGATTCTTTTGTCACAGCAGCGTAACAATTACAGTATTAATAAATATAAATAGACAATTTATCAAATAAATGCGGCACGAGCGTTCCTACAATTTACCTAAAAGGACTCCTGTCATTTATGTATATACGCTGCTCAATAAAATAAAGGGAACACTTAAACAACACAATGTAACACCAATTTTGTCTTGTTTTAAGGACATGACACATGCCAATGCGTTTTTCCACTTTCATTTGGAGTGTGACTCCAAATCCAGACCTCCATGGGTTCATACATTTAATTTCCATTGATCATTTTTGTTGTGAGCACATTCAGTATTTAACAAGTATTTAACAAGAATATTTCATTCATTCAGATCTAGGGGGTGTTATTTTAGCGTTCCCTAAAAAAAAAAAAAAAAAAAAAAGACAACGAGCGTGAGAATAGGCAACCAAAACGACGGCAACAAGGATAAACAGTGACAATATCAAGGAAAAAAGAAAGAGGATGCAAATGTAATAGACGAAACCAGACAACGCAGTGAACGTGTGCATCGGACGCACCTCCGGCCGGTCGGATTTGCAGACGTACTGTTCCACCGTCATCCACCACCACCGTCCCAGCCGGGTGGTCCTGCAAAAAAAAGCAACGTTTTTTCACCCGTACAAAAACTGCGAGAAGATCCCACGTGGATGTGGATTGATCAGGAGGAACCCGTCACCTCCTGTGATAGCTAACACTTTTAAAGAGTTACATCAAACTGTTCTTTATCTCTCTCCCTCCCGCCTTTCTCCATATCGCAGTCCCTTTCTCTCTCAGTCACATAACACACACTCACAAAGCGCTCCTTGTTTCATAAGACGTAACCGACAGTAAGAGTGGAATAGAAGGATGATTCTCCCTCTAATCTCCTGCTACATCCTAACCTGTTTTTTTTTTTTTTTTTGTTGTTGCTTCATGTTGCATCACGCAGCCGGACCAAGTTTTCAGACAGTGTTTCCCAACAGATCGTCATTCGTCGAACACTGGAATAAGAGCCTTCAGTGTGAATAATCGCTGAATGATGGCTTTAGAATGGGGTGATGATAAATTTAGGAGCGGCTGAGGTTAAGCGTCTGTTAAGCCTTTTTGTCTCCCGGACTTCCTGTCGCACTCCTGACGCGTAGCCAAGTTTAAATCACAAACAAAAAAAAAAAAGTTTACAGCTCTTTGTCAATAAATTTACCGGTAGTTACTGTACAACCAAACATTAACTATACAGACGTGATTTCAACTTTATAGCATATTAAAAATTCACTTGCCCATTAGACTTTTTATATCGTCTCTGTTTACGCGCTTCAGAAAAAGCCGCATCTGTTGTAAACATACCTATAAAACTCGCCAGCATTGATAACCAACGTAATCTCGAGGTGCTCCTCCGAATGTGTGTGTGTGTGTGTGTGTGTGTGTGTGTGTGTTCGCGGCATTCATAGCAGCGCCTTCGGCCACCATCCCATCGTCCCTTTCATACATGGGAGTGAAAGTGCTTGCCGGGTCATGCATTCCCTAAATCATCCTCTTAAGTGTGTTTCTGCCAAAGAGGAGCAGTGATGCATATCCTGCTTCATCCTCCTTTCTGCTTTTGTTCCCTCCATCTTTGGGGTCCTTTTTCTTTCCTTGTCTTTTTTGTGCTGCTCCGTCCACGACCACACTCGCCCCTTTCTCGCGCTCCCGTCATTCGACTCTTGTTTTTCCAAGCGGCCACCACAAGCGCCGAAATGTGTCGAGCTCAGTAAAGTGGGATGAAATATAGATTTTACATAATGAATGGGGTTTAATCCGATATCAACTTCATTTTTCTCTTTTTTTGTTGTTGTTACGATTGGCTGCTTGAAGAGACAAAGACTCAGTGGGATTATTTATTTGATTTACCCAATTGAGAGTAAATTCTCTCACTTCAACTAGCGCTCGGATTTAATCTCGGTCTTCCTTTCTGGGAGTTTCACATCGAGCTCCGTCGTTCCACCCCGAAGGATGTGGGACGGGCGGATCGACCCGCGGCGCCTGAGAGCCTGCGCCTCGGCCAGAGGGAAAATCCCCCTTCCCGCCTCCCCTTCCGTCCCCGTCCCACCTAGTTTCCACGTTTCCCCGCCGTTCCATCCGTCTCCTCCGTTTCACGTTTCTCCGTCCTTCCCCGTCCCTTCCGCCGCTCCTCATCGCCACGCCTTCCCGTCCTCCTGTCCTCCTCACCGTCCCTCCCCGGTGGTCGTGGCCTCCGTTCACCCGTCCTTCCCGGCTCCGTCTCCCCGGCCGACGCCCGTCGTCCAACCCTCCCTCCATGCCTTCCCGCCGGTCGCCGTCGCCTCCTGTCCCGGAATCCAACCCTCCCCTCCGCCCCATCGCTCGCTCCGTCCCTCGCCGCCCGCTGACCCTCGTGTTCCCTGCGTCTCCCAGGAGCTGCACAGGAGATACGAAGCAGCTCCTGAGTCGACCAAGACCAAGGCTCTGCAGACGGTCATCGAGATGAAGGTAAACCGCTCGGTGTCCATCCTGAATTCTGAATTATCGGTCACGTTACCGAACGTGTATTCTGTCGCTCTGCGTTCACTACGAAAAGCGGCGACTGCAAATTTATTAAACTTCATATTCGTCTTGACAAGAAGTTCTTATCACATCTATTTTGCGCAACTGAGAACATGATAAGAACTTGGAAACGAAACTATAAAATATATTTCCCGACACTATTGATGTTATGTTTGCATAACATCATTTCATATTACCGGTAAAATAGAAGCGTTTTGTTTGAGCCGGTATGTTTCTTAAGGTGTACAAGAAGGACGCGTTTCTCGTTTGTTATCCGTCCAAAAAGTGGACGCTTTTTGATCTGCATCCTTGCTCTTTGAGCGCCGGATATTAAAAAATAGCGGCTTACAGGAGTTTTACCTGAGCTGTTGTGAAAATAAAAGATCCCGCTCCCTCTTGGGACGCCTGATGGCGTTATCAAACGTACCTCCGCAGTATCAGAGAGCGTTTGCTCCCCCGGTGTCATTTTGTACCCGTTGATGTCTCGCCGCGTTCCGCAAAACGGGAAACCAGCCGAAATCAAACAGTCGGACGCCGCCGCAAATAAATAGTTGTTTCTCTGAAATCGGCGCGGCTTCCAGCTGCGCTCATCTCTTTGACCGCGCCGTATCTTTTCATCGCGCCCGCTCGTCTCGTCCCTTGACGCCGGTCCGTCGATGTTTCGTCCAGGACGCAAAGATCAGCTCGCTGGAGCGCGGCATGAGAGAGCTGGAGGACGAGGTGAACATGCTGAAGTCCAACGGCGCTCTGAGCAGCGAGGAGAGGGAGGAGGAGATCAAACAGATGGAGGTGTACAGATCTCACTCCAAGTTCATGAAGAACAAGGTAAGAGCAAAAGCACACTCGCCTGCTCGCCGCTGCTTTTTTTTGTCTCCGCGTCGGAAGAGATTGCGCTAGAAAATGACTCGACAGAACAAAACAAATGCTACCGCGGGAGTCGTGCTCATTAAGACAAACCCGTGCATCTGTCAGCGCTGGAATTCAGCCCGTTTTTGTGTTGTTTTTTTTTTCCCCCCCGTCCTTGAACTCGAGTCGTAAAGTACTTTTCGGCGTCTTTGCATCTCATCTGTAAACGGCGGAACGTAGACATTTTCTTTCTCTTTGTTATTTAAATTCACAAGTGTTGACAGACGTTATTATAGATGTGCGGTTATAGCGTCCCTCATCGATGCATTATTCCTTCCTTATGACATTTCCACAAAGACCTTTTGTTACTCTTTAATAAAATGTCTGAATTATGCAAAACAGCTCAGTTGCTCTCGTACCGTCACATCGGTCACGGGCGCCACGTGGATTTATTTGCATGCAATAACGTTACCCGCATCTGTGGCAACTCATGTGTTTGGTCGCTGTGACGCCCTCCATCTCCTGCCAGGTTGAGCAGCTGAAGGAAGAGCTAAGTCACAGCCAATCAGAAAAGGAGGAGCTAAGGGAGCGAGCCAATGGGCTTCAGCGGGAGGCGTCGGCCGTAAGAGACGCGCCTTGGTGTCGGCTCGCATCGCAGCGCTTCCTTTCTGACCCGATCTCGGCCTTTTTCTCGAACGGCTGCCGCTTCGCTAGCGACCCCGCTAACGTCAACCGCGTTACAACGGCGCCGTCGTCGAAGCTCTCGGGCGCCGCTTCATTATCAGCTCAAAGAATGATCCCGATTTGTTTTCCTCCCAGTTCAATCGTCAAATCCATCGAGTCTCGTACACTCACTTAAACCGTAGGAGATGTAATTGGTTTCGACGAACCCAAAAGAAAAAAAAAGGGTTTTCATTTTTTAGCTGAGAATGTCGGGACTTTTTTTGGCGTCTGAGAACGGAGGGAGTTGTTTCAGGCTGTCTGACTAATTCAGTCGGGAGATAAAGCTGGTTTGTGGAACGCATCTCCTTAACCTTCTCCTATCTTCTCTTCTTCTCGCATGACGTTTCGGCAACAAGCTTGGACATTTGTCTGTGTAGCTTTGGGTCAATTCTTATCCGTGATCATTTTGCATGAAAAAAATATTTCCTATCACCGCCAAATGAGCTGTGGGTAAATCACGTTTTCATTTATTGTTATTATTACCGAGATCCTTTGTTTTTGATGATAAAATACCCAGTTCTACCTGCAAGAATTGACCCTCCCTCCCTCCTGCAAATGTAGTCGGTTAGAATAGTTCAGTAGTTATTCTAACAAAGCACTGATTTTGATGTGTTATTTTGCCACAACATAGAAGAATACACAGCCTTTTTACCTGTTAAATCATGTTAATGTCATGTAGTAACTCCCAGACCCAGATTAAAAACTAAAGTGTGTTTCTTTAGATATCCACTGATGTAAAAATTCATTTGAAGTCTCACAATATTCACAATATTACCAATATGGCCCTGAGACGCGGTGTTTTTCTTTGCTCGCTGTGTCTGCTGCCCAGATGGAGCAGGTGAAGCAGGAGTTGAGCCGTAAGGACAGCGAGCTGCTGGCTCTGAGGACCAAACTGGAAACCCTGAACAATCAGTTTTCAGACAGTAAACAGCACGTCGACGTCCTCAAGGAGTCCCTCACCGCCAAGGAGCAGAGAGCCGCCATCCTGCAGACCGAGGTTTTCCACCGGGCCGTCGCAAAAGCTCTGAATTTCGACCGATCTGAGGATATATTTCGATGGGGTCGAGCTGACTTTTAATTTGGGTGCGCGCAGGTGGACGCCCTCCGTCTGCGGCTGGAGGAAAAGGAGTCCCTGCTCTCCAAAAAGAGTCAGCAGATATCGGAGCTGACGGAGGAGAAAAGCACTCAGCACGGGGAAATAACCGACCTCAAAGACATGCTGGACGTCAAGGAGCGCAAAGTCAACGTGCTGCAGAAGAAGGTAGGTCGGACGGCGGCGGAGCGCCCGAACGATCGGAGGAGAATTCATTTGAAACCCCGACTCAGAGAGGAGGGAGGAGGCACGGAGGATCCTCTGCGAACACTCGGTCAAAGGTCACGGACACGAAATACGGCGAATGGTTAGCATTTTTGACTTCCGGGTTTTCAAATCATATTTGCGTCTGCTGTAGACCAGGATTTACTTTTTGATATACACTGCTCAAAAAAATAAAGGGAACACTTAAAAAACACATCCTAGATCTAAATGAATGAAATATTCTTATGAAATACTTTGCTCTTTTACACAGTTGAATGTGCTGACGACAAAATCACACAAAAATGATCCATGGAAATCAATTGTATCAACCCATGGAGGTCTGGATTAGGAATCACACTCAAAATTAAAGTGTAAAAACAAACTCCAGGCTGATCCAACTTTGATGTAATGTCCTTAAAACAAGTCAAAATGAATCTGTGTTGCTTCCTGAGTGGACACTATGATTTCACACAAGTGGGATTGACTTGGAGTTACATTGTGTTGTTCAAGTGTTCCCTTTATTTTTTTGAGCAGTATATTTGTGGTAAGATAAGATAAGATAGACTTTATTGATCCCATGATGGGGAAATTCATTTGTCTAAAAACCACTATGTGAATCCATCCATCCGTCCGTCTTCCCGTGCTAATCCAGATTGGATTAGCTCCTTCCCCCGAGGCGTTCCCAGGTTAGCCCGGAGACATGGTCTCTCCGGCGTGTCCCGGGTCTTTCCCGTGGTCTCCTCCCAGATGGACCAGCCCAGACTACCGCCCTGTGCAGGAGGCGTCCAGACCCGATGCCCGAGCCGCCTCATCTGGCTCCTTTCTATCTATCTCCAAGGGGGAGTCCAGAGAAAACTCCTTTCGGCGGCTCGTATCCACGATCTGGTTCTTTGGGTCGCATCCGGTGACCATAGGCGAGAGCGGGAACGTAGATCGACCGCAGAGTCCTATCTGCCGAACCGATCCGCCCGTCCATCCACCGCTCCGAGACCCCGAGATGCTCAAATGTTCAAAAGTGATGAACAGAATCGGTGACAAAAGGACGGACCCGGCGGAGTCCGACTCTCACCGGAATCCGGTCCGACTTACATCCGGCAAAGCGGATCGAGCTCCGACACGAACGGGTTCTGACGGGTTCGATACACCACGTCCCCGCGGGACGCGCTGGAAAGTTCACGGACGCAAAATACGGGAAATAGTTAGCGTTTGACTTCAGGTTTCCAGATTATATTGTGTCTGCTGCAGATCAGGATTTGCTTTTAATACATCTGTGATAAGATAAGATAAGATAGACTTCAGTTGTGAATACAAAATATAAACATATTCAAAGAAAACAAAAGAAATGAAATAAAATGTGCAGGGTTTTCAAATGGTGATAGAATAGCAGGTGAACAGTGAACATGTCAGGTGTCCTGGAGAATTCATAGATATAAATATGATGAAAGGAACAGATTGTTACCGAGAACAGTGACAGTCGGCTCCTTACGGAAAACAAAATGATATTTTTTTAAAAAATAGAAATAAAAATGATGTTTAGAAATAAAAAGCGGAGGGTCGCAGACACGCGTCCCTTAAACCCGACAATCTCTTCCGAGGTTGTCATGTTACGTGAGAACCAGTAGATGGAGCTGTGAGACAGAGTAGATCAAGAGTTTGGAGATGCAGACAGGAAGACACAGTCACAGGTTCTGTGTGTGTGTGTGTGTGTGTGTGTGTGTGTGTGTGTGTGTGTGTGTGTGTGTTTGTGTTTCCGTACTAATGCTGTCAAATGGATAGATAGATCAGAAGAAGCTAACTTTCAAACACACACACACTCCTTCTCCTTTGGGCTTTCCCCTCATGGGGTCTCCACAGCGAATCCACCTTCTCCATCTGACCCTATTCTCCGAATCTTCCTCTCTCACACCAACTACCTTCATATCTTCTCAAACTAAATATTCATGTCAAATACTTCAAAAAAGGAACGGCGTTGGAAAGGTTACACTTGGACTGTCAGCGGTGAGCAAATGGCGACTGCTGCATATGAACACACTCGATCAGATGTTTCTCTTCAGGTTTCCCAGACGTCCAGGTCCTACTCTGCTTCTTCTTCTTCTTCTTCTTCTTCTTCTTCTTCTTCTCCCTTCACCACAGCAAATCCACCTTCTCCATCTAACCCTGTTCTCTTGATCCTCCTCACTTCATATCCTCTCTCAGGATGTCAACCAATCTTCTCTCTGGTCTTCCTACCAATATATTGACTCTCCCTCCTCTGTCCATGACCCAACCATCTCAGACCTTCTCTCTAGAACATCTACTGTCCCTCTGCTGGACTCTTTCCTGATCCTCTCCATCCTGGTCGCTCCCAAAGAGAACCTCAGCATCTTCATCTCTTCGACCTCCAGCTCCGCCTCCTGCCTTTTCATCACTTCTAGGCCACACAGTACGACTGGTCTCACCACTGTCTCGTACACCTTTCCGTGCACGCTCACACACACACACACACACACGAATCCACTCGAGTCCAGCCGCTGATGAGTTTCGTCCGAGAGCTTTTCAAAGAGGGGTGTGAGGAATATTCCCGGCAATCATTTAGGCTTACAAATTAAAATAAATTTGAATACCATTTGATTTTTCCATTAGCATACCGCTAAAGTGGCGTCTCCGGTCGTCCTCCCACAGACAAAAACATGCGGCGGGAACGCTCGGGGATGTAATTGATAGAGACAATCAGGCAGACAGAGGGGAGGAGGAACCAGACCGAGTGTGTTTGGAATTAGACGCATACTAATGAGTTCCCCTTGTTCAATAAATGATGACCTCCATCGTCTTCAAATAGAATACAGTCCACCGTCTGAGAGGGAAACGGTGGCGCTCGCTCTCCGCCGGCTTGTTTTGGCAAGTGGACTAAACTAAAAATACCTTTCCTTCCGTTTCCGCTCCTCCGCCTCTTTGACATGAAATTCTCATTTTCCCATCGGGCGGCTAATTGTTAAGATCCCGATCGTTTCCTCCTTGTTGTTCTTGAGTCGTTTCCTGTTTTGTGTGAAGGTGAGAAGATGCGAAGCGTCGGCGAGTTTCCTTCTGTTCGTCGCTTTCACTTGATTACCGCCGACGAATCCCAACAAATAAAGGAAAGAACAGCGTGTGCGCTCGCGTGAGCTCGCCGCCCAGCTGTTGTCACTTTCAGGAAGTGCAGACAGGATCAAAGAGTCTCTCTGCCCCTCAATGTCAAGTGTGTGTGTGTGTGTGTGTGTGTGTGTGTGTGTGTGTGTGTGTGTGAGGAGAGACAGACAGAAAGAAACACAGACGAGGCGAGATGTCAGTCAAACTGTCAAGAAAACAGCTGATTAATGAGGTGCTGGAGATGTTTGACCGTATGAACACACACACACACACATGCACACACACGTACAAACAAACACACACACACACACACGTACTGTTCCCGCAGACGTGTTGTTTCTCACCTGCAGTGCGGTGAATGGCGGTTACATACCAATAGGACTTGGTTTATTTTTATTTTTTTTTCCTGTTTTACGCGGCCCGGGTTTTTCCTGCTTATTAAAGAATTCTTTCTGGGAAGATAAAGGATGAAAAATAGAGAAAAGGACAGATTGCGTTTTGTAATACAACTGTCAGACTTCCATCCCGGCTACACGACGTCGCATATGTTTTCCATATATTTCTCTTTCCGCTCAATTTTTCATTTGTTATTTCTGTCCTGCTCAACCTTTTGTTCCATCCATTTTTAATGAAGACCGCAGCGCTGACATAACTCCTTATCTTTGTCTGTGATCTGTCTTACACACACACACACACACACACACACACATGCACATCCCCGACAGTGTGTAGGCTTGTGGAAAGAATGGGCTCTTCTGTCAATTTTTGCTGATTTTTTTTTTTTTTTTTTCTTTCTTTTTGTTAAAAGAAAATTAATCTTTTCCCGAAATCATTGTGAGAGAGACCACAAGGGGGAGGGCGAACTGAGCCGGACGGTAACGGGAGTCGGGGTTAAAGGAAATGCTCCCTGAGAAGAAGCTCTTTATTTGACAGAGAAGCACCTCAAAGTGTTTTTCATGCGGTTGCAGATAGAATCACTTTTGACCTTTGGGTTGTTTTGTTTTTTTTTTTCCTCCCGCGCCCGGCATCAAGCCATTTCAGCGTGAATTGTCGAGAAATGCTGAGAGAAAGGCCGAGGCAAAGTCGAGGGGAAAGAAAATAAGGGCTATTTATGTGGAGCGTGGTATTTCCATAAAATCCTTGACTTTACTGCGATTCCAGAATTAATGAACTTCCCTTTTTAAAAAGCCCATCTCCGGGATTTGTCGCGTAGGAGTTTCCGCATCAAACCGAAGTCTGATCATTTTGATATCCGATCGGGATCCGCTTCAAAGTTCCCGCGATGCGCCGCTTCGCGCTTCCGTCACGGAAACCTCCAAAAACGGGCTTTTCGCCGAGCTCGGGGGGAAACCCAGCTCCGTCTATCGGAGGAATAAACGAACAAAAGTCACCTGAAAATTTGGGATCGTCGCCGAAAATGTCCCGGAAAGGAGAACCAGAGGATAAACACATGTTCGACTCAAACGAACCCAAATGAAACCATCCTTTATGTCTGAAGTCCCACGCCGTTGCCCAAGTGGAATGACTTCATCTTTTGAGAGCCCATAAATTTTTATAAAACATGAAAAAATAAAACAGGTGAATTATGCATTAAAGACACAGCACCGCCGAATCCCCTTTTCCCTGTTTCTCTGTGCAGATAGAGAACCTTCAGGACCAGCTGCGGGATAAAGACAAACAGCTGAGCGGCCTCAAAGACCGAGTCAAGTCTTTACAGACGGACACCTCCAACACCGACACGGCGCTGGGAACGCTGGAGGAGGCTCTGGCTGAGAAGGTATACACGCCGAGGCAACCTCGGGTCAACCCCGGAGCAAGGTTATGTTAATAAAACCATTATGAGCGGAGTCATCGACCACCCACGTGGAGGCCAGATGACTCCGGATAACGGGAAGGGAACCAATACTCACATCGGCTGTGTCGTTATTAAATCATTCGCAGGCCGCGTTGAGGAAAGCGTCGAAACCGCCGGTTCGCCGTCTCGTCCCGTTGTTTTCTTTCGCCGGCCTCCGAAACCGGACGATAACGCGTTTCCCGTCGTCGCCGGTTTCGCGACGAGGACTCGACACGTCCTTGCCGGCCGACCGCTCTGGAGTTTGGATGATCTGTTTTTGTACTTTTTGCCGCTGATTATGTTACAGACTCCTACACAGGAAACACGCCGATTAATTGTTTAGCCGCTAATATTAAGGGTTTCGGTTAGGTGTGTGTTTTGGCAGCGGAAAAGGTCCTCGATTTCGCAGTTTTTTTTTTCCTCCCCTCTCTCTTCACTTTCGTTGTTTTGTTTTCTCTGGATGTTATTCTTTCTGTGTTTTTCTATCCTTCCCTTCTCAGATGTTATTTCCGCCGTCCTCGGTTCTGCGCGTCGTCGTGCGTTTTTCGACGTTTTCGTCCCCGGCCACGCTTCGACTTTTCGACTTTCCGGTTCCGTTAAAGAGTAAAATCATTCCTAGGCTCAAAAGATCTCATTAGGGTTCGTTCGAAGAAAAATGGAATTGAATTATTCTAATACGGATCCTTCCTGTGCGGCGAGTCTGTGACTCAAAAAAAGAAACTCCAAGCAAGAAGTTGACTTTTCCTCTTAGAGGCCAAACGGGGTTTAGTCAAAATTCAGTTTCCTGTTGTGTTTGTTATCATTTAAATCAACTTAAGTCAAAATAAATCCCTCAAAAGTATTTTTTTTTCAGTGATTTTACTCCCCAACCAGTCGGAGGACAGCAATCGACACACAACCTCAACAAAACCCGGGGTTTCTGTCCAGTCATGTTTTATGTTACTTTTTACGAGTGGTATCAAACTCCAGAGCACGTCCGGTGGTTGAGTAATAACCTTTCATATCAAAACACTCTAACCTTAAACTTATTTTTTAACCTGCATGTGTGTGTGTTTTTGTTACCACAGCGCCTTTAGTATTTTAGTGGTTGTGAATTTTAAACCTCGTGCCAGAGTGTATGACGTGTCCGCCATAACCACTGGCTGTGAGATCCTGTCCGAGCTGCCACCAACATTAAATTTAATGCAACTGTTATTAGCATAGAAACCCGATACCGAGTTAACGTGAATTATTTGGGTGATTTTTACTCGCCATCTTTTTATTCTTTCGCCCGGCCGTCCACCCCCCCCCCCAGGAACGCATCATCGAGCGTCTGAAGGATCAGCGGGAGAGGGAGGAAAGAGAAAAAGGGGAGGAGATAGACGCCACAAAAAAGGAGCTGAAGGAGCTGAGGGAGAAAGTCTCCCAGCTGCAGGTTGACCTGGCTGACCGCGAGGTAGAAGAAACACACACACACACACACACACACACACACACACACACACACACACATCCACGTCGGTGTTGCAAGTCAGAAAAACCCGTCTCTGTGTCCCTGTCAAAGAAAAGTGATTGATCTTCAGTATAAAAACAAACGGTGGATTCTCCCGAGGTCCTTGAGATGAAGGACAACAACAATGTAACCGGTGTTTCCTCGCCAACAATGTGCGCAGGGCTTGTCAACGGAGGCTCGTCCTCTTTATGCGTTCTGCAGTCGTTCCAGCGCGCTGTTGTCGAACGGCCAAACTTCTCCAGGAACGTTAGCGGCGACCGTGACGGCGCGTTTGCGACGTGCCGCCGGGTCAACATTCGGGTCGAGGCTCCGCTCGTTTGTTTTCGCTTGCGGCGGCGGTGGACTCGCCCCGGCGTCCGTCCCTTACGAGAAGTTAAGCTAACCACCTGCCGCCTCCCGCCCCATACTTACAGCTCAGGCATCTATGCGGTATCAATCTGGACGTTTCTTAAAGCTGAAACCGTTCCATCGAGTTTGGAGCTACACCCTAAAATCACATGCAAAGAGTGAAAAGTTCTGCCTTTTTCTGACTCGGACATTTTAGCTAATTTTAGTGTTTGTGGGCCCGTAAAACGCGTGTCTTATAATATAATTTCAGATATACGTGGAAGAAGCTGTGGAGAAAACAAGCATCCGTCTCCGCGCTGCACATTAGGGGTTTGCCTACCAACAGCAATATATATATATACACTGCTCAAAAAAATAAAGGGAACACTTAAAAACCACATCCTAGATCTAAATGAATGAAATATTCTTATGAAATACTTTGCTCTTTACACAGTTGAATGTGCTGACAACAAAATCACACAAAAATGATCAATGGAAATCAATTGTATCAACCCATGGAGGTCTGGATTAGGAATCACACCCAAAATTAAAGTGCAAACACAAACTCCAGGCTGATCCAACTTTGATGTAATGTCCTTAAAACAAGTCCAAATGAATCTGTGTTGCTTCCTGAGTGGACACTATGATTTCACACAAGTGTGATTGACTTGGAGCTACATTGTGTTGTTCAAGTGTTCCCTTTATTTTTTTGAGCAGTATATATATATATATACACACAGTATATATATAAAAACTCATATGTATATCCTAAATATAATCAGAGTAAGCAGCGAGAGCTCTTTGACCAAAACCCTAGCCAAACACGGTGATCTATAGTCTGGAGTTGGTATTGTCAGTCAAGGGTAAAATTACATGTCTGAGTGTCTGTGCCTGTTGGTTTCTGTTTCACTGCTTCTACCAAAAGAGGGAAAGACCAGAAAGGAAAGGCAGCGAAATGTCACGGATGGAGGGATTGAGCTGGAAGAGTGAGAGAAAAGGACAGGTCATGGGAAAATGTTTTTTTTTTTTTTTTTTTTTGAAGAACAAGGGATGGAGTTAATCCCCTCCTCCGCCCGTTTGGAAGAACACCTAAAAACCGGTTCGGTACGACGCAGGTTCGACTTTGCCCCGTTAGCCGCTACGGTTACGTTATAATGCATTTAACAGCTTTTGCGTGGATCTGGGAAGTCGGCGGCGTCTCCGAGAAAAGGATCTTTTCCAGCGAAATGAAGTCCGTATTCAATTCTCTGGATGTTTAAAAGTAGGAACATATTATGGACATTCTTGTTTGTTTTGTTTTACTTCACGCTAAATTGAGTTAGACAGTCTGACCGAGTTGCCAGCGGCGCGTTTTGTGCCAGTGTCTCATTACCTGACCTCTCGCTATTCCCGTGCATTTCAGCAGGTCGGATGTTGGCGATCGCCGAGCGAAATGTTTACTTAAACCTGCCAAACCCTTCGAATAAGACGCGACGTAGTGAAATCTTCATTTGTTGTGCGCTGGAAGATGGTGGCAGCGCAGCGCACGTGACCTGGAGCTCATCCTCCAAACCCCAGAAGACCGCAGTCACTGCAGCGTTGATTCTTGATTTTTTTTTTTGTTTTTTTTTCTTCTCTCTTTCTTGTTATTTGTTCTTCTCAGACATCTGTGTTGGATCTGAAAGAGAAGGCCTCCACTCTGGCGTCCTCCACGCTGAAGAAGGAGAACCGGCTGAAGAGTCTGGAGATCACTTTGGAGCAGAAGAAAGAGGAGTGCATCAAACTGGAGAACCAGTTAAAGAGGGTTCGTTCCGACACGGCGTCCGCACACACACTTACGTCGACGGAAGCGACGCCCACGCCCGGATTTCGCCGGCATGGAACGGGATCGAAAACGCGAAATACGATTAAAAAAAAAAAACGCTTCCAAAACGCGCAACGACCCCGATTCTTTCGCAAAAGAAACGGGAGATGTTGCAACACCTGGCTCGGCCCACACGGATCGGGACATAAAAGTCTAAAATCGTATTTTTTGGGGCGTTAATGACGGCCGAGGATCACATTTGCCAAACAAACACCATCTATCATCCGATTCTCCGAGGCAAAGGAAGTATGTTCAGGCCTGCCGAGGCAAAGACTCATCTTGACAAAATCTGTTGAAAAAGTACAAATCTGCTCGCCCGTTGTTCACCTTCATTGTTTTCCCGCTTTCTTTTCCAAGGGACGTGTGTGCACGTGTGTGTGTGTGTACGTGTGTGTGTGTGTGTGTATTTGTGTTTGTGTATATACACGTGTTTGCATATCACATATTCTCTCCCACACACCAGACTTGTAAACTGGCATGTGTGTTTCTGTATGTGTGTGTGCGTGGGTGTGTGTGTGTGTGTGTTAGTGTGTGTGTGTGTGTGTGTGTGTGTTTTAGTGAGAAAGAAGGCCCACTGACAGCCATAAAGTCGTCTTCAAAGAGTGGAGAAGACAACACTAACACCACACCCTACATGTGTACTGTATTGTCTGTGTGTGTGTGTGTTTGTGTGTGTGTTTGTGTGTTTGTGTGTTTGTAAAAACATGTCAGCATGCGTGCGTGCGTGTGCGTGTTTGTTTGTCGTCGCATCTTTTGTTTCTCCTCATCAGATTCTTCCTGTTGCCATGGATGGAAGAAAGCCTGAAAACACGAGTCCGTGTAAATTGATTGACGTTATGAATGCAGCATTGTGTGTGTGTGTGTGTGTGTGTGTGTGATGTTTTTTCTCTTTTCTCTCGTTCTGTCGCCCTTCTCCTCCGCCCAGATCTTCTTATTATATCGTCAGACACCCAAAACATTTTCTCTCCACATAAAGACCTGTAAAAACTGTTGTGCTCTTCCAAAACTAATAGAGTTAATAATTTGTGGGACAAAGGCGTGCGCACACACACACACACACACACACACACACACACACACACAAGGAGGCAACCCATCCCAAGAGCAACATTTTGCTTCTGGGAAACACTCACAGCTGTTCTAACCTCCATGCTGGTTATAAGTTTTTCTTTCTTTGTTTTATTTCATTTCTTTCTTTTTCACATTTGGGGGATCCTCGGGGAGCGGGGACAATGATGCTCCGTTCACCCTGTTTTTCTCTCAAATACTTGTGTGAACTCCTCATGCTGTTGTTATTCCGTGTGTGTGTGTGCGCGCGCCTGAGCATATAGCGTATATCTATTACCTCAAAGTCAATACACCATCAATGAGGCGGACACATATACATTAAAAAGACAATATTTATAACATAACAAATATATCCTACTCTGGGATCTTGAGCCAGAAGTCTGAAAACCCTCAGCTAGATCCAATGTCCAAGACGACTTACCAAATATTACCACAATCTTCTTCTTCCTCTCCTTTGGGCTTTTCCCTTCAGGGGTCGCCACAGCGAATCCACCTTCTCCATCTCACCCCATTTTCTGGATCCTCCTCTCTCACACCAATTACCCTCGTCTCTCACGACATCCATCAATCTTCTCTTTGGTCTTCCCCTAGACCAGGGTGGTCAAACGTACGGCCCGCGGGCCAACACCGGCCCGCCGGGGGGTCAAATCCGGCCCATGAAAGAAATTTGTACCCTAATTTCCTGACTATTGGGCACACCTCAATATAAGCCCCACCGGCTAGAACATTTGAACCCGGTTTCCTCGGAAAAGAAAACACTGGGAGCCGCAATTACTTTTTGACGTCTAAAATAAAGGAACCACTGTATATATTGCTTTTTATTACCTTTACACTTTGTATAAACAAGTGTGTAGTGTGTTGCTTCTGAAATTCACAAAGTATTACGGAGAAAATTAAATTTTATTTATGTAATGAACTCATTTTGAGCTTTGGGCTTTCAGAGCGTGTAGCGGAGCCTTGACCTGAATTTTAAAAATAAATCGGGAAAAAAATTACTTGGTCATTAAACAATAAAAAATAAATGTTTGCAAAATATCCTCATAAATATTTATTTTACTTGGTTTATGGGACTTCTGCTCCTGAACTTCTGCGCACAGCAACTGCAAATCGGGACTTTACCGGCTGGCGGGTATACCGGCTTCCGCGAGTGTGACGTTATTTTGAGCGGCGAAAATAATAAATACAATTTTATTTAATATTTCAAGATCACAATAATCTTCCAACTTAGAACTAAAAGTTAAAAAAAAGGAATTAACACAAATGAAATACACTTCAATTAAATATTTATAATTTATTTTCCCAAGCCACTTGGAGCCGCAGTGGTAGGATGAAAGAGCAGCGGGTTGCCGACCCCTGAGCTAGCTGATCGCTATCTTCGGCTTCTTCCTGCGCACTAGAACCGTCAAAGTCGTCTTCTTCGGTGTTGGAGTTGAACGAACTCAGAATTTCTCAGTCATTTCATCGGGCCGATGTGACGAGGATAAATGTTTTAGGGGCGTGAAGCTCGTTAGCCCACCCCAAAAAAAGTCCATATATTAGCCACAGCGTTGTTTACGTGAAAAAAGTCACGGCTTATCGTCCGGAAATTGCGGTAATTTGAAAAAATACATATAAATCATGAGCTACTTTTTTAAAATAAAAATGTAGTTCCTCTATTGTCTCTGTTGCAGTCAATGTTAGCAACATGACACAACACAATGTGACTCAGAACTTACAGCAGATGGCAGAATTTTTTACTTCTTGTTAGAAATGTACCTGCTTTCCCGTCGGACCCGACACCCTCATCAGCAAGATGCCGTTGTCAAAATAGAGACAGTCGTTCGTCATGTATTTTTTAAAGGAATAGTTCATTACATATAAAGCTTTTTATCATTTAGCCGTTCTCCTTTACACTAAAAACAAAAGGAAAAATGTAGACTTGGTGTTACTTCGAGGTAATTATGCTATGATTTACTGGTGCACGTTAGGCCATGTGTGGACCCCGGGACCAAAATGAGTTGGACACCCCTGATCTAGACCTCCAAATCCAGCGTTCGTCTACCCATATATTAACTCTCCCTCCTCTGTCCGTGACCCAAACATCTCAGTCTGACCTTCTCTCCAAAACATCTACCATGTTCTGTCCCTCTGATGGACTCATTCCTGATCCTCTCTTTCAGCATCTCCACCTCTGACCAAATATTACCACAATAAAAGGCTGCTTAATGTAACCATTAAGTGTTGGCGTTAAGGTTACTTGAAATAAAATCTAAATCAGACTCAGAGGAATAAATGCAGGGTTCGTCCCCGGCTGCAGGAGGTCTCAGCTTCCTGCATGGAGCGGAAAAATAAAATAAGGAGACACTCAGGACAGCCAGGGAGCCGAACAGCCATCATAACATATTTTTATTTAAAAAAAAAAAATTTTTTTTGTAATAAACAGAATTATTATCTGTTGGAGTGTGAAGGTCTCTGATTTAGCACTCATACTTTATTTATATTCCGTGAAAGATTCTTTATTGTCTTTCCCAGACTCCTGGCTGCTACAACGGGCCGAGTTTCTTCTTTTTTTCTTTTTTTTTTTTCCGTAATTGGCATTATTTCCAGTCATGAAAAAAGGTCAAGGTAAAAATGTGTGACCTTGTCATTGTGAAATTATTCTTGTCATATTCAGCGGTTTCCTTCCCTCCATGCGATATGTTAGTTAAGGACAAACGGCACATGATGAATATTAAAAAGTGCCCGGGGTTTCATCCATTCTCATGCTTCAGTTTTATCTCCTTTTTGACATTTGTTTTTATTGGCACGATCCCGTCGAGTTAGAACTGACTGAACTTGCAATAATAATGGTGGTCACCTCATTTTGGAAGCTAAACCTCAGTTTATTTTGAATAATTAATCTCCGTTTCAGGCGCAGAGTGCTGCCGAGGAGTCCCTGGCCAACAGCGAACTCTCCCAACGCATCTCCTCTCTGGAGCAGGAAGTGAGTCAGCACAAAGAGCACGCCGGGAAAGCCCAGTCCGAGGTGGATCGACTTCTGGAGATCCTCAGGGAGATGGAGAACGAGAAGAACGACAAGGAGAAAAAGATACACGAGCTGGAGAGGTACGTGGAGGACCAAACATCTATAGAGCCGCACGCTATTTTGAGAAGAAACGCAAAGATGACCGTGAACCAGATGTCTCCTCTTTGCCTCGATCGATCGATCGGTGGCTATTGATTTCATGTGATGTTCGATTCCGCTGTTATCCATCCTTCTGCAGTCCTAACTGAGTAGTTTCTCACCCTCTTTTCTCCACACTCTCTTTATATTTGACTTCCTTTGGACTCTGTTCTCCTCCCCGCCTCTTCCCCTTTTGGTTACCTTTCACATCGGTTCTCCACGTGTGTGAATCGGTGGTCCTGTGTGCGTGTGTGTGTGTGTGTGTGTGTGTGTGTGTGCGGCCATCACACTGCAGAAGTCCGTCGGCCTCTCATCCGTGGCATTCTCAGCAGTCACGAAACCAAGCCCCTCCCCCGGCCGCCTCCCATCAGCCAATGGGAGGGCTGGTGTGGGACTACCTGGGCACGTGAGTGGACGGAGGCCCCGCCCCCCCTCCCGTCAGTCGGCGACCGAATGCACGACAAATCGCACTTTGCTTGTCACGGGACGGAATATGCGAGCACTAATTCAAAGCAACTGCACCCATGTGGAAGCGTTCGGCGACCGTTAACGATTCCTCGGAGCATAGGTTTTGCCCCCCCGCCACCGCCACCGCCGCCGCCGCCGCCGCCGCCGCAAAGCCACTATGTGATAAGAGTTTCCTCCAACAAGTGGAAATGTGGTCTGACAGTCCGAGTTAATGTAGCATACAATAATTCCTTGTATATTACAACTTTAATGATTATTTAATGATCTGTATGCATTACATATTCATGAAAATGTTCCCGGGGATACAAGTCACCCGGCAATGAGACCATTCGGCGAATAAATGGGTTAGAAGTTCCCGACAAAAGTGAGGCTTCGTCAAGGTAAATTTAGCGGCGGGACGTGCTCCTTTCGTCCCCTCGCCGTTCTACGCTTTCTCAATGCGTGCCATATTCTGGAAACACATCATTTAAAAAAAGGCCACTCCAGGCTGAGGTCAATTTAATAGATGTTGGCGAAACCCTAAAATTGAACTTCGGCCCCCCCCTGCGGCGTCTAAAGTGTATTATTCCAAGTGAAAAAGACAAAAGTAGGTTTTACATCTAAGCCTTTTCTACACTTTTCCACAGCGGCTCGCACATAATCGACATCAGAGTTGCAGCATCAATTAGGTGTCCGCGAGTTTCTCAAATTAAACCTATTTGGACTTTTCTGGAAAGAAGAAAAGCGCAGTTTTTTTTTGTTTTTTTTTTTTTGGATGGAGTCGTACACATCAGTAGAAGTTGTGTGTCATCAGTTATACTGCGGCGTGACAGGCAAAAACTGCTTGGCAGCCGAGAAGCTGCTGTGCAGCTTGAAACTCTTTGAGCCTGTCAGTGATGCAACTCTTTCATTTAGTGGCTCTGTTTTCACGCTTCGTGTTGTTTTTTTTTTTTTCTTTCTTTTACTTTCAGCAGAGTATGCCGCCTGCTTGCAGAGTTTAACAAACTTTTCTTTTGTTAGGAACTCACCCGACCCTTCGCTTATTTGTACCTCCTTAATAGAAACACGAGCGACGCGCCCGATGCTAACAACTTTTTTTTTTTTCCTCCCCCCCACCTGCCCGTAATTCCGGTCGGATTCCTTTTTATATTTCCTTTGCTCGTCGTCGTCGTTAACCAAAGTGTGTGTATTTGCTAACTGGCGCCTGCAGCCGATTGCACGCTTCCCTCACGGATCCCGTCTTCACGCTAAGGCGGATATAAACTCGGTGCAGGGATTCCCGTCCCTTTCACAGCAGACACACAAGAGTAAAAATACCTTTTTTTTTTGGCAAACGCTGGATAGATTTACGCATCTGATGAGTCTCTGCTCGTGAAAAGTGTCGCGTCTCCCTCTCTTTTTTTTTTTTTTTTTGCGTTGGCCTGGCTCTCCGACCCCCCCCGCCGTCCTGCAGCGGGTCTGCTCATGTGTTTAGCGCTTTGATTGTACGACCGAAGGCCGTTAATGATTTTTAGGGAAATTTTCTCACTGGGTCCGTGTCTTGCCAATAGAAATAAAAGGCTATAAATAATTCAGCACCTGCTGACTTCTAACCAGTAGGGTTTAGCCACCACCCCCGCCTCCGCTCCCCTTCTTTGTGTGTGTGTGTGTGTGTGTGTGTGTGTGTGTGTGTGTGTGTGTGTGTGTTTCATTTCATATTTAGTCTGCCAGTAACCGGTGACGCAGACGAGCAATTTACGAGTGACCCCGCGACTAAAATAAATAACTATTTAGGAGATGCTGATGGGTTTATAATTCATAAATTATTATTCTATATAAGATTAAAAAGATGTATGATTCTCCTTTGGATTGCAATAAAAGGTTTTTCCTCTGAAATTGATATTTAACATCGCGGACACACGCTAGGAGTGCATCATATTGAGGTTAATATATTACGCTTTACAACAGTATCCTTTTGCTGTTCGACTTCAAGCGAGTAGATTTAAAGGAAGAAATTGAAATTTAGATTTATCCTCTGCCACACACACACACACACACACACACACACACATCATCATCATCATTAAGTGGTTTTGCATGAGTCGTCCAGCGGTTCATATTTAGTATTTTACATCTCTTTTGGAAAGATATACGATGACGGAAAGAGCTCTTCTTGCCTCCTTCGGTAATAAACATGTTAATTTCCCCAGGAAACACGTTTAACTTCCCCGCACTCACCGGATCGCAGGGGAGAGCTTCTCCAACTCGCGCCAAATGTCAAGCAGGTTCCGCGCAGGATTGTAAATAGTCCTTCTCCGCGAACTAAACACCCGAGCCACCAGGTAGCGTCTTACTCGAGGATCCGTTGGCCCGCCGGCCGCTGTTAGCCGCTTGGCACCGGCGCCATCCCTGGGAATACCGCTGATGAAAAGATCACATGTGTTAAACAAGGCTAAAAATCAACTCCGTCTCTCGGCCCCAGTATAAATCCAGCTGTAATGGGACGGGGTTATTTATTTCAGTAACTAGGATGGTAATTGGAACAGACTGAGTGACTTCACACTGAGGGGAAATGGAGCTGAAAATCTGCCCTGATGGCCAAAATAAAGGATTTGGACAGAAGAGTGGAAAACAGAGTGAGGCAAAGAAAGAGAAATAGGGATAGGAAGGAGCTGGTGAGGGGAGGAGAAAAAAAAAAAAACGGGGAAAGGAAAGAAATCCGGCTATGAGACAGAAATAAAAGGGGAAGGAGCGGGACGGATAACTCGGCTGATCGGAAGAGTCGGGAATTGGAGGGCGAACGCCACGGGAACGGGGAATTACACAACTCTCATCGCATTTTATATCGTTCCGTAATGGACAATTTGTACCCGGCGTGTCGTGAAGAGTCGGGCAGAAACCCCGAGGTGGACTTTGTCAGTTAAAGTCAATATATAACAAAAAAAGTCAATATATTTAAAGTCATATATAAATATATGATAATATTGCTCCACTGAACGCCACAGGAGGTCTTTCCTACCTGAGGCTATCAGACTTTTTAATTCCTCCTCCCTCAGCCGCAGGGAATCTTCAAATCTTTGTAGTTACAGTTAACAGTAAAGACAATTTATATTTCATTGTATTTCTTATTCTTCCTCCTTTCTACTATTATCTATTACTGTAATGTTTTTACTTGAAACTCTGGCACAACAGTTTCCTTCGGGATAAATTAAGTTGTTCTCATCTCATCTCATATAAAGAGGGAAAAAAATCCATCCTCGGATTTTTGCGTCTCGGTTTTTTTTAGGGACTTTAAACCTCCAGGAGTTTTAAAAAATAATACAAATAATACAACTTGATCTCTGGATCAGGACGCTTTTCCTGGCCGATGCCTCTGTTTTTGGAGCGCAGTTTATTTGTCCTGAAAGGTGAGCGAACCACCTCGAATACCGGAAAGACTCAATCACCTGCATCCTACCTGTCTGTGTGTGTGTGTGTGTGTGTGTGTGTGTGTGTGTGCCTGGTCAACACTTCCTCCCTGTTAACCTGTTAACCCACCCTCGGTAGAGTCCGTATGCCTCTGGCGGTCTTGCTTCCTAACCTGTCTCACCTTCTCCTCTCTCTTTCTCCCTTTCTCTCATCCGAAACAATGCGATACCGTTTCCTGCTCCTCCAAGTCTTGCCTCAAGGTTAGTGCTGCTCGCCTGCTTCTTCTCCTCCTCCTTCATCGCCGTCCCGCTCGTCCTCGCGCAGACGCTCCTCTTCACACTCCGTCGTATTTGTCTTTCTTTAAATTATTCTCGTCGTGTCTGTCGGCTTTTTGAAGGATTCGACTCCGCCGTCACCCGGCTCTCTTCCCCGTCTCCTCCTCCGGGAGGGAATTTTAATTTTATATTTTTCTGTCTTTCACTCCCCGTTTTGACATCCGTGTGAACTTTCACACCGGCTCTCACTTTGATTATTTAAGGCCGACGTAACAAAAACCCGGTATCGTAGATATCGCCACGGATCGATGGGTTTTTTATTTGCTCGGATGTTCTTTCAGCACGCGTGACTCTCGGATAAATCCCCGTATTCCGGCTTTAGCCGAGTCCAGAACGTTTAGATAATATTTTTTTTTTTCACTTTTGTCAGGTTATTGCTATCGCGGAGTCGTACCGCACAAGTCGAACACGCAAAAACTTCCCCGGCTGGTTCGGGGAGGTAAAAAACCGCCTACCAGCGGGTTTGAAGCTCACATTTCCTCCCGTTGTCAGCAGTGTGAGGTTGGGCTCCCGACCCAGAAAGTGTCTGGCAAATAATCATCAGCAAAGCTACGTTATTTTGTCTGCGCTCTTCGGGTTTGTAGGTTTTAAACACATTAGCGTTAAGTACTGTGTAATGGAGAATCGGGACTCTTTCCCCCCCCAACCTTGTTTCCAGTCTTTATGTGAAAATGAAAGATGTCACCTTTAATCACAGATAAGAGCGAACTGGATGTTATCGCCTCAGCGTCAGCACGAGTCGCGCAGCCTTGTCCAGGTTCCCATTTTTGAAGATGTTTATGTTCCTACAAGCCCTCAGGAAATGAAGCCCCGGTTCGACGTGGGTCCGAATCCGGCCATGAAACACACTTATCGATGTTTTCGTCCTCAGCCTGTCTGAGAGCCACGCGTTGCCAACCTCCCGCTCCCTCCCGTCGGTGCGTTTTTCGCCGTTTTGTTCTTCCGGGAAGGTTCTCCCCTCTGCTTCGCTCCTCGCTTTCATTCCCGAACGTCGGAGCTTCCCGTTCGGCCGCGTCAGCTCTCACCTTGTTTTGTGATTCAACTCTGGAGAGGGAGAACAACTAAAGTAAAAGTTAGCATAGCTTTGCTATCTGGAAGGCGACACAAGGCTTCTTTTTTCTCCTGTCCTTTATTGTGTGTGTTTTTTTTTTGTTTTGTTTTTTTCTGGTTGTTTTGATCTTGAGCTGAGGAACTCCTCATCCACTGCCAAACATCTGACATCAATGTTTCTGTAGCTTAAAAAGGAATTGTTTTGTTGCTCTGTGTGTGTGTGTGTGTGTGTGTGTGTATATGTGCAGATGCTGCAATACAACAAAAGGTCATTAAACACCAGCGCAAAATATATTTAATGGAGGGAATTTGTGTGTGTGTGTGTGTGTGTGTGTGTGTGTGTGTGTGTGTGTGTGTGTGTGTGTGTGTGAGTGTGTGTGTGTGATTCCTTTGAGGTCCTTATGACTCCTTACCTCCAGGTTGCAGAAGAGGGAATACACACACTATCCTAAAGTGATGCACAATTATTTTTCTGGTGAATACACACACACACACACACACACACACACACACACACACTCACACACACACAAAACACAACACAAATGTGTCATAAGGAATTAGCCAGATAAGAAGTGACTGCTATACAACAGCGATGACTGCTTTCACCCCATAAAATTTCTTGCACGCACACACACACACACACACACACACACTCAAATTCCCTCCATTAAATATATTTTGCGCTGGTGTTTAATGACCCTTTGTTGTCTTGCAGCATCTGCACGGGTAAAAACATGGAGACATTAAGGTTAGCGTCCTGGAGCGTGCGCGTTCTTTGGACTGACGCACAACATAATCCAGAGTTTAGATCATAAGATGGATTTAACCATGTCAGTATTTCATCTGGGTCTGCATTGTAAACAAAGACGGCGCCAACATCAATACCGGCTCTCCGTCGGCGTCCGTCCCTTCTCCGCCGCCCATATGCTTTCCACGCCGTTGCCTGGACACCTCCGATGTGCTCGTCTGTCCTGTAAATAGGAGTTTGGAATCGGCGCGGAGGCCATTTAAAGGCATCTCAAACCGACATCCTTTTTTTTTTTCCCCCCAATATCCGCTTTCCGATATGATTCATATGGTTACGTTTAGCACGGCCGCCTTTTCGTACTCAACTCATAAATATACCCGGGTGTCGGAAGGATTTCCTGCAGTCGCACAGCAAATCACAAGATAAGGATGTGTTTCTTCATTCCTTCAAAATGTTCTCCTCACGCCGTAACTCCCGCTGCCGTGCTTACCGACGGCTCGGCCCGACTATTATGTTTTTGATCATCTCTTCCTTTTCCTGTTTTGTATTTTTTTTTTACGGGTTTAATAAACCAAACCAACATTTCCTGTATTTTGAGAAGAAATACCGAATTCCTAACAGGAAATCCTTGATGTTAATGTTGTGTGAACTATGTGCAGTAAACATACAGGGTCCTCAGAGCATTTCTGATCAAATATTTATACAGGACTCCAAATGTAATATTAATATTACCTTAACGTGGCTCCCGGAACATCAGCGGCATGCTAATGAAGCAGATTGAAATTTGTTATTTTGTGGGGAATTGGGTGTACTAAATTTTGAAAGTGTGTGTGGAGTTTTTATTTCTACTAGTGTGTATGTGTGTGTGTGTGTGTGTGTGTGTGTGACGGTAGACATATCAGGGGTGTATTTGTGGTTTTTGCGAACATTTTGCTTCTTCAAAGTGCTGTCAACAAGTGACAGTGTGTTTGCGTTTGCGCATAACATAGATTTGAAGTTTGTGCCACCATGTTTGCATGTGTGTGTTTAGGTGTGGACGTGGGAACATGGACACATGTTGTTATGTGTTACATGCAGTCATGTTTACTTCCTACCGTGTGTGTATGTGTGTGTGTGCTGTTTGGATGCTTGAGGTATTTGTGTGTGTGGTCCAGGCCAGAGATGGGATATCATACAAAGCGGGTTGTGTTTGTGAGGATTTTCAAGCACTGCTTGTGTTTTCATTCCTGTGTGTATGTGTGTGTGTGTGTGTGTGTGTGTGTGGGCGCACCGGTTATCATGACTAATAATTGGAAAAAAAAGTGAAGTTCCATTTAAAAATAGACGTTTTCGCTCGCCGTTTTATCGACTAAACAGCACAGCAAATGCTGAGCATCGTGACTGATGAGATTTGGCCGATGATGGAGGCGTCATTAAGTGCAGCAGGACGGCTGGAAACGCGAGGCCTGCGCGAGCCGAACTGCAGAGCTTTTTAATGATTCCGCAGGAATACAGAATAGAAGGAGAGGAGTCAAAGGGAAAGAAAGTGACAAGAGGGAGAGGTAAAAATCAGAGTGAATGAAAAATGAGAGAAGAAATGGTCCACGGTCTGATGAAAATATGTTATCCCAGAGAAAGAACTCCGTTGCTTTTGGATAGTTTGTGGAAAGTGGGGCGGCAAAAAGAAGTCCATCCATCACGGCGGCGGGTCCGCTTTATGCAAATGAATTATTGTTTTGTTGTTCTTTTTTTTTTTGTTTTGTGAGAGCAATAAAAGCGCCGCATGCAGAATCATCGGGAACTGGCGGAGGAAAAGAGCAGCATTTTTTGGGGGGCAGGAAGGCATTTTCAGCGAGAGCGGAGAGGAGGAGTTGGTCTCTTGCGGTCCGAAGCCTCCAAATTAACCGTGTGAATGACCTACATGGCGAAAAGTGATACCAGCAAACAAGTGTTTAGCATTAGGAGGCGCGGCCAAAGTGGTACCTGAGGATCAAATCAGTGGGAAACACTGCAGGCTTAAAATGTCTTCCTCATGCACACTCACACACCCTCGTACATACAGTAAATGTAGCATGAAGGGGGAAACCTCAGAGCGCTAACCAGATGGTTGAGGCTTCCTGGAAACCCTCCAATAGGAACATTCCTGTCTGTTTATGAACTGTTACACGCACGCACGTGCCCGCGCACCCTTACAGGGTGCACGGTACCATTTTTTTGGGGGGTGAAGAGCACACTTATTTATCCTGAGGGTTTTTGCTGACATCAGGAACCAAAACAACAACACACACTAATCCCTAAAAGCTAAATTCCATTTCACTCCGAGTTCACATCTGCACGTACCGGAGCGCCGTCAGGTGCAACAGCGATGCGCCGCACATCACCTGCGGGACGTTTGAACGCCCTCGCGCTATCGCCACGGCGATCGGGCGCAGGGAGACGCACCGGAACGCCACCGGGCCGATTGTTCTCGCGCTCTTCAAACGCCCAGGTGCCGCAGAACGGTTTTGGCACGAAGCGTTTCGTCGAGTTTCCCAAATTTCCCCTGGAAGGGTTGCAAGCGGCCTCTGAACCTTTTGGCTAACGCACAGAGGATTTTATTTTCTCGTCATCTGCCAATATCGTTTCTCAACTTCCCTGGCAGGGAAACTGATGTAAAAGCCACTTGATGGATTACTGGCACTATTGTAGGTTAGTTTAGCAGGTAGTTTATAGCTTTGAGAGACAAGAGAGATGAAAGAGAGGGGATGTTATTAAATATTTCCATAAAAAGAATATGCATATCGTGCTACATGTAAGCAAATAAACTTTTTACCCTGCTGAATTCAGGCAGCAAATTGCACTCAAAGGGGTAGAACGGCGCAAGCAAGATAAATGCAACATCCTGCTTTGGAAGGGGAACTTCGGGAAAGAACGTTAAGAAAAAGGACAAAAGTCAGCAACGGATTCAAAAGCCGGGAACGCGACAGGAAAAAAATAGTTGTTTAGGCCGCCGTTTCCCAGCAGCGCGGAGAGTTCGCGCTCGAGAACCGACCGATCGGCCGCCCCGTAAACCGTCAGGATAACAAACCCCAAGCAGACATTTTTAAGGAACGAACCCGCAAAACGAGGAAGAATTCAGGGGAACATTTTTACCCGAGTCAGCGGTTTACTGTCCTCGCGTCTGCCTGCACTTACACATTTATTCTGCGGGATCTTTATCTCGTCATCTGTGTCATGATTCAATGTAAGCCGTTAAACCTTCCCGGCATTAGTCCGCGTGGGTGCGCGTTTGCGGGAGGAAAGGTATGAAAGGTCCTGATGGAGTCAAGCTGGTGTGATAGCTGATAGGCTTGTGACAAAGGCGCGATGGCTTGCAGACAAGCTTAAGTAGGGATTAAAGCGTAGCTCCATCTCGCAGCGTTCCTGCCTCCATGAAGAATCCTTCTCTGTTTCCCCGACCGTCGCTCACGCTCTCCCTCGTTCCCGAGGTGATGATTTAGGCTCTCCTTACCGACACGCCGTAATCCCTTTGTGAAAACGGGCCCTCGTACAAACAACGGTGGAGAAATCTCCGACGTCATCTAGCCTCTGATTCATTGCTTTTTATTGAATGTCGGGATCAGAGGTCAGACACGTCCCGCTTTGTCGCCTTAATGGAGGTAACAGTCGCAGTATCGGATGTTGATAATGTACGCGTTAATATACGTTTGTTAGTCATGGTGCTCGCCGCGTTTGCTTGGTCCTTCATGTTCTGATCGCCACAAGGGTCTCCACGTGAGGAGATCACGAGATCCTAAAAGGCAGAACCGGGAGGAGAACGTTCGCTTTCGAGATGGTTGTCCTGGCCGGTCCCAGGGTAGAACCGCTGCTCCTCCGAGGTCCAGAAGAGCTGGACGCCTTCTGGACGCTTCCCTGGAGGGGCGATGTCTCTCTGATGGCCTGGGAACACCAAGGGATTCCCTAGAAAGAGCCCGGTGAAGGAAGTCTCGGCCTCCGCTTCGACCCCGGATAACTAGGAGAAGATGGACGGGTGGATTGATACCAATAGATTGGCTGATATTTGAACCAGGTTTAAATATTTCTATGCAAGAGCTAATTTCAACACATGCTGCTGTTGAATGGTGTGTAACAAGCAGCTGCGGAGATGTCAGGGCTTCAGCTCTCTGCCAGAATGATGACAGGTATTTCATTTTAGTTGGAAATGAAAATCACACATAAAAGTCCGACATTGGATCTAAAACAAACAAAATATTCATGCCAAATACTTCAAAAAAGGAACGGCGTTTGAAAGGTTACCCTTGGACGCCCCGCTGCTGGCATCTACAGCAGCACTGACGCCAATGTCCAAACAATGGCGGTGAGCAAACGGCGACTGCTGCAAATGAACACACTCCATCAGACGTCCAGGTCCTTCTCTTCTTCTTCTTCTTCTTCTTCTTCTTCTTCTTCTTCTTCTTCTTCTTCTTCTTCTTCTTCTTCTTCTTCTTCTTCTCCCTTCACCACAGCAAATCCACCTTCTCCATCTAACACTACTCTCTGGATCCTCCTCACTTCATATCCTCTCTCAGGGCGTCCATTAATCTTCTGCTTGGTCTTCCATTAGACCTCCTTCCTACCAATATATTGACTCTCCCTCCTCTGTCCATAACCCAACCATCTCAGACCTTCTCTCCAAGACATCTACCATGTTCTGTCCCTCTGATGGACTCCTTCCTGATCCTCTCCATCCTGGTCGCTCCCAAAGAGAACCTCAGCATCTTCATCTCCGCGACCTCCAGCTCTGCCTCCTGTCTTTTGGTCATTGTCAGTGTTCGTAGACCATCTCACCACCGTCTCCTCCACCTTTCCTTTCATTCTGGCTGATAGTCTTCTGTCTGACAAATTTCTCCACCCACTCGAACCTGCTTGAACCAGTTTCTTCACCTCTTTTCCACACTCTCCTACACTCTGGACTGTCAACCCTAAGTACCGGTGCTTGAAATCCTCCACCTTCTTGATCTCCACTCCCTGTAGCCTCACCGTTCCAACCGGGTTCATCTCATTCACACACATATATTCTGTCTTGCCACGACTAACCCTCACTCCTCTTGTACCTCCACTTCTAGATTTTCCTCCACCTGTTCCCTGCTCTCACCTCAGATCTCAACATCATCTGCAAACATCATGGTCCATGGAGATTCCTGTCTAATCTCATCTGTCAGCCTGTCCATCATCTTGCAAACAAGAAGGGGCTCAGAGCTGATCCCTGATGAAGTCCCACCTCCACCTTTCGCTTCTCTTTTACCACTACAGTACACAGTACACTGACTCACAGCGAGCATACATGTCCTGCACCAGTCTAACATACTTCTGTCACTCCAGACTTACTCATACAGTTATTTGAAAAATACATCACTCTTAAATTACTTGTCTGTGACGTACAGCACACGCCAACCCCAATGGATCCATGAAATCTGAAGACCTTTTAAAGAAACCCTTTTTTTGGATTGTTTTCCAGTTGTTTTTTAGTTATTTTAGATGATTTAATTACCTCACGTTTGCACTCCCACTCCTTAACCGGACATTCTGTGTTTTTCACAGTGGTTTTGTCTAGTCGTTGTTTACCTTCATGTCCGTAAAGGTGTAAAAGTGTGTGTGTGACTGCACTTAAATAAGCCCGAATGATCCTGATATGTGCATTGTGTGTATCCGTGCGCAGGCAGATGAAGGACCAGTCCAAGAAAGTGGCCAACATGAAACATAAGGAGCAACTGGAGAAAAGCAGGAATGCCCAACTGATGGAGGAGGCAAAGAAGAGGGAGGACAACCTTAATGAAAGCTCCCAGCAGATAAAGGTATGGAATTAAAGGGCGGTCAGGAAAAAAAGAAAACAACCAAAATAACCAAAGTTTCTCTCCCTCTCTCTCTCCACTCTTTTTCCTTCTCGAATGTTGTCTGCTGGAACACGCCGCGTCATCGTAACATGCCAATTATGACAGGAAGCCGCCCGGGGCGATGTCAAACATCCTGTCACACACACACACACACACACGGGAGTGTGTGAGGGGTATCTGGAGAGGATGACTGGCAGGGAATACGAATGGCAGAGAGGAAGGTTGAGGGAAGGAGGCCGGCACTCTCAACTATGTCATGAATGCCGGGGGTTTTAAAACACTTCCTGTGGCATGAGGCTATCTCTTAATTGTCTGCGGGTGTCAAGCGGCCGCAAGATGAACAGCCATAAGTGGGGTAATGACCGGGATTGTGGGTTTTGTTCCTATTTTTCTCCCCCAATTTGGAGGTTTTCTGTCATATTTCCATCTGAGCTTTCAATTGGAAGCCTCCCTCCTCACCTCTTTCAGTAATTGTTAACCTCAGTGGCCTCTGATTCGAGCCAGATGAACAGTGTGTG
Source organism: Fistularia commersonii (assembly GCF_037954325.1). NCBI lineage: Eukaryota > Metazoa > Chordata > Actinopteri > Syngnathiformes > Fistulariidae > Fistularia > Fistularia commersonii. The sequence goes on along the minus strand of NC_141288.1, from coordinate 20,055,053 downwards.
TGTGTGTGTGTGTGTGTGTGAGGTTGGAGGATGAGCTGATAGCTATGTGAGTCAGTCAGACTTATGAGACCACAGTGGTTACCACCAAAACCGGTGTGTGTGTGTGTCAGTGCTAAGCCTCTCAGCATAGTTTAACCATCACTCAGGCGGTAAATGGAATATGAGTATAATTTAGACCGTAAATTTGATTCAGCACAATAAGAAATTTTAATCCAATCAAGTCCATCTCCGTCTGCATAGTTAGACAGCCAGTAATGTTGCATCTGGACCGGGATCGGAATTTGCTGGTGCTCACGGACGCAGTAATGTCTCATCCTGTCGCTCACACTCACTGTCACCATCACTCATCATTAATTTAACAGCGGATGTCAGTTTCCAGGCGAGAGGGAGGGAGATTTTTTTTTTTTTTTTTTTTTGGGGGGAAGTCCATCTATTCATTTGACTTGAAAACACCTTCATGTGTTACGGTGAAATTCCGGAGATCTCTGAGGAAGGTGAGGATCAGGTTGTCTAATTTCTTAGTCTTTCACATCTCATTCCAGTGGCTGGAAGCGGTAAAGTTAAAAGAAGATCTTTTTGTGGCACACATGAAGCAGGATGTGACAGACGGAGCCGCTGTCATCAGGCGCCTCGGTCAAATATACAATATGGAAGCGTTCTTTTTTTTTTTTTCAATGTTAAAAAAATCAAATGATGCGTTCGCTTCCAAGTCAAATCAGGGAGTTTTAACGGTTTATTATCAAACCTCTTAAATGTTCTCCAGCACCACCGGAGTTGCGGATGTAATTTAAATGATTTGACAAATTGTTTTTGTCGATAACAATAACTGAAAGAGGGTAGAAATGTCACAATAAAAAAAAAAAAAAATTTTTTACATATATACTGCTCAAAAAAATTCAGGGAACACATGGAGTTACATTGTGTTAAGTGTTCCCTTTATTTTTTTTTGCACACTGATGCACTGATGTAATTTAGATTATTTGAGAAAATTGTTTTTGTTGATGATAACAATAACTGAAAGAGGGTAGAAATGTCACAATTAAAAAAAAAAAAAAAATTACATATATTTACTGCTCAAAAAAAATTCAGGGAACCCTTGGAGTTACATTGTGTTGTTGAAGTGTTCCCTTTATTTTAATTTAAATTATTTGACAAATTGTTTTTGTTGATAACAATAACTGAAAGAGGGTAGAAGTGTCACAATTAAAAAAAAATAAATAAAAGAAATTACGTATATACTGCTCAAAAAAAATTCAGGGAACCCTTGGAGTTACATTGTGTTGTTGAAGTGTTCCCTTTATTTTAATTTAAATTATTTGACTAATTGTTTTTGTTGATAACAATAACTGAAAGAGGGTAGAAATTTCACAATTAAAAAAAAAAAAACATATATACTGCTCAAAAAGATTCAGGGAACACTTGGAGTTACATTGTGTTGTTTAAGTGTCCCCTTTATTGTATTTAAATTATTTGACAAATTGTTTTTGTTCATAACAATAATTGAAAGAGGGTAGAAATGTCACAATTTAAAAAAAAAAACAACATATATACTGCTCAAAAAAATTCAGGGAACACTTGGAGTTACATTGTGTTATTGAAGTTTTTCCTTTATTTCTTTTTTGCACACTGTAATGCACGGATGTAATTTAGATTATTTGAGAAAATTGTTTTTGTTGATGATAACAATAACTGAAAGAGGGTAGAAATGTCACAATAAAAAAAAAAATTTTTTTTACACATATACTGCTCCAAAAAAATTCAGGGAACACTTGGAGTTACATTGTGTTGTTTAAGTGTTCCCTTTATTTTTTTTCCCCACTGTATAAAATGTAAATATAACGTTTTCGTTAGATTAAATCGTTTTTCTTCCTAGGTGGTCTCTCCATAAATATATACATTTATGTGCATTTTAAACGGGCTCGATCAGCGCAGTGCTCTGTATTTTGCAGGATTCGCTGCGCCATAAGGAGGAACGCATCGAGGAGCTGGAGGAGGCTCTGAGGGAAAGCGTTCAGATCACAGCGGAGCGGGAGGTGGTCCTCGCCCAGGAGGAACAGGCGCGCACACACGCCGAGAAACAGGTAGCGTCTTTTTCTTTGTTTCTACATGTGAAAGGAAGCTCCTCGCCTCCGGATCCCACCGGGTCCGCCGGCAAACGCCGCCGTTTCGGCCCCGATCTCGATCCTCCGTTGAAGATTTTCTCTTCGTTTTGAACTCGGTGACCTCCGAGAGAGTTAACATTTAACCGCCGGATTATCGTCGTGGCGCTCTCGCCGAATCTGTCGTCTCCCTGCGCAATAAAATTAGATTTGAAAATAAGAGAGGCGTCATATCGGATTAATTTGTGTGGATTTCCTACGTGAGAGCATCCGGATGTTGGTTTGAAAATTGAAAAATGAAGCGGACGTACCATTTTGACGATGACCGCTGGCTATTAATAGACAAAGGGAAAAACAAGCTACAAAAAGCCCTCTTATTCACATGAGAAAACACTCGGGGAAAGTGACAAATTCAGCGAGTCTGGTGGGAAATGAATCCATTGCGCACGTGAAAAGCGCACGGCGGTCGGCCCTGGCGGGATCCTGTCATTACCCCTCATCCGCAAACACGTGACCCCCGAACCTTAACCTCCCCTTCAACCCGACCCCGATTACATTTTACGCGAGCGAATAAACACAATTTGGACAATTTTGTTTTATTTTTCCGTCTTTGTGGGGGCCCGTTTGAAAAAAAGATCCTCAAGGAAACACACAGACAAACTGTTTTAGGACATAAAACTCTCTCTGACATAGCTAAACATCGCCATGCCAAATGCGGCTAATGGCAGCGGCAACACACATGCCCTTTGCCAACTGAGCTCATTCAGGTGTGGCCGCGTGTCTGTGTGTGTGTGTGTGTGTGTGTGTGTGTGTGTTTGCCCAGTCACTCCTCATTTGGCAGAGAGGTAAATACATCCCTATTTAAAGAACAACTTGTATTTTGTCCGCCTCAGGATCGCACAAACAGCTATTTCTTAAAGGGCCGCGCGCCGACCGCTCCAATTTATCATGTGTTTTATCTCCACGGAGGCAGCAGGAAAGCTCATAATGGCGTCCGGGACGGTCAGAAGGAAAGGTTTAGCGGACGCGACCTCACGCCCGTCGCAGTGTGTGCCGTTGCCGTGGGTACCGCTAATGTAACGAGGCCAAAGGGATGGGAAATGTTCCTCTGAACGTGGATGGGTTTTGACAAGCGGGGGAAAAAAACAACGTGGGCCGCGAGGACGAAAACTGCGCTGAGAAAACACACGGTCAGCCGGAGCTGTCGGCGAAATGGGTCAACTCCGTTGTTGTTCCCCGACTCTAAACGCCGGCCGTCTTCTCCAGCTTTTACTCGCCGGACGTCTTCGGCACAGACACGGGTATTAGTGCAGATGTAAAAACAGATATTTGTACCTTTGTGGCATGTTGCTTACACACTTAATCGTGGCTCCAGGACCAAGGTCTGTGCAAACGTACGGCCCGCGGGCCAGTCCCGGCCCGCCAGGGGGTCCAATCGGGCCCGAAGAATAAATCTACGATTTAAAAAAACAACATAAAAACGCAGCTTCTATATTGTGTGCTAGCTACGCACCGTTTTAGGCAGTGTTAGCAACATGACACAACACGGTTGTTGTGAATGACGATACGTTATATACTAATCAATCTCTTGAGGCCCAGTAAATTTATCCGTTCGTAATTTGTCAGAGTTGAGGAAATGATGGAACTTCCCACCGCGGGACTGATCAGGAATTTTTTTTTTTTTCGTCTTAAGAGCAGTCCAAGTCGTTGTTATCGTTGATGAGAAACAGTTTTCTTTCTTCCCTTACATTTTGAAAGAGTCAGAATGGGACAGTGAACGGACCCAAGTGCAACTCGAGATGCCCAACCAACAGAAATAGAGTTCAAAAAACAAGTTTACCTAAAGTCCAGTGTAGATGTAGAAATGTCTAGTACAGGGGTGTCAAACGTACGGGCTGCGGGCCGCTGCCGGCCCACCGGCTGGTCCTATCTGGCCCGTGGAATAAATCTACAATTTGATAAAAATACATAAAAATCATGAACTACTTTTTAAGAAATAAAAATGCCGTTCCTTTATTGTCTGCACTTGGTGCACTGTTTTAGTCAGTGTTAGCAACATGACACAACACGATGGGACTCAGAACTTCCTGATGGCAGCAATGTAGCTTCCGGGTCTGAAAATAATAATAATGATCATAATTATAATAATTTGCCATTTATTTATCCCCATTATGAATAGCATTTTTACATTTTTACATGTATTCCTTTTGAAGGAACAGTTCATTACATGTAGCGATTTTTATCGTTTTTATCGTTCTCCTTTACACTAAAACAAAATGTAGACTCATTGACACTTCTCGGTAATTACGCTCTGATTTTACTGCTCCGGTCCCATGACATCAAATTAGGCCGAGTGTGACACCCCTGGTCAAGACAGACAGACTGTGTGTGTGTGTGTGTGTGTGTGTGTGTGTGTGTGTGTGTGTGTGTTGTGTGTGAGAAGAGATGCACGAAATATACGTGATTCTCATAGGACACCCGCAAAAACACCTTTCAATGGCGCAGGCGACAGACTGCGTGGTCTATCGGGTGAAATGATACAATTTGCAATGTGGATATTTCACTTTGTGAATTTTCCTGACGGGTTTGAATCAAGAAGTCGCGGGAAAAATCAGGGAAAACGATGTGAATTTGACGGAACGGTTGGAGTTCTTTTCTTCCCCGTTGATAGCCTGATGGATGAGCCGCCGCTCTCCTATCTGTAAATATGCAGGAGGAAATTAGCTTAGCAGAACACGAAGCCGCGTCTCCCCCAGCGCTAACAAACATGCACGGACACTTGTAAAGCTCACTATTTAGCTTATTACACCTATCGGATTTATGTGTTTTGCTAATACAGAAGAGGTGGTATCACTCTCCACTAAATGCATGCATCAGGTATTTTCCCCAGACCGCTTCTTTAAGAGCAATCTTGAGGATATTCTAGTATATGGCGCTATATATTTGCTTTCCTGCCACCAGAAAAGACTTGTGTACCACTTGAGCATCAGTAAATCATGGTCGCGTTTCGGTGCACATACTTGAAACCAATGCTATAAATACAATCCGCAAAAAGGAAAACAAAGTAGTGCTCTGTTTAAATAAAACCTTAGTTGACAATAGCAAACGTTGCTTCATGGCGAGCAAGGATGGAAAAGTCCTCCCCCTCCCTCCCGACGTGATTCATCATCCGCAAAACTCTGTGTACAGTAAACATGCCAAACATTTCACATTTCATCCCACTGTGATGTATCGTGAAAACCTCAAATTGCTCCAAGTGGCATATTTAATTAGAAAGAACAGAAGCCATTTGGGCCAGGACACGGTTCTGGAGAGCGCGCTCGTGTTAAAACGCCTCGGCGAGGAAGGAAGAAGCGGAGACAGCGGCGGCGCGCAGATGCTAGCCAAACGCCGCGTCCAGGCCTCGCCCAACATCAACAGCACTAATTCAGCCTTTCAGCAGCGACGCACACACACGCATACGTCAAATCTGCTCCTCGCGAGCGGGAAAGCGATGTAGAAGACAGAGCGCGACATACATATAGGGACTCCTCGGAGCGGACGCACAAACACGATGTGCTAACTGCTATTCAAACAGAGCGCCGACGCGGCACAGCGTCGCATTCAGACGGAGCCAGATGGACTCGCCTTCGGGTTTTGAGCTGGAAACACGTCTCTGCACAGGAATAAATTGTAAATAAATATTATGATGTCCCCGTTTTACAACTGCGTCACTGCGATTAACCTTTCACGTAATGATTTATAAAACGATGGCAGAGACAGTTTGCTGCCTTAATGAGCGCGCTCTGTTCGGAGGGTTCACATTTTCACCCGCCCGCGCCGTCGCTAACGCACCTTTAGCGCGCCGCCGTGGATCGACAAGCGAGGGACCGTCCCCCGCGCTGGCTTTTCTCGGCCAAAAATAGGTCGACCACGTAAAAATCCGAGACGTTTTCTGCTAGACGTGACTCATTATCGTATGTGCGTGTCATTTTAGAAACCAAAGTAAAGAGAGAGCGTCCAGCCTCCGGGTTTCCGTCCTTTCTTATCCGCTGAGCGTCCAAACAACCCCGACGTCCTTCCGGTCCGGGCAGCATTTATGTCACGCCATTACATTTACAGAACTTTGTAATTGGCGGTTTAAGTCGATGTTTTTAAGCGAACGAGCGCGGCAGGTGGATCCCCACAAATCCATTTTGCAGTGGGGAAACCTTTGTTCATTTCCCGTATGAGTAGCAGAGCAAACAGTGTGTTTGAGTCACGTCTGGAGGAGCGGCGTGTTGTCGGTTCTCCCGCTGGAAGGCATCTAACCTCGCTCAGATCGAACGCCGCTTGCTTTTTTTTCTTTTTCTGACATGATCGAGCCCGCTCTTCTCCGCCGTTTCCAACCGCGTTTGCAGAATCGGTGACCGCCGTCCATTTCCGGTTATTATTGTCACCGTGGCGACCGATATTTTCCCGACGGAGTTTTTTTTTTTTTTTTTGTTTTGTTTGTTTTTCCACCCGATTTTTGCCATTCAAACATCTCCCGGGGGGGTCTTTCGCCGCTCCAACCATGTTTTCCACAAACATACCGTTCTGCTTTTTTGCCTTAAAAACGGCGATATTAAAGATGTCGCGCCGCCGTCCTCTCCTCCAGCCAGGCCTCGTCCCGTTCATCCTCTCTCACTCATCCCTTATTGGCCTGTCATCGTTCCCTCCTTTTGGCCGGGAGAAATGCTTTTTCAATGCTGTTTCTGACATTATTGCTCAACGTCCTGGCCGCCTCTCTTTCTGTCCTGCGCGGAATATTTTGTCTTGCATTCTCTACATTTTGTTGCCGAGTATCTTTTCACTTGATCATTTTTATCTTTCTCTTCTTTCTGTTTCCTCCCCACATATTTCTCCTTTATCTCCCGTCCCGCTGCTCCCGTTGATCAATTTCTTCCCGTCTTCCAACTCTTTTCAACAACTTCTGTATTTTTTTTTTTTTTTTTTTTTTTCCCCCTGTTATATTTCCCTTTCCTATCTTTCCGCCCGTCTCTCTCCCGTCTTTCTACTTCCTTTTTCTCTTTTCTTTCGCATACAGCTCTGTCACATTCCACTGCATGAGTTTACCACAACTGGCTTTAGGTGGTCCAAGGTAAAACACTGTCATCACACAACTCGCTCGCCAACTTTTCACTTTTCAAAGATGTTTATTCCGTGTTTTCATTTCAGCTTTTGCATGTTTGGATTTTGTCAACCAGACCCCTTTAGAATGAGCTGTTTTTCTGTGTTTGCTCACTCATGTCTGTTTTCTTAATGCACAAGAACTGTGTTTGGTTATCTTTGTTTGTAAATGTGTGTATCCTGTGTGTGTGTGTTGTTTTTGTGTTTATTTGTCTTGTGCTCATTTGCTGTTGTCGACGGAATTCACCTTCAATGTTTTAAAATGAAAATCCAACTGAGAAATGTCAAATAGGGATTAAAAGTAAAGCAAAAGGAACGTACGGTGTATCATAAATATAATTTTCCCGTGATATCGGGGGCGAGGGAGAATCTCCTGGACCAGAAGTCGGGGAATTCTTGAAGAACGGAGCTGGAAGAAACATCAGAAATGTACAAAGGGAGGAATGAGGACAAAATGTGAGAGCAGAAATCTTCCCTTGTAAATTTTCACCAGAGTGCCAAAACACTTCTTGCCGCTCATTCCTGTGAGTTTTGTGTTCTCCGACAGGACTCTCGCCTCGTTCTCCGCTCTTCTTCCCCCGAATCTCGGGTCGTTAGCACTTGTTATTTGGTTTGGTGCTGTCTGTAGAAACAGGCGCTTATAATGATGCGCTGCAGAAGTGTCATTTAAGCCAAAGTTCTGGAGGGTTCACTGTCGGCGGGGACGCTTCTCCATCAACAGCGATAATCCACTTATTTGCAATGTGTGACCGGGTACGTAGAATTTTTATGGTAATTAAAATGCAGCTTAACTCACCGGCGTCTGCTCGCATCAAAATCCACCGAATCAAACAAAGGAGACCGTGTTATTTTAAACCGAATTCGGACGTATGTCTTGAGTTAAGGTGAATAACGCGCACTGACAGCTTTCAACCGTATCGACGAGCGAGGGTAAAACAACAAAAAAAAAAAAAAGTAAAAAAAAAACGAGATTTTTCCACTCCGGCTCAACTTTGAGATAATAAAATATAGGAGGAGCAGATTTTCCGAGGAGTACGGCGCATACTTACGGCCGTAAATTCTCACTGCTCTTCTCTATAATATACTGCCCTTCAGCAGGAATCCATGCCACCGCAATACCCAAGCAAACCATGTGTGTGTGTGTGTGTGTGTGTGTGTGTGTGTGTGTGAGCATGTGATATGCATTCATGCACACATAAATCCGCTGTTTCATAATATAACACACCCTGCTCCGGGACCAGCCATCACCGCCCGGAAAAGGGGGTGACTTTCCGACGAATGACATCCCGGTAATTAATCATATTTGCGTATTATTTCGAAAAGTCAAAAACAAAATAAAAATCTCTCGTCTTATCTAGACTTTCTTCACGCCGTACAAGAAACGAAGAAAATCCAGGGGCCGCGGCGAGATTCATCGGCGAACTCGAGTGTCAGAAAACCCGATTAGGCCGCTGCGAAAACAAAAAAATAGCCACCACATGTCAATGCGCTGCATCCGCAGACGCAGGAGGAGGCGGGGGGGAGGAAAGGAATGCACATACACACCGACAAAAGTGTTATTTTTGGATCATATCTGTGTTTAAAAAAGTAGGAAAGGAAGAGAATCAAACGTAAATATTTAGAAATCGGAGAAGTCGCGGCAAAAAAAAAAAAAAAAAACGCGCTACAACGTATGTGTGTGTGCGTCAGGTGGAGGACCTGCTGGTTGCCATGGAGAAGGTGAAACAGGAACTGGAGGTGATGAAAGCCAAGCTGTCATCGACTCAGCTCTCACTGGCCGAGAAGGAGGGTCACCTGACCGCCCTGCGGGCCGAGAGGCGGAAACACCTGGAGGAGGTCCTGGAGATGAAGTAAGATTCCGAAAACACCATTTATACGAACGCGATCGGGTTCGTGTTGTCTTTCGACTATCTTCCGATCTGTTTATCCGTTCGTTTTCTATCCATCGTCCAAATCGCGGCGATACATAACTTCTCTCTGTACCAATACACTCTCGCACGCCGGGGTTTTAGAAATTTCTCAGTCAAATGGAATTTTGTTTAGTCTATTCACCTTCATTGTGTTAAAAATATGAGGGTTGGGAGCTTAGCGAGCTTACGGGCTGCTTGGACAGCGGAAGAGCTCCCGGCTACGCCGCCGGTTTGTAATGTTTCTGTGGATGTTTGATGTGTTCGAAAGTTGGCCGCAATTTAAACAAACAAAAAAAAAAAAGCGGCGGGGTGAAACTGCTGATGCGGGAGAGCGAGACGTTTTTCACGCAAGGGGCGGGGAGGGTAAAGCGACGTTTCGTGAGCTCGTCACCCCTTTTTTTCCCCGTCGGATCGGACCCGCCGTCGTCGGGGCGCTCGGATGTGGAGATTTAGCCCCCGCGAATCGGATCGTTTCTTGGTTTTCATCCCGCTGACGGCGCTGCAGTCGGCCCGCGGCGAGCCCGCTGCGGTGAGAAAATTGCATATTCCACGGGAGATCGCCCGCTCCTCGTCGCTTCCTCTCGGGGAAGTGAACCGAGGACCGCCGCCCGTCAGCGGACGGTGACGGCGGCGCTAGCGGTGCTAAATCAAGCCCGCTTCGGGTTGTTGGAAGGGAGCCGATTGCTTTGGGATTGGACCCCCGCTAGGAAGGAGAAAACATGTCGCGCTCCCGCCCCATAACTATGAATTGTTATAAAATTGTTCTGTGTGCACTTCTGCACAACATTGTATCTGTATTAGAATCTGGAAAAACTTGATTTGTCCCCAAGGGGCAATTGGGGGGCACATGGGGTAGCAGTATCAAAATTGTGAAGACTAAAATAAAAAAAAAAAAAAGAAAATAATATATATATGAAATTAACATTAAAAAAAAATTGAATATTGATCAACTTGCAACAAAAAAAATATTTTATTAACATTCTTTTTTAGTCTGTAGCAGAAAATATTTAAAGATTTAAAAATGTGCATGAAATAAAAAAAAAAAAAAAATGAAATCCGCGTTTAAACTGTAAACATTTTTTGACCGACTGAACCGTTTGATAATGAAAAATAAAATGAGATAAAATCAATAAATAATTCAAATGGATCAGCAACGTTAACTCAGGAGCACAATATAATAATATAATAAAGAAAACTTGGGGGGAAACTTATTCGATAAAATCAGAGAGCAAGAACGGACATTTCACCTTGAAAGGAGAGTGACGGTGTGATGTTCGAGCGGACGCGCCCGACAATTTGCTCGCTAAACCTTATATTTATTAGAATATTTATAAAAAGCAACCGCGACTCCACTTAATCTTCTCCGTCTCAGGTCTGTCTCCTCCCAAAACACATTCGCAGCCGGTGGGAAATCACAGAACTCTGAACATTCCTCTAAACTGGGGGCTCCAAACTTTTTGCAAAGATACATTCTTCAAACTGTTACCATTGTAAATTACCATTATTAATAGCCCTTAGCACCGCTTTCATAACGTGATCATATCTCAGATGTTCGGCACATAGAACCTGTTGGTGAATAATACAGTGGAGTTTTCTAGCTTTGCCTCCGTCATCGCTGACTTTTTTACAGACTAGCGTCAGTAACTGAGCGCTTTCGTCGCAGGCTAACGAAAAAAAGTCAAACTCCTCTCTGTAACCGCCTGTAACCGTCCCTCGATATTAGATGAGGTTTCTTCAATCCTCCGTGCCACAGCGCTACGACCCAGGCTAACGTTGGCAAACTCTTGCTTTTTCTCGGGACAAATCTTCTCCACCAATTACATCACATAGCATTTAATAAATTCACCCTCGCTAAAAGGTCTGCAGTGCTCGGCAATTGGCATCGCCACCGTGTAGATCGGCTTTGTGGAACTTTAATCTGAGTCACGGGCTCTTGTGAAAAAACACAGCTGTGCTATCGAAACAGCATGCAGTTGCGTCAATTTTTCAGCGCGTTGGTTCGCTGTTAGCTTGTCATAGTTAGCATGTTTCTTCTGGTAGTGCCTCTTAATATTGAATTCTTTGAAATCAGCCGCAGTCTCTGTATGCAGACACAGTCGTTTCATACATCAGTGAAAAAATAGCGTCATTTCCGGACGATAAGCCGCGACTTTTTTCACATAAACAACGATACGGCTAATATAACGAGCTTCACGACGCTAAAACATTTATCCTCGTCACATCGGACCGATGAAATGACCGGGAAACTCTAAGTCCGTTCAACTCCGACAACGAAGAAGACGACTTTGACGGTTTTAATGCGCAGGAGGAAGCCCGAGATAGCGATCGGCTAGCCGGTGCGGCTTATATTGAGGTGCGCTTAATAGTCCGGAAATTACGGTATTCCAATTTCGGCTTGTCCTGGAAACGGCGGTCCTTGCTGTTAGCTTTTCTCTTTTTAGTTGCAGTTGCCATTTTAGAAGTGTTTTTTTTGTATTTGTGTTTTGTTCACGGCGGGCCACATACTGTTGATTTCATGACAGGACTTCGGTCAGGCCTGCTCTAAAAAGTACCGCAATAGCAATAACAACAGGCCGACGTGTCTGGTATGTTAACGCAACATATTTTTGGTACTTGGTTCTCCGTGCTCAGATCGAGAGGCGGTTGCGTAGCATGAAGCGCTAACGCCAAGAAGGACCTCCCGTAAAGTCGCCAGCTTCTTTTTGTTGTTTTCTTCATTGCAGTTAGAGTATCCTCCACTTGTCGCACCTCCCTCACTAGTGTCTCGCTCACACCAAACTTTCCTTCTGCTGCTCGGTAACCGTTTTTGGACGCGGATTTCACTACTTGCAGCTTGTAATCTGCGAAATATGATTTTTGTTCAATCTTTCTCAGTTAACTTCACAGGTGTAATTGGAGTAGTTGATACTGGAACACAAGTCTAGAGAGCACTCTCACGCCAGTCAGTGTGACAATAACAAAAGTTACCTTTTGTATTTTAATATATAAGGCGCACCCGAGTGTAAGTCGCACCCGAGTATAAGTCGCACCTGAGTATAAGACGCAGGACGAATAGTCTGAAAAATAGGTGATGTTCCTCTGGGTCACATGTATCTGGCAAGAAGCGACGGATTAGTGACGCGCCGACAGCAGCTGGTCTTGGCGATGCGGCAGAGATATGTCCCCTTAACAATTTTGAAAACTGCACGTTTAGCGCCAAACGCTGCCGAGGTAGAAGTCTAAAACGGATATATAAGCACATTTGTTTAAACTCGCGAGTACGTTTGGAGTTTTAGCTTCCAGAACACCATCGTCTTCACATGGTTTTTGGCCAAATCGGATCATTTCAAGCCTGACGCCGCCGGTGGCTGCGATGCTATCTCCGCTAGCGTCCCAGCGTTCTTCATGGCTCCAGGACGGTGGCCTCCGGTCGTATCAGCGCTCACCTCTTTCCTCTTTTATCTCCCCCGTCATCCTCTTGGCACTTTAAGCCACAGAGGTAAGTAGTGCATTAATGCAATATCCATGTACGACTGTCCGGCACTTCACATGATTGATTGCGCACACACACACTAACACACACACTAACACACACACATGCATTGAAACTTAGTGTATATTTTTAATGTAATTTTAATGGATGGTTTGGCCTTTAAGCCACAGCTGAGAGGAGTCCAGGAGTCTGATTATTCCTTGTACTTTCCTCTGTTTTACATCCTCTCCAGGAGCCGACGCCGAGGTCTAATTTAGTGGAACAATAATTTGGACTGAAACAGAAATGTTACCATGTCCTGTCTGTTTAAACACACTGGGACTTTTATTGGAGTATGAAGGGAAAATGGGCACCGCCTCTAATTTTCTTGCGCCGTGTCCTCTGCATTCTCCGCCGACATAACTCGACGCTATATTTGAGAGTGAAAACAAAGGGAATTTGTGTGTGTGTGTGTGTGTGTGTGCGGCGCCATTCCAGTCCATTCCAAGCCCAGGTGAGCAAGTTATTGGGCGTTTTATTGTCGGAGTAACAGCCCGTGTGATTATTTAGAGGCGTCAGCACTTCAGAATGTTATAACTATGTTTTCTTTTTGAGAATTTGCATGTGCGCATTCGCTGGGTTTTGCGAGCGCGCCGTGATTGATTTATCGAAGCGAACCGTGCTCAGCGTCCCCCCGCAGAACACACAGGTTTACTCTGATGGATAAAACACACATAAATGGACTCACATGTGACTTAACTGTTTGCGCAGATTCGTCCACAACACAATAACATGCGCGCTAAACACATCCGACATTTCCAGCCTGAATCCGCTGCTTATTTTCTTTGCTTTGCGCTTTTGTGCGAAAAGGCGATGTAATGTAACGACGATATCGCGATTCTTGCGCGACGGTGAACGAACCTGACTTCGTTTTTCTACGCGCCGCTCCCACCTGATGCGCCGAGAACCGAATGTTTCCTCCGCCGGTGTTTGTTTAGCGGATCCTCGGGGTTAACCGTCGAGTCGTGTGACAAATATTCATAATTTACACACCGAGTGTGATTGCAAATTATTTATTGGGCCATTTTCTATTTGACATTTAGCGTTCTGCGGGGATATTTAAATCACGATTTTGTTTTTCTTGTCCGAAATGTCAAGTTCGTTTTCTTTGGTGTTTGTTTTTTTTATGATTAACTTTTTGAATCCTCCCCGAGGGAACGGTCCTGGCTTCTCCCGGCGCATTTTCAGTTACTTTTATTACCCTATGAAATAATGATTATAATACGCTAGATAGCGGACCCACAAATAAACATTTAAAAGCATCTGCGACCGGGCCCCTGCAGAGGACCTGTATTTCAATTCGTAATTGTTTTCGTTACGCTTTTTAATTCCACGTGACACACATTACCAGGCCTCCTTTCATTTCTGATCGAAAACCAGTTCAGGAAAAAGGCTGCAGGACCGAAAGGGCACGTCTTTCTTTTTACATTAAACATGGTAAACCTGCTTTGCGTTGCATAATCTTGCATATCACTTGCAACCAACCCGTAATTTGCCGTGCCCACAAATGAGCAGAATCATACTTTCACAGGCACAAATGAAGGAAGCCGCCAAACATAATAGAGAGATAATGCAGGGCAGTCATGGGACACCACTTGAAAAGAAAATACTCGGGACATTTGCGGTCGTAACAAACTCAATGCCATCTGGGACGTGAATGCAGAGAAAAAGGCGACCGTGTTACTTTTTAACATTTCCTGTGCATCGTGTATTTGCAAGTGTATTTGCAGTCCCTATGTCCTCTATTGTAAGTCGCTTTGGATAAAAGCGTCTGCCAAATGCAATGTAATGTAATGTAATGTAACATAAGTGAGCCGAAGCGGCGGGACGCGACTGGCGGCCAATTTATCGCGCGATTTCGTACCTGCCGTCCATTTCCAGGGTGTAAGACAGTACCGGCAGAATATCCGGCACGTGTCGGGATATGTCAAGAAACGGAGCAGATTCTTTTTTTCGTTTTTTTCGTGTCTGTTCTTGTATTTAACTCCGGTCCCGGCCGCGGCGAGACGTTTTTCAAGTACCCTCTCGTACCTTTTCCCACAGTTCTACACAATGGCTTCATGTCATTTTATTGCGGTAAATCAACATCATTTTTTATTTTTAGTTTTATTTTCGACTCGAGCAGTCACCCGACCGAAAAGTGGAGAAAATTGGTCGGAGTCATCGCTGGCAGGAAGCGGTTTTGTCATAACAGACAGAAAATCAGAGAGTTATGGGGTAGAGAAATTTCACCGCAATTCAAACCCATTGGACGCCGCGCAGCCAGTACGAATCCGGTCGCCGCCCTTCTTCCTCCGTCTGAACTCCCACCTTTCCTCCCGCTCTCAACTCTCATGAAGTTTACTGCTCATTAGGATTTAGACAGCAGCAACATCGCCTCTTTTTTTTTTTTCTCGCCTTCTTCCACGCGCAAAGCGTGACGCGTCAAGACGGCTGCATTCCGCGTTCGCCCACGCGTCGCCGTACATCCGAGCTGCCGCGCTTCGATTTTAGGGAGGAGGTCCCTTATATCGCGTGTTCATTCATTTGTGCACGTCCAGAAATTGGCTCCGTGCGGCGAGAAGAACACACACACACACACACACACACACACACACACAGTGACCTTGCGTGTCACGTTGTCATCTGCTGTTGTTTCCATCCTTCCATCTCTGCTTCCCACACAAATCCTTTTGACATACTTTTCAGAAGCTGGCTGTATATGTCGTCAATAAATCAGGATAATATGCTAATACTTTCCACCGTTAGCCCCGTGGGTCAACAAACCTCCATATTTTGGGGGCAGAGAACATTTTGGTGGCCATATGTATCCCAGAGGAGGCTCCGAACAAGATTTCATTATGTACAAAACAGTATGTGGTAGTGAAGAGCTTGTTCCCTCTCCACTGGACATAATTTACTCTCGAATGTGTGTGTGTGTCACGTGACATAATCGCAAGGTGTTCGGCGCACAACTTGTCCACCATATGGCGTCTCTCGAACGTGTCGAGGTCCAACATCGCACAATATGCAGACCTCGGTCCCTAAAGTGTGTTGCGCTCTTGACGCGTCCTTTAACTCAGACAGCAATGATATGAATAAACATAAAGCCGAATTAAGGCTAAAATACTCCATTAAGCACTCGTGATCGCGGATAAAAAATGCACAAGAATAAGCGCGCAGGCAGACACGCCTGCCCTGCAGAGCTCCAACGTGCACTCCACCCTCGCGTGAATCATCTGCCGGGTCACCAAACCCCACACACACATTTTCATTAATTATGTAGTCCGTTTTTATTTTTTGTTTCTAGATTCGTGTGTGTGTGTGTGTGTGTGTGTGCGTACGTCAAGGAATGTGCTGACAGTGCGTGCGACACACAGACTGTTAGGTCTGAAATCTTAGATTAATTCCATTATTATACCGCGCATTGTTCTGCTTTCGCCCATATCTGCTGTTTCTATTCTTTGTCTCCGCCGCCGCGGACATTTGGACGGTTTGGAGCTTCATCGCGTGCCGTGTCAGACCCGTTCATTCTTCTAACAATGTCAGAAAAACTTCTTATTTTCATTCCTTTGTTTGTTTGGAAGGTCATTCTTTATGTAATTTACCAATTCCTAACTACATTCCATTACTAGCTTATTGCTTGCAGCAAAGGCCGAACCTTACGACCTTATTTTTCTCCATTTCCTCCAAATGACAACACAGCGAGTCCTCTATGTATTAAAGAAGAGCCATCCAACGGCTTCGTTCGGGGACTCATAAGATAAGATAAGATAAGATAAGATAAGATAAGATAAGATAAGATAAGATAAGAACAACTTTATTAATCCCAAAGGAAATTGTTGTGCCAGAGTTACAGAAAATATAACAGTAATAAATAATAAAAAGAAAAGGCAGAATTAGAAATAAAAATAAACTATAAAGTGTCTCAGTGAAACTATAAAGTGTCTTAGTAAACAAGTGATAAAACTATAAGTGTCTTAGTAACAAGTGAGGTAAGGAGTGCACAATAGTACGATAAGGAAAAATTGTAGTGTAGCTGTTATGAAATGAAATATTGCACATTTCGGTCCGTTCCATGTCAGCGGTGGCGGCTCAGTCAAATCAGAGCGTAATAACCCAGACCAGGGGTCGGCAACCCGTAACACCCAAAGAGCCATTTGGACCCGGTTTCCTCGGAAAAGAAAAACACCGGGAGCCGCAATTAGTTTTTGACGTCTAAAATAAAGGTACCGCTGTATACAGTGATCCCTCGCTATAACGCGCTTTACTTTTCACCGTTTCGCTACTTCACGGATTTGCATGGTGCATTGTGTTCTGCATTCTGATTGGCTAAAAAGTCACTCCGCTTCTTCTCTACCTGTGCGTCAATAACGTTGCAGTTTAATATGTACACGTACGTAAAGCAGCTTGACAAATTTACATGACGTACGTGCAAATTCTCTCGCAATTTCGAGTTTCTCTAAAACCCATAATGTTGACAAAACGCTCTGAGCCGACAAAAGGCAGCGGAAGATGCTATCTATCGCAGATAAAGTTAAACTTCTGGACATGCTAAGGGAAGGTAAAAGCTATGCGGCTGTAGGTCGGCATCACGGAATTAATGAATCTTCCGTTCGTTCCATAAAGAAGGAAGAAATAAACATAAGGACGACAGCAGCGATGTATAATAGAGTATTTAATTGTATGATAATTGTAAAAAAAAGATAAAGGTTTCTACTTCACGGATTTTGCCTCTCACGGGTTCTTTTTGGAACGTAACCCCCACGAAAAACAAGGGTTTACTGTATATATTGCTTTTTATTACCTTTACATTTTGTATAAACAAGTGTGTAGTGTGTTGCTTCTGAAATTCACAAAGTATTACGGAGAAAATTAAATTTTATTTATGTAATGAACTCATTTTGAGCTGTGGGCTTTCAGAGCGTGTAGCGGAGCCTTGACCTGAATTTTGAAAATAAATCGTGAAAAAAATCACTTCGTCAGTAAACAATAAAAAATAAATATTTCCAATATATCTTCATAAATATTTATTTTACCTGGTTTATGGGACTTCTGCTCCTGAACTTCTGCGCACAGCATCTGCAAATCGGGATTTTACCGGCTTCCCTGAATGTGACGTTATTTTGAGCGGCGAAAATTAATAAATATAATTGTATTTAATATTTCAAGATCACCATCATCTTCCAACTTAGAACTAAAAGTTAAAAAAAGGAATTAACACAAATAAAATACACCTCGATTAAATATTTATCATTTATTTTCCCGAGCCGCTCGGAGCCGCGGGTCGCCGACCCCTGACCTCGAAGGAACACTAAGTCCAGTTTTTGAGAAAAGCTAAATGATAAAAATCTGAACTGTTCCTTTAAAAACTACATGACGAACAACCCGAGAGTCATGAAGAAAAGTAAGTGCAGTTTCACCAACGCTAGTCTCATCCTCTCTGAGCATGCAGGTTTCTTATTAACCTCAAGGAAGAAATAAGTAATGGTCCAACTTGGGGTTCCAACAAGAAGTAAAAATACTATTTACAAACCCAGAAGCCGCATCGCTGCCGTCGGCTGTAAGTTCTGCGTCACCTCGTGTCGCGCTATGTTGCTAACTAAACACTGACTAAAACAGTGCAGCCCTAGCAGACAATATAGGAATCGCATTTTTATTTTTAAAAAAGTAGTCCATGTTTTTTTTTCATTTAATTGTAGATATATACGTTTGACACCCTGGTTTAATTGCCGCTACGAGCGACTTTGCCACGAGGCCACGCCTTCCAGGAAGGAGCTTCACCCCAAGTTAAAATGTATATTGATACGACTTTCCTGACAAAAAGCGTATTTATTTCACGCGAAAATCGTCAAAGGGACGAGAGGAGCATCTCGGCTGAGGCCGACGCCGGAAGAGGCTGCCGGAGGAGATGAAATCAAAGAAGTCGAAGCAGGAAGGGGATAAAACGCGAAGGGGAAAAGAGCGGAGAGGTCAAGGAAAGGGATATAAATCTTTCTTTAGCAAGGAGAAAGGAGGAGGATGATAAAATGAAAGAAATGTCACCGAGGCGAGTTTTGGCAGAGACGGAGAGGGAAGAGAGGAGAAAGACAGCTGTCCAATAACGGCAGATCTGCGCGGTGAAAATGATATCGCATCTCTCGCTCCTTCCGTTCGTCCGTCAAATCACCGTTTAGCGCTCGCGTTCTGACGTGCATTTAAAAAGTCTCTTTACGCGACACCGCGCGCCCAATTCCGAGGGATAATTTATGGCTCATTATATTTACCGAGAGCGACCGCCCGTTTACGAGCGTTAAACTCAGAAATAATTTGCCGGAGCGAACGCTTTGAAATATTAAAAGGCCGCTCGCCAGTTTCTGTTTATTTCCATGGTTGTTATGGGAGATTTTGACATTCTTAGAAAGTCGGCTTAGCGCGAAAGAAAACATTCAGGAACGGTTTTGCGATGAAGAAAGGCTCGCACGTGACGAATTTTTGGCAACGCGAGCGCCGGCGGCCTCCAGCTACAAGCAACAACATGACTCACTTTATACGTGTTGGCTTTACCGGCGAAATAAACCGTACTATTTTTGCCGTTTTACGTCTCGGCGCCAGCGCTTGTTTAAGGCTCTGACTGATTGCTGATAATCAGGTATTCGGCGGTGATTCACCGAATCCTTTTTCGCTTATACCGGAACGCGATCGCTCATAAGGCTGAAATAGCCGCCCTTTGAGACGTGGAAACGAAAGGTTTAATAAGTCCGCTCACTTTTAAGCCGAAAGAAAAATCTGTTTTGTGCGAACCGGCGCGGTTCAAGGACCGGACACGGGATTCTGTAAAGCACATGCTATTAGACCGTAAAGAAAGCATGCACGCTGCCGTGCCGTCTTCAACCCGCTGCGGTGAAACACTTTGGCTGATTCCTCAAGGTGAACGCTATAAATTCACTTTATTTCGTCTTTGCTCCTTTGCTCTTCATTTTATCTCCCACCCAGCCACCATTTAACCAGCGCGCATTCGCCTCAACGTATCCGCTGTCCTTTCAGCCGTCGCTGGTGTTCCTTCGGTTTCCGAATTCCGGCGCGTCCCTCCCATTTTTCCGCATCCTCCTTATTTCCACTGGCTTCCGTAACTTTGCCTCGATATATATATTTACATCTTCGCCTTTCCACACTTCTAGTTCTCTGGAAATGTAATTATCGCCTGATGTCCAGCTGTCCGGCCGTATTTCTTTACTGTCTTCACTCTTGATGCAGATGCTAGGAAAATAATCAATACTTTGTGCATGCACTTGCGTGTGTGTGCGTGAGTGTGTGTGTGTGTGGGTGTGTTTGTTTGCTTCCATCTGTTTGCATGTTTAGTCCGAGATCCGATTTCCAACGGATCTGTCAGTTGAAGGACAGCGCCGCTCCTCATTGCAGAGAAGCCACTGCAAACAATAAGGCTGCATGTGTTAGACATACACACTCACACACACACACACACACACACACACACACATGCACGGAAGCCTTCCCGTCACTAATAAGGACAATACACGTTGCCTTTGGAAGTAAGAAACGAACACACACACACACACACACGCACACAGTCCTTTGCACAACGAGACAAGAACAGCATGACTTCTTGGAAGCTTTCACTCCCAGAGGAAAGCACACACACACACACACACACACACACACACACACACGTACACACTCAAACCCACACACACACACACACACACAAAGATATATCCTCCCACACAAATGTATGTACACATACTTATGGCAGCACACCAAAAACACAGACAAGTGCTTTGATCCCTCAGACAGCAATGAGATTAATCCAGTGTGCCAGTGCAAGTGTGTGTGTGTGTGTGTGTGTGTGTGTGTGTGTCAGCAGTGTTGAGAGCTTAGTGTGACAAAAAGGCGCATGCAGTTTGACACTTGAGTCTAGCTTGCTCAAATCAGGGCGCCTCGTTCTCCATCTCCATCTTTTCCACTCCGTTTTCCTTGCGCTCTCCTGCCCTGCTCTCTTTGACTCCACCGCTCTTCTGTCCCTTCTCTTTTTCCTTTTCCCTTGTGTGTGTGTGTGTGTGTGTGTGTGTGTGTGTGTGTGTGTGTGAGAGAGATTGGAATCTAGCAATGAAAGATGCGCCGCATTGTGCAGTATTTAAATATCTGGGTAGCTGAAAGTGTGTGAAGCTGTCAAACTTGTGATCTGATTTGCAGCAGAGAAAAAGCGTCCTTTTATATCGCCGCTGCCTTTGTATTGTTCTGCACATTATTATTGCCTTATTTTGCGTGTAACTGGTGTGTGCATTGCACAGCAACCACAGGCAATCATTTGAGAGGAATTACTACCGAATAAAGTTTGTCTTTTTTTTTCGGAAAAACAACCACATGGCGCGGGGAACATGAGGGGGATGTTCAAAAAGATTTAACAAAAAAAAAAAGAAAAACAATTGGAACAGAAAGGGAAAAAAAAAAGGGGAGAGAAATAACAGATACAAGACAAAAGATGCTGGAAAACATATAAACGTACCCGTTTTTTCTCGGCTGATTGCTGCCTGTGCATGGCAGCCCATCAAACACTTCATTAAATATCAGTTAATTAGGACAGGGCCAGACAGAGAACAAAACAACAAATAATCCAAACCAAACTTTTTTTTTTTTTTTTTTTTGAAGTGTCTTATTACGTAGTGACTTTCAGATGATTAATTTTCATATCTAGAAATGATTAAACTGTACAAGACAGATGACAGGGAGGAGAAAAGGGCTGGAAGGGATTCGAATAGGTTTTGGGGTTCAGAAAGTGTTACCTGACCCCCAAAAATCGCCCAACGCAGGTCCAGCGAGTTTCCGGAGCCAATCATGTCGAGCCCGTCGTCCTCGGCGACGCAAATCTCGATTCGGTGCCCGAAACTTGATTGATAACCTTCACCTCTCCTCCTCACCCAGAGCAGCGGAGCTTCGTATCGAAATCGTGGAGCGCGTGGCGTGTCTTGTCAGCAGACACCTGGAGGAGCATCATGGAAGACGTCTGTGGAGGTTCTCGTCTCGGAAGCCGGACTTGAATTTCTTCACTTGCAGATATTTCACCCCCTTAGTTCAGAACTGGAGCAGCAACAAGAGCATCATGGGAAGGTGTCCTCTGACTGTAGAAGATGTGAGAAGATACCTCTTCTCTCGCTGTCTCTGGTCTTCTTCTGGTCCAACCCCAGCATCCTTCTACCAGCACATCCCCTCCTCTGTACACGACCCAACCATCTCAAGCTGGCTTCTCGGACCTTCTCTCCAAAACATCTGCTGGACTCATTCCTGATCCCCTCCGTCTTCTGCATCCCCCCCCCCCCCCCCAGCAGCCTGCAGCTCCTGTCTTCTTTATTATCCGTCTTTTTGAGTTCATTCGAGAAGAACCAAACATTTTTGATCAGCAAATCTGGAGCGAAAAAAAAAAAAAAACAATCCGTCGGTCCACGTCGGGTTCCGTTTTGTGCATTCGAGTCGTTTCTTTTATGGCTCCTCACACAGCGTGCACTTTGGCAGGAAAGTGACTTTAACTTTTTTTTTTTTTTTTTTTCTTTGCCTGAACTGTATCTGACTCGCCGCGTTCGCCTCCACCTGATACAAACATTCCAGCCGCGGAAAAAACGTCCAGAATCTTTGTAATAAAATAGCGTCCATTAATGAGGTGGTTAATGTCGGACGTGGATTTGTGTCGACAGATTGTAAGCAGATGTCCTGGCCTCCGCGGCGCTGCGGAGAAACGGGTTTACTTTAAAGAAACACTCTGAAGACAAAGATGCATCTTTAGTCACTATTTGTGTGTGTGTGTGTGTGTGTGTGTGTGTGTGTGTGTGTGTGTGGTCCTGTGGAAAGAGCGAACTCCTGCAGACCATGGATAATGCATTTTTACACCTTTCTTATTAGTCACAGTATGTGTGTGAGTGTGTGTGTGTGTGAGTGTGTGTGTGTGTGTGTGAGAGAGAGAGAGAGAGAGAGCAAAAAGAAGTGGAAGACAGGAAGATGAAATGAAAATAGGGGAAATGTGTCAAAAACAGATCCTCATTCTGTCATGGCAGAGTCCCACCTGCCCTCCTCTTCGTCTCTCCGTCTCTCCGTCTCCCTCCTTCGCTCTCCCGCTCATCGCGATCGTCTCTCTACCTCCCTTTCCTTTCCTGCTGCTCCTTTCCTCCCTCGCTTCTTCCTCCCTCTCCCCCCTTACTGTCTCTTTGATTTGTTTTCCCGTCCAAATCCTCCAGGTATTTTATTCCCTTCCCTGTCAATGCTGTGTCTTTCTACTGTGTGTGTGTGTGTGTGTGTGTGTGTGTGAGAGAGAGAGAGAGAAAGAGAGAGAGAGGAGGGAAGATTGACAAAAAGACCGAGTGTGTGTGAGTGTGTGTGTGTGTGTGTGTGTGTGTGTGTGTGTGTGTGTGTGTGTGTGTGTGTGTGTAAGCCCTCTCACTGTCTTTCTTTAAGCCTCTCTGATGTACAACAGCTCCTTGAGGGGAGCTTTTCTTTCCCTCTCAAACACACACACACACACACACACACACACACACACACACATGCACGCAGCCTCTTATCCTGTGCACCAGCTTTAACCTATTTCCCTAACACTCTCTTTGTCCCTTTCTCTCACTTTTTCCAATTCTTTCTAAAGGTCTCTCGCCCCTTCTTCCTCTCTAAGCACTAAATCATTCATGTCCAGTGTCTCAGACACATTTCCACTGTAATTTAAGGCACACACACACACACACACACACACACACACACGGTCTTTCTTTAAGATCTTGCCAGCGGTCCTGCAGTTTTCTGTGTGTTATACATTATCCCAAAGAAGACTTTAATCTCAGCAGCGTCGGTCGAAGATAAAACAAAGTTTGTACCAAATGATTACCTTGGCCGACACGGACGCCATTGTTTCGGCTGTTATTTTTTTTTATTTTTCTGTTTATTTTCGCGTTCGTTGGAAGTAAACACTCGGAGACTTGTAAATACGTTGCGGTGTCTTGGCAGTAAATAAAAGCGTGGCGTCCATCGCTATAATTCTAGATTATTGTTTCATAATTATTCAATTTGCTTTGAATGTATTATGATGACCCTTTGATGTGTTTGTTTTATTATCGCCCTTGAGAACCATTTCCAAGGTTTCAACGCGAAAATCCCCGTCGATCGGTGTTTTTCGTCGTCGTTCTTTTTTTTCTGAAATGGTTTCTCGCAACCGAAGCTTCTGGCGTCGCGTCTCTGCTGCGCATATGGCCGCTCCACGTCAACACGTGTTTCATAAAAAAAAAAACAAAAAAAAAAAAACCTCGGATAGACGTGTTTTAGCCGTGTTTTCGATCCGGTTAATTGCAAATAATCCCAAACGCGCTAACGGCTGCAGGCAGGTAGCGGATCCTGCGCCGCGGGCCGCACATGTGTTTAAGATGTCAGATGAATCCGGTGATCGGGTGACCCGAGCGAGCAAAGAGGAAGAATATCCACTATCATTTAACCTTCCGCCTTAAATAAACCTGACAACGGTGAGGTCAGCTACGCCGTGATTGGCCGCGATATTGTGACATCATCGCTTCTAAAAATTCCCACGCACCATTCCAACTGTTTTTTTTTTTTAGCGCTAACTTGGGTTACCTATAAATCTAGCTTATTTATAGGATTGTTTCATCGGAAAAGGCAGGAAAGGGTATTTGAATTAACTTGGTGCGGCTATTATACGTATAGCTTTTGTTTATTTCTGCAGTTACACAGACGGTCCCCTGAAGCTAAAACGAACACATGGCTAAATAAATCAGCGTGGCTTTTCTATATTTCTGTCCAACTAAGTAATCCAATAACGCCGATATCTTTTCTGCTGAAACCTGCTAGTAATTCAGTGCATTACCTCCCTGAACATGTATGACATCGTATTGTGGAAAAATGTCTGACAGAGCTACGATCGGTGCAATAACATGCCAGGGCGGCGGCGGTCGGACATCAAAAACGTGAAATTATGTTTAAGTAGGACGTATCGCTTTTCTGCACATGATAGAGTTATAAATTAAACGTCCCAAAAGGCCGTTCATACGGCGTTCAGGTTTCACTGGTTGTCCGTTACTTCTTTTCTCTTTTTTTTTATGACTTTTTATACTGTTAGCTATACTTTTTATCTCTTCTTTGTTCTGATAGTAAATCATCATCATCATCATCGTTTTTCTCAAATGTTTTTGCACTCATTGCACAAAATATGTGTGTGTCTGTCTATCTGTGTGTGTGTGTGTGTGTGTGTGTGTGTGTGTGTGTGTGTGTTTGTGCGCACGAGGCAGAGCTACAAACCCAAACAGAAGGAAAGATTAGGAACAGGTCTAATTTTACGCTCTCGTGTACATCGATTATGCAAAGTCATGAGCTCTAGACCCTGGCACGTGCGTGTTCAGGTGTGTGTGTGTGTGTGTGTGTGTGTGTGTGTGTGTGTGTGTGGGCCCCAACCTGAGAGGGGAGGTCAGGTGAACAGGAAAGAAATGTTTTGACATGATTGACAGAAGAAGAAGCATACAGTTCCTACCTTTGGTCTCGGGTTTATTCGACTTTTGAGTGTGTGTGTGTGTGTGTGTGTGTGTGTGTGTGTGTGTGTGCGCCTGCAGGCATATTAGCCACCGCTAAGAACCAGCTGTGCCTTACGGTATCTCATTACCCCAACTCTCTCCCACATCCTACGTCCCCCCCTCTTTTTTCCAGGACAGTGAAGTCTTTGGAATTAAATATTGAACCTCCTTGTCACCTTCTTGCGGCTCCGGCGTAAATATCCCACGTAAGATCGTTTGAAATATCGTCCCAATGTTTCATCCGTAATCTCTTTAGACGCACAGTATCTTAAATAGATGTTTTTTTTTCCCCTCGACGGGAACATAAAGCCTGTCTGACGCTGAGATACGACTTCCAGATACGTTAAGCCTCCGACGCCGGGGGTTCTGGACGCATCTTCGGGGCAGGGATGTTCTTGCAACCCGATTGGGATTAGCATTAAGTATTTGGAAATGATTCGCTGCCTTTTTTTTTTTTTTTTTCCCCGCCGGCTGTTGCCGATCTGACCCCCGTCATCCCGGGTTTTACCCGAGGTTCTCCTCAGTTCCGAGCCGTCCTTATGCCTCCCGTCGAAGGTCACATGTCGGGGGGCCTTTAAGACTCCACGACGTGCCGATCGGTGTTTAGCGGTTATATTTAAGAGTGCTGTTTCTGGCCCGATGGTGATGAGTTAAATCGGTCGGAGAAGTTATTGCTCGCTTAGCGTGTACGACTCGAGCATCGATTTACACGATCACCTGCCTCCAGGGAGGGCATCTATTTCCTCTGTCTGATTCTGGTGATGATAGCAGCTGGGGAGCAGTTCAGCGTACGCTTTTATATTTTTCCCAAACATAGCGATCAACCACAGAGAAACTCAAGATCAAAATGATTTTTTATTATTTTTTAGTTTATTTTATTTTACTTTATTTAATCTCATTTTATTTTGTTTTATTTCATCCATCTATCTATCTATCTATCTATCTATCTATCTATCTATCTATCTATTTATTTATTTTATTATTTTATTTTACTTTATTTAATTAATTTATTTGTTTGTTTGTTTGTTTTATTTTGCTTTATTTTATTTATTTGTTTATTTATCTATTTGTTTGTTTTATTTGACTTTACTTTATTTTATTTTATTTTATTTTATTCTATTTTATTTTATTTTTATTCATTTAATTTTTTTCTTCATTTTATTTGTAATTCTGCCAGTGATGCAGTTCCAACAGGCCCGGTCCAAAGCCTAATTCTGTCTTTTTTCCAATGAAGGAAACGCAAGTCAATGGCACTCATGTGATTCTCATGCTTCTAGGTTCAGCCTAAAGTTGCATAACTTGGCCGACACGCAAAGCAGTTCAAATTAAATCTAAGTTCTCATTAAACGTGACACGTCACTGTTTACTTTCTCTGCCGTAATTATTTTGCTTGTTTAGTATTTGCATGCTGCACAATGTCAGTTCAGCCATGCTGATAGCATTAACTCAGCTCACGCTAGTGCTACCAGTGCCTAAACGCCATGTGAAAAAAAACAATGCTCGCTTGTTTATATTACATTTTTGTCGTTTGTTTGTTTTTTTTTCGTAGTTTGACCAATTAAGAATGTTATCGTAACCCATTTTGCATGAGTTCCCTGACAATAATCTCTTTGTGAAGCATCAAAGAAGCGGCGCTCTGTTTTATTGCTTCCTCTGTTGTACTGACATCATCACCTGGCATCTCGCTGGTGTTTTGATTAGGACTGCATGGAACTACTTTCACGACGTTTAATTGTTTGCAACTGTTGCAGTCGAGTCCCACAAAGGTTTCGAAGGGGTTGCGTGGCGTAGCTTTAAAATACAACTCCCTCTAATGTTTGGAGCGGCTACACTTGCGTTCGAGTTCAACGGCCGCCCCAAATATTTGGATACTCAGCATGACAACATAGAATTAGCTTAGCTCGCCTTAAAAAAAAGCTACGAAAGCTGCCGCTCAACTTTGATATATGTCAGACGACATCACGCGAGTGTTCTTTCGATCATCCGAGATTGAGGGATAGGGTTCGTGTGAATGAGCGGCTGGCTTTCTAACGACAAATATCTTCTCCAAGTCGGGGCGTTTGTGGTACATAGCGGGAACGAATGTGACAGCATTCTCGCTATTGTCAGTCTACCATCAAAATGCTTGCGATGATTAAGTCCTTGCGTAATGTTGCCTTGACCCAACTAAGCTGACATATGGAAGGAAGCCTCCCTTTGCTCCCGCAAAGACATTCGGCCCTACAGTGGGTAGAGCAGGAGTGTCAAACTCTTTTTGGTCCGCGGGCCACATACCGCCTACTTTTCAAGGGGGTCGGACCAGTAAAATCATAGCGTAATTACCTAGAAGTAACACCACGTGTACTAAGTAGGAAATATATGACGAACAATTTGAGATTCACGAAGAAAAGTAGTTCTCCGTGCATTTTGTTGGATTTTTCTTCGTGGCAAGTCTCATAGCAGCACCGAAAATTGCCGCATCCACACCAGTTTCTTATTTACCTCAAGGAACAAAAAAGAAGTGGTCCATTTTTCTCGGCGAACCACTCTATGCACACTTTTCCCTTTTTTGGCAACGACGTCTTTCTGATGAGGGTGTCGTGGCCAACGGAAAAGCAGGTACATTTTGAACAAGAAGTAAAAATGCAATTTTTACCGCGACATGGCGCAGGAGGTGAGCAATCGTCTTTGGAACCGAACATCCCTGGTTGGATCCCCGGCTCCTCCAAGTGTGTCAAAGTGTTATTTAGCGAGACACTAACTGCTCCTCTGGTGGGCGTCAGCCTGCTGCTCATGGTTCAGCCATGATGGGTTCATTGCCGAGAACAAATTTCCCCACGGGGATTAATAAAGGTTTAATTATTATTATGATTTACTGACCCGAAGCTACGTTGCTGCCTTCTGCTGTAAGTTCTGAGTCACATCGTGTTGTGCCATGTTGCTAACACTGACTAAAACAGTGCACCCTGAGCAGACAATATAGGAATTGCATTTTTATTATTAAAAAGTTCATGTATTTTTTCAAATCGTAGATGTATTCCACGGGCCGTTTTGGACCCCCCGGCGGGCCAGCACCGGCCCACAGGCCGTACGTTTGACACCACAAGGCTAGCGAATAATGGTCGGCGTCCTCGCAGCAGCAGCAACCCGCCGTTTGACCGCAGCAGACGGTGTCATGGAGAACAACGGGAAGCCTCTTTGTTGGGTCACAAACCCGGAGCAGGGAACGGATTACTTCTAAAATAACCCTGTGTTTGTTTTAGACACCGACTGGCCAATGTCACGCCGGACGCACAAGTTCACCCGCGACTCACATGCACTCCAAGACGAGCGCGCGAACGCCGTCGTAAATATAGATATCGAACTGTCACTCGAACATGCCTCTTTACTCACACATCCCCCCCTATGTCCGCCCATGCTGCGGGGTGTGACAGCATGAAAGAGATACCGTGTGTGTGTGTGTGTGTGTGTGTGTGCAGAAGTATGTCGGTGATCTAAGACCAGGCATTAGCGTTCCTGATAAAGTGAGGGGCCTTAAGTGGTTTTAGGAAGGAGAGCCCCCCGCTTGTGTGTGTTGTGAGGGCCGGGGTCAGGTGCCTGGTACGTCGGTGTGTATCTGCTTATCATCTACCTTGTCACCGCGCCGATGACATCATGGCACACGACCGGCGAACGACGGAAAGAATGCCTCTTGTCTTCTCTGCAGAGAAGAGGAGAAACACGAGATCGGCGCGAGAAGCGGCGGGGGAGAGATTTTTAGAAATCAAATTAAAAAATGAACGGATTTGATGTTTCTAGAATCCGCTTACTAAAAAGACATGTGAATGTTTTGATGGTTTTCCCTCCCCTTTAAAGTCTCGGGCCCCCCGAAGTTATTTTGCGTTTTCGGCAGCGTGAATGCGGGGCCGCTTAAAGATAGAAATTGTTATTTCTACTGTTGATACTGTTTATATACTGCTCAAAAAAATAAAAGGAACACTTGAACAACACAATGTAACTCCAAGTCAATCACACTTGTGTGAAATCACAGTGTCCACTCAGGAAGCAACACAGATTCATTTGGACTTGTTTTAAGGACATTACATCAAAGTTGGATCAGCCTGGAGTTTGTTTTTACTCTTTAATTTTGAGTGTGATTCCTAATCCAGACCTCCATGGGTTGATACAATTGATTTCCATTGATCGTTTTTGTGTGATTTTGTTGTCAGCACATTCAACTGTGTAAAGAGCAAAGTATTTCAGAAGAATATTTCATTCATTTAGATCTAGGATGTGTTTTTTAAGTGTTCCCTTTATTTTTTTGAGCAGTGTATATTGACTATATATTGTTTAGTTGCGCCTTGTTAAACAAGTTCTATACTCTTTACATACGCGGCTCAAAAAATTAAAGGGAACACTAAAATAACTCATCCTAGATCTGAATGAATTAAATATTCTAATGAAATACTTTGTTCTTTACATAGTTGAATGTGCTGACAACAAAACCACACAAAAGTGATCAATGGAAATCAAATGTTTGAGTCCCTGGAGGTCTGGATTTGGAGTCCAAATGAAAGTGTAAAAACACACTCCAGGCCGATCCAACATAGATGAAATGTCCTCAAAACAAATCCAAATGAATCAGTGTTGCTTCCAAAGTTTGATTTCACACCTAGGAGTTGCATTGTGTTCACTTTATGTTTTTGAGCAGTATATATTATTTGTTTCTTGCACTGTCCACTTTCTGCTGTTGAAATTTCCTCACCGCGGGACGATTCAAGGAATATTCTATTCGATTCTATCGTCCGTCGATCGAAATGAAAAGTCCGCGTAGATGCTTATACATTTAATACCGCAAAATTTGAAAGCTCAAAGCAACGGTCATTATTTTGTAAAACTGCCGTTGCTCACGGAGGTGTTACCGCATTAACCGTCTTCCCAGGACGGTATGTGCTGGGTGACAGCGTTTGCTGTTACAGCTCCCTATTTGTTGGTAATCTCGCCCATCTGTATTCTAAGATGCCGATCACGGGTGTAGTTAGATTTGTTTATTGCCTGAGATTTTCCAAACCACTAATTTGGTACTTAACACCCTCGCATATTAATCAGATGTCCTTTCTCCGCGCTCTTCGCCATGTCACACCGCTCTGTTCCCGCTTGCTTAGACACACAGTTCATGTTGGAAGTTTTACTGCCTTTGGATAAAGAGAAAAAAAAAAAAAAAAAGATTTCTGGATTTCATTTTGAAAGAATCAGAACCCGGGGAGAGGAGAGACCCGGCGCGACCCGGCCAGACCCGGCGACGCTGCCGACTCTCCTATCGTGCATGTTCTGGCTTCCGTGATCGTAACCTTTTGGTACGAATAAAAAACCAGATTGTGACACGACGCGGAACGGTCGGCCTCGGCTTGCGAGCCCACAAGAAACGAGGATGCGCGACGTCATCGCTAACATTCCGACAGCGGTAGCACGTCGTACGCACGTTATGTAGAAGCTGCACCACGGGATCGTTTGGATTTGCAGAGCTACGAACCCTCAACGAACTTCACGCATACTGTTATCGACCCGCCATCTTCCTGCTGGGCGTTGAGGAGGCACCATGAACCAATCAACATGAGGAACGGAACAACATGCTCAATCAGCCAATCGCGTGACAAGTACGGATCGAGTTAGCCAATGGTATTCCGTTTGAGATCTTGCGTGGTTACAGGTCTTTTTTAGCAAAGGGGATTTTGTATTTTATAAAATGAATTTTAGTTTAATTTTACTATATTTTTTTTAGCACTTTTTTTCTTCTTAGGCTAGAATATGGCTATTTCATCACAAAAAAAAAATCAAATACTGTAAAAAAAAAAAACGCTAAAAAACGATAAATCGCGAGAGAAAAAATTCGAGGCCGCGAACCACAAAGTAACGAGGGTCCGCCGTATTTCTATGTTTATGACTATTCGCATTATTGCCTTACCAAGACTCCACGGAAAGCCAGAGATCTGAGGCTGCGCGTCCGCTGTGAACACCTCCTCTTCGCAGCACGAGCTAAGCTACCTTTGGCAATTTTATCAGAAAGTACACAGAAACACCAACAGCTTTTTAATGTTTGTTCGATGGCCTTCCACAGTAGAATTGAATATAATAGTCACTTTGTTAACAGTGGTAGCCAACACTACAAAAGAGTGTGTGTGTGTGTGTGTGTGTGTGTACACACAGAGGAGAGAGGCCCCTGAATGAAACAAGTGCATCTGGAATAAATATCATTTTATCACCAGGGTTTATAAGCACTACATGCTGGCAGGTAAATCTCAGATATGGAATAAAACTGGACGCACCGTTAGCTTTAACAAGACTTGTGTTCCATTAGCCTCGCCTTGTGCGTGCATGTGTGTGAATCAGGATTCGTTTAGCAGTGTTTGTGTAGAAAAAGAAAAGTCAGGGACTGGAACATTGTTCGAGTGGCTCACATTCTGACGGAGAAGGAATGTTCCTTCGCATGGCACCCGGTCCACGTGTTCGTGTGGGTCCGGCTATTAAAATATTTTAACTGCTTAACACGCGGATGAAAAGCAAAAAGCGATATTGTGTACGGCTGAAAATGTGTTATTTGTAGGAAATTGGAAAAAAAAAAGAGAAGTTTTTGTTTTCACATGCAGATGACCCACACATGTTTCTTTCAATGCTTTAATAAAACGTTTCAAAGGGCTTTTTTTTTCACTCTTTTAAATAAAAGAGTGCCTTCCTGGGAACGGCTACGGAAGCGAATTCAATCTCCGGCTCTGACTGACGCCAATGCCAAGTATGAGTCGTGTTTACAAACAACAGCAAACTGAAATGCAGGAATGTTCCTCGCCGCTGGGGTTACATTTGCAAATAATGCTGCTAATCAATTTAGTGACGTTTAATATTGCCCGACTCGCAGACATAGATCGATCAGATTCTAAATCCCGGCCCAAGAAATATGACATTGGTGGTCGGCGAGGTTTATCGGCGAATCCGAGGATTCTCCGCTCAGCCGAATCCCGTCTCCGTTTAGGCCAGAGGCGAATGGACGCTGGAAGTCATAGAACAATGCAGAATGAAAAATACCAAACAGGAATGGACGGGATTTGAAAAGTAAAACGCCTGTATTGGATTTCACTGACTCATCGGTGATGGCGTGCGCTGTACGTCATAAATCCGTAATTAAAGAGTGATGCATTTTTCAAGTAATTGTATGAAGAAGTCTGGAGTGGCAGAAGTATGATAGACTGGTGCAGGACTTGTATGCTCGCTGTGAGACAGTGGTGAGCTGTACTGTAGGGGTAACAGAGAAGCTAAAGGTGGAGGTGGGACTTCATCAGGGATCAGCTTTGAGCCCCTTCTTGTTTGCAGTGGTGATAGACAGATAGTTGAATCGGTGGGTTTGTTTTTACACATGCGTGTGAAACTTCAGTTTTCTACCGATGTGAATAGTTGTGGAGGTTCCCAGTTCACCAGCTCGTGGCGAATTCCTGGCGAAAAACTGGACTCGAATTTCTTCGCCCCTCATGCGAGAAGCTCCAGTTGCCAAGACAAGAAAATTTTGCCAAGGATGGAAGTAAGAATAAGGATAAAGGTATACTTTATGGATCCCCATAAATTCTTTTTCCCCAGCAGCGTACCGTTATAGCATCAATAAATATTAATATGAATATAAATAGAGACGATTAAAAGACAATTAACCGACGCTTCAGACGCTCCTTTGTGCCCACGGCCATCAGACTGTGCGGTACATAACTCATCCTGTCTGTTTTTGTTTATTTATTTTATTCATTGCTGTTTTCACTCTATTTATGTTGTCGTTTAGCTCTGGTTGTGTATTTTTCACCTTCACTGTTTGTTTATGTTGTCCTCGTCACCAAACACTACCCCACTGATCGCACTTAGCCCCCCCTCCCAAAAAATAACAAAAAAAAATCTGGAGAAATGAATGTATGTATGTATATGGTTTTGAGATGATTATTTGGCAGAGTGGTGACTTCTGAATAACGACGACTGGTACTTTGGATTTTCGATTATTGAATTGCAATTTTAGTAAGTCGCTTTGGATAAAAGCGTCTGCTAAATGACTGGAATGTAATGTAATGTAATGTCCATTATTATCCCTGGTGTTTTTGCTGCCGCTCTCTATTTATCGGTGGATATCTTGCTATCTTCTGTCTCTCTATTTAAATTTATATTCATTTTTATTTTACTTTTTTTTGTTGACATTATAACCGTTACACTGCTGTGACAAAAGGAATCAATATAGTTAATCTCATCTTAAAAGATTGCAAAGACATCCACAAATAAACAGACAGCAGAGAGAACAACAACAACAACAACGTCAAGGATAAGAAAAGACAACATATCCTGTGAATTGAGTTGCATTTCACAAAAATCAGGAAACTGCATCTTGGCTTTTGCGATCCTTCATGTCAGTTCATCTTCATCATTTGCTATAATCCTGGACCCGGGTGCGGCTGCAGGGACGGCGTGGGCAGCGCGAGCGCGCTCGCCGCTTTGGTTCCTCCTCCCTGCAGAGGCCGTCGCGGCGTTAAGCTACCGAGGCCCCGATCATTCCTGACGCCATCGGTGTCTCCATGTGCGGAGTGTATTATCACGTTAGCACCTCGTATACCTCCGTCGTCCGAATGTAAAATGCTTTCGAAGGAGCCGCGGACTCTTAACGCGCAACATAAACGCGCTCGGACCCGACGGCGTTCCTGCCGTTGAGTTCCGGGAATTCTTTCCAATTGGGATAGAAATTGAAAAATCATGCCATGTTACGGCGTGTTAGGGATTACTTTTAACATCAACTCGGATTGAAACAAAAAAAAAAAAAAACAAGAGCGGATACGGGTTAGGTTAAACGGATTACTCGGGTTTAAGCCGCTTTTTATCCGGAATCGCGGGTGCCTCTCTCCTATATATATGCGGTTCAGACTCCCGAGGTATCTGGGCCTCGGGTTCCTGAGCTGGCTGCGGCCCAGGGCAGCTGCAATACAGCTTGTTGACTTCCAAACCACATGGAATACTATCTGTTTGCCTCTCCCTGTGTCGAGGCAGAGATAGAGGCCGGCACACACTCCGAAGGGAGCGGCGGATACGAGCGTCTATGTGGGTCACCCGCAAGCCAAATGATGAAGAGCCTTAATGTACTAGCTATTGCCAAATGTGTGTTACCAGAGCCTTGGTGAAAGCGTCATTAATCTTAAATACAATAATGCGCCGCAGACCCGTGAGCTCCGTGAGTACTAAGAGGTTGTCAAGAGAAACGCGCATTCAAACACTTCTTTTGTATTTGTAAAATGTGTTTTTAGGAGTTTATGAGATGAGATACAAGGAGATAGAATGGTGCGATTCCTGAACGCCAAAGAACAGGAATTTTAGATTTTGAATTTCACCGGCGTCAGCGAGTGGCGGAGAAGCGACACCTGATTATTCGACCGTGTTTTTTTTTTCCTCCGCGAACAGAGATCTCGGTGCTCGGGATAATCTATAGTCTCGGAGGACTATTTATAGAGACAGCTGTCCGAAACGGACAAAAACAAAATAAAGTATCGACGGTGATGAAAACTGAAAGGGAGTTGCGGCTTACATATCTAGCTCTTTATCGTGATTCATTTCCAGCTCTATATCTTGAATGCCTTTGGACGAGCCTGTTCTCGGCCGGCGTTTAGCGGCCACATCTGGGATGAGCTTCTCAGACCGGACCAACGTTTGATCTCACAGGAGGGAGAAAAAAAAGCCGTAAAACTGTGATTTCTGCTCTCCGTGATATTTACACGCGTTTTTATAGATTGTTCGCTACGCAACGTTTGATTCGATGTGAACATGTTGTGTGACGCGACAGTCTGTTTGTAAAACTTTTGTTTACGGTTCGTTATTTATGTTCGTTAGCGTTGCATCGACACAACGCTCCAGAGCGTACCTTTCACGGGATCTAACGAAATCACCAAAGTGCTGTAAATTCCAGACTACAGAGCACACCTACACAATTTGGCCAAAAGTATTGGCTCACCCATCCAAATAATGGGAATCAGATGTTCCAATCACTTTCATGGCCACAGGTGTGTAAAATCGCAGAGTGCAAAGAGGTGGCCAACTTTCTGCAGAGTCAACGGCTTCAGACCTCCAAACTCCACGTGTCCTTCAGATGAGCTTAAGAACGGCGCGCAGAGAGCTTCATAGAATGGGTTTCCACAGCCGAGCATCTGCTTCCAAGCCAGGCGGCACCGAGTGCAATGCAGTGTTGGATGCGGCGGCGGAAAGCACGCCGATACTGGACTCTAGAGCGGTGGAGACGCTTTCTCTGGAGTGACAAATCGCGCTTCTCCATCTGGCAATCGGGGTTTGGTGGTTGCCTGGAGAACGGGACTTGTCTGATTGGAGTTTGGTGGAAGGGGATTACGGTGCGGGGTTGTCCTTCAGGAGCTGGGCTTGGCCCCTTACCGTAATTTCCGGACTATTAAGCGCACCTCAATATAAGCCGCACCGGCTAGCCGATCGCTACCTCGGGCTTCCTCCTGCGCGCCAAAACCGTCAAAGTCGTCTTCTCCAATGGACCCAGAATTTCCCCGGTAATTTAATCGGTCCGATGTGACGAGGATAAACGTTTTAGCGGCGTGAAGCTCGTTAGCGTCACCCACTCAAAAAAGTCCATATATTAGCCGCATCGTTGTTTACGTGAAAAAAGTCCAGAAATGACGGTAGTTCCAGTGAAAGGAACTCTGAAAGCTTCAGCATACCGAGACGTTTTGGACACTTCCAACTTTGTGGGACAGTTTGGAGCTGGACCTTTTCTTCTCCAACATGACTGTGTACCAGTGCACAAAGCAAGATCCATAAAGACCTGGAGGACAGAGTCTGGTGTGGATGAACTTGACTGGCCCGCACAGAGTCCTGACCTCAACCCCATAGATCACCTTTGGGATGAGTTAGAGCGCAGCCTGAGAGCCAGGCCTTCTTGTCAAACATCAGCTTCTGGAAGAATGGTCAAAAATTCCTAAACCTGGTGGACAGAAGAGATGAGGCTGTTCTAGCTGCAAAGGGTGGAGCCACATCATACTATGAATAAGGATTAGGAATGGGATGTCACTGAAGTTCATGTGCGATTCAAGGAAGGCGGGCGAATACTTTTGGCCATAAAGTGTGTATATATGTAGGCCGCACCTAATCATTTTTACAAGAAAAAGAAATTGTACATAAAAAAGCCGCCGTTGTCTATAAGCCGCAGCCGTCCCCATTGAAAGATGCGATATTGAATATTAAATAAATGACGATATTAAATAAATGAGGGTAACATCTACAACTACCGGTACATAACGCAAATGCTTTTTGCTTTTTTTGTCGAAAGCAGTTCCTGCTACAGAGTCCAAAAATGAATAAAATAAAATAAAAAATCAGAAAAGAACCCGATTATAAAAAAAAAAAAAAAAGGCAAATAATAAAATGAAAAGAACAGTAAAAAGCAAAAGAAATAAATCAAAATAATGAATGTAAAAATCTATTAAAAATAAGATATGGAAGTTATATACACCTGCATTTACGAGTACATGTATATCATCACATGTGGTAATTTCAACTTTCATGATGGCGGCACGTGTAAAAAGAGCAAAATGGCTGATCTGAAGAATTATCGTAAATGTTAGCGGGTTTGTCGAAACACTTTCATATGTCCGTTGTGACGGCGTTGGCGGACGGACAC
The DNA here is from genome assembly GCF_037954325.1 of Fistularia commersonii. Taxonomy (NCBI): domain Eukaryota; kingdom Metazoa; phylum Chordata; class Actinopteri; order Syngnathiformes; family Fistulariidae; genus Fistularia; species Fistularia commersonii. The sequence continues at coordinate 20,018,214 of NC_141288.1, read as the reverse complement.
TACTGTAATTACCTTATAAATTTCCATAAATTAGCCACATGGTTGGAAAAGCCGCAGTTCTCACGGAATTCTCGGTATATCTCCTAAAATTATCATTTCATTAAATATTGGATATTTCTTGTTTCAGACAGGAGGCCCTCCTGGCAGCCATCAGCGAGAAAGATGCCAACATCGCCCTGCTGGAGCTTTCCTCATCCAAAAAGAAGAAAACCCAGGAGGAAGTGGCCGCTCTGAAGAGAGAGAAGGATAGTCTGGTTCAACAACTCAAACAGCAGGTAGGATCCAGCAGGCCAACACACACACACACACACACACACACACATCCAAAATGAAACACCGGGAAAGCCTCTTGTTTAGTTTTTCAAGTGTCGGAAAACGACGAGATGGAGAACGGCGTTAGTGAGATGCATGTTCACGAGATAAAGGTCCCCTTCAGTGTTTAGATATCGGATGTTTCTCCTCTGCAGACAGTGGTAGAGGCTGACCTTTGACCCCCCGCTTCTCTTAATACCATTCCAGCAAATGCGGATTTACCGCTCGCGTACAAGCATCCACTACTGTTTTCGGTAAAGCGATGACGCATCGGCGGCGTCGATGCCCGGCCGTCTGGGTTAAAGCGAAGCAGACGGGGGGAAAAGAAAACGTGGAATTATCAGAGGAAGCACAGCGGGGCACAATGACAAGGAGAGCAGAAAAAAAAACAAACAAGGGAAGCAAGTCCAGATGTGCATTTCCACACTCGTGCGCCGTGACAGGTTCGAATCCTGGGGATTCAAGTCCAAGCTCATGGAGATGTTTTAGCAGGCGTTGGACGAGGTGTGAGCTGGACCAAACGCCTCTGTGGTTCCTCACAGAGACCTATTTACAGAAATCCCGTCCTCGCGGGTCCAGTGAATTTAACTAACCCCTCCACGGATGAGCCCGCTGGGAGTTTGGCGGATTCCCCCCTCTCTCCTTTCCCTTCTTTCCCTCTCTTCATCGCCGTGTTCGCCTCTGCTTGTTTGTCTTGCAGCCACGAAGCGCTTTGAAATGCTATTTAAAAAAGGATATCTCACAAGTTTTCCTTCGAACCAGAGAAGGGAAACCGCCCGATGGATTTTCATGGCGCTCGATTTAGGAGCCGAACGGGGGGAAAACCCCGCCGGGTGTCGGTGCACATCTGGGTCACGGGGTGCGAAGTGAGGTCACCGTTGTCTTCACGAGGTGCACGCTCTGCGCTCCTGGACGTCTTTCGTTCCTCTTTCGCGTTTCAAACTCGTTATTTTCACCATCCTCTTGTATTAGAAAAAAAAGAAAAGAAAAGAAAAAGAAAGCGGTTGCGGGAAACGATCTTCGCTGAATCAATCTCTTGTTCGGTAGACTATATAAGCAGTCGCCGTGGCAACGCATAACTGCAGTTGAAGGCTCACAGATGATTCAGATCAGCTGATGAGGTGTGTCTGCTGTTTATCGAATAAGGGACACTCTGACATTTATGCCAATCTGTTTTCTATTTTTGGATTCTTTTCATACGTGGCTACGAATAAGGACATGTATACTCGCTGTGGGGTCAACGCCTGTATTGGATTTCACTGACTCGTCGGGGATGGCGTGCGCTGTACGTCATAAATCCGTTATTAAAGAGTGATGCATTTTTCGAGTAACTGTATGAAGAAGTCTGGAGTGGCAGAAGTATGATAGACTGGTGCAGGACTTGTATGCTCGCTGTGAGACAATGGTGAGATGTACTGTACGGGTAACAGAGAAGCTAAGAGGTGGAGGTGGGACTTCATCAGGGATCAGCTTTGAGCCCCTTCTTGTTTGCAGTGGTGATGGACTGATGAGGTTAGGTAGGAATCTCCATGGACCATGATGTTTGCAGACGATATTGTGATCTGTAGTGAGAGCAGGGAACAGGTGGAGGAAAATCGAGACGTGGAGGTATGCTCTGGAAAGGAGAGGAATGAAGGTTAGTTGCAGCAAGACAGAATATATGTGTGTGAATGAGAGGAACTTAGGTGGAACGCTGAGGCTACAGGGAGTGGAGATCAAGAAGTTGGGGGATTTCAGGTACTCGGGGTCAACAGTCCAGAGTGTGGAAAAGAGGTGAAGAGATGGGTTCGAGCAGGTTGGAATGGGTGGAGAAAAGACACAGATAGAAGACTATCAGCCAGAATGTGAAGAAAGGTGGAAGAGACAGTGGTGAGATGCTCTGTAAACAGTAACAATGACCAAAAGACAGGAGGCAGAGCTGGAGGTTGCAGAGATGAAGATGCTGAGGTTCTCTTTGGGAGCGACCAGGATGGAGAGGATCAGGAACGAGTCAATCAGATTGACGGCACATGGTAGATGTTTTAGAGAGAAGGTCAGAGGAGCCAGACTGAGATGGATGGGTCATGGACAAAGGAGGGAGAGCCAAGATATTGGTAGGAAGGAAGTCCAGAGGAAGACCAAGGAGAAGATGGATGGACATAGAGAGAGAGGATATGAAGGTAGTTGGTGTGAGAGAGGAGGATCCAGAGAATAGTGTTAGATGGAGAAGGTGGATTCAATGTCTCCACATTGACTCAACGTGACGGGAAAAGCCGAAAGGAGAAGAATAACAAGAAGAAGATACGTGGCCACGAGTACCAAGCAGCGCGTCACGTTGGTCTCCAACATCCTCGGTTCTCCTTCAGGCCGAGATGCGGTCCGGTTCAATAACAAGTCTCATCCCGCCTCAAATTCTCTGTGGGAATTTATTTTTTTTTCCCTTTTCATCATCGTCATTTTTGTCAAACTTGTCATCCTTTTGGGCCTCATGTCAGCTTCCCCCTCCCGCTGCCAACGCTCCACATTAGCAAGAAAAGGGAGAAGCCCGAACAAATCATATTTCATTGTTTTTTTTTCCCCCTGCATGCATTCAACTCCTCTTTCTGCTGTAGTCATTTTAATGCCTGCGCGGTAAGTGAATGCTCTTCCGCCGTGCGATCATTTTTTTTTTAATTTTTTTTCTCTCTCTGCACGTCCGCCACACCAAAACCGCATTGTAAAGCTAAGCTGTTGTGCAACAGCAGTCGGGTTTTCTCTCTGGAGCCTGCGTCAATAGATAAGATGTATTTTGTGGCAGCGAAGGAGGGAAATTCAGAAGAATAAAAGACTGACTAAGTCAAATGAAGTCGTTTTAGCTCGCATCGCCCCGCGATTGAAGTCTTTTATGACACCTCGGGGTCTGGAAGGTGGTTCAACACAGACTCGACTGTCAGCCCGCGCGCGTGTGTGTGTGTGTGTGTGTGTGTGTGTGTGTGTGTGTGTGTGTGTGTGTGAGCGGCTTTTCTCCCCTCGCCGTCTGTCCGTCTCTCTCTCAGCGGTATCATAATTCTCGGTCCCTCCGTGATGGATCGCGGCTGAGATTTCCTCAATATTCCCGTCTGTGTGTGTTTGTGTGCGTATGTATGAGCTGAGGCTGGCATTGTATTTTTAGCTTGATGAAGTGTCTCTCTGACACACACACACACACACACACACACATAGGCATGCGCGCACAGTATCCGAGCTGACGGGTGGAAAAGAAAACGGTGAGACGAGATGAGCGTCCATGACGAACGCAAAAAGCTGATGTTTTACGGTAATACTTTTACATTTTCCGCACCTTTTTTGACGCGCCGTCGGCGTGAAATCAAAAAAAAAACGGCGCTTTCCGAATCTCCTCCACCCTGCCCACGTCTCCAGTCCGGTGTGAATTTGGGGTTAGACCAACATGGTAACCCATGCCGCACAGCTACGGAACCAGAGGATCCAATTAAAACGTATTAACCAGTCTGATTCATTACCCTTCAGCTCTTTGGAAAAATAGACCTGCCACCCCTCCTGCACCGGATTCTGATTTAGATGAAAAATATGTCCCCTCGACGCAAGTATTAAAGAAAACAAAAGGCAATAATTGAATTAACAGCGGGGGCTGTTTGGAGGGTGATGAAGTTACAGACGCGTATCATCGTTCATTTTCGGGGGCTCCGCTATCATCGCACCGCCGGATCGTCGGGTTATTAACTCCTTCCTTCCTTCCCCGCGCTTTTCTCTGTTTTTGTTTATTTGTTTGTTGTTGTTTTTTTTGAATCGGTAAATTTGTCCGTGGATATCGCAAGCGTCGGTTCCTCCAGGCGGACACGTTTCCCGACAACCACCCCGTTTATCAGAAACATCTGATATGCTGCAAGAGAACACCGAGGGATGTGTGTGTGTGTGTGTGTGTGTGTGTGTGTGTGTACAGTACTTGCACACACACTTAACCCTGAAAGAGTTTCCTGCATTTTGCCCTCTAACCCTCTCAGGTGCAAAGAAGGCAGGAGGCCGTAGATCAAGGCAACGTCAGCTTTCCTCGCTCGCTTCTCCTTCACTTTTTCCCACAATCCGACCCCTCTTTGGCTTCAACCCCGTGTTCTGCGGCGATGGAGACCTGCGGACCCCCCCCAAAAAAAAAAATGAAAAATAAAAAATAAAAAATCGGGTCTTGAGTTACGACTTTGTTGAGGGAAAAACAGGACGGAGATTGTAATATTTTATGAAACAGAAAAACAGAGCAGAAAGAGCAGGGAGGGTTGGATGTGGAGCGCTGTCACAGTAAATGCATGTGGTGAACATTTTACAGGTCGTGTGTGTGTGTGTGTGTGTGTGTGTGTGTGGCCACCTCTGTGGTGAAGGCATGGGTCGGCAACCCCGCGGCTCTTTGATTGCACTGACGCTCCCTGTGGCTTCGGAAAATAACGATTAGTATTTTATTTTAGTTCAATCATTTTATTTAATGTATTTTTAAATTTTGAAGAATATGGTGATTTTGGAACATCTAAATTAAATGTGTCAATATTTTTGTCGACACAACAGCACATAGAGAGAGGACGGCATTGCTGGTTTGCTGGATAATTTAAGTTTAGCTTTTTTTTTTCTTTTTTTTTTTTCATAGATATAAGAAGGACTCAAATAGACATTGTATATTTTGCTTAAAAGTAACCGGCGCACTCAACCCCATGCATTTCATTTTCTCTGCAGATGTTCGTTGATTTAAAAAAAAAAAAAAAAAAGCAACACTTATTTTGTTTCTACGCAGCACAAAACCCCCCCAAAAAATAAAGTTATATGCCGTTTTAATTCATTTTAAATTTCAAAGTGTTGTGTGGCTCCCGGTGTTTCCTTTGCTGTGAGGAAACGACTCCAAATGGTTCTTTGGGCGCCAAACGATCCGAGGCTTCACCTCATTTATTTATTTAACCGTCCGGATCGTCGAGGAAATCTTATTCTTTGCAATTTGCAACCCGGGAAAAGATAGAATGCAGAAAGACAAGAGCTAAGGGAAGGGATAACCCCGTGTAATCTTAAAGAACGGGGAATTTCCGAAATTAAATAAAAAAGAAGGCTTCGCTTTCATCTCGTCGGAGTTTGAGACGGCGTTCCGGACGAATATTTACCTTTTTTAACGCAGATATAAAAGCAGCTCGTCGTCCCAGTTTGTTTTCTTCTCCTTTCGCCGACAGAAGTGGAAAATGTAACTTTAATCTCTTATTCTGCAGAGACGTAATCACGGTGACATAATTCTCCTCGGCGCGCGACTCCGTCATTTTCGTTGTCATTTGCAATTTTCCACTTATCGACATCTCTTGCGCTTTGACGGGGGGGGAGGAGGAGGAGGAGAAGGGCTAATCTTGTTTTTTTATCGTGATGAAATAGTTCTCGTCCAGGTATGACTCAGCGTCTTTATCGATAATTGCACAGATATCAACGAGGTTCTTGCACCGCGGGAAGAAAGATAATACAATAATCTAATCTGTTATTCCCTGCCCGCAGCCTTATCGCAATGAATTATTTCTTCCCAACCATGACTCAGCAGTTCGGCTCACCCAACCCGCCCCGACCGCGATCCACGTTCATTTGTTTCTGGTTCTGTCTGTCGTCAGACCTGCAGGAGAGGGCGAGCGAGGTGGAGGAGGGGGTGAAATAATGGTGCGATGATTAGATTAAGTGGGGAAGAGAGAGCTGGCACAGAAACAGGACGGTTGAGGTCAACATTTCTGCCAATTAAAGAGAACGGGGGGGTAAGAACGGCCACGGCGGAAATAAAAGCTCGGTAATTTGCCCTCCTCCCTCGTCCGTTCGCAGTCGGGGTTATGTAACCTCGGTTTTGGTCAAAACGTCGGATGTGACGAGAAACCGAACTAGATAATAGGTTGAAATGGGCTCGGCGTGATCGCAGTCTTATGTATAGAAAATGGGCGCCGACGTGTTTAAGGGGAAATTATTCCGAGCGTAATTCAGATCGTGTCTGAGCGGTCACGGTTTGATGCTGCTCCGTCAGCAAAGGTTGGCAAACCGTCCCTGTATTTTCTGGAATTTCTGCGCATTAAAAAGGCTTCCGTCCCGAAACGTCTTTTTTTTTTCCCGTCCAGCGGCGAGGAGGTGATTATCCCTGAAAAGCGATGCCTTTTTAAGACAACTTGATAAATCGCCGCTGCGACTCCCGAGTGTCGCCCCTGGAAGTTGAAATCTATAAATGTTCTCTTTATTTTCATGTTTCGTCGAAGGCGGATGTATCACGTCGGCGTCCGACGGACATTTATCGTCCTCGTTTCAGCCGCGTCGCAAAGATTCTCCGCCGCGGCCGGAGGTTGTTTATAACTCGCTTTTACCTCGATTTAGCATCTCAGCCGCGCCTTCTTAGCTCGTCGGATCCTCGGAACTGGGCCGGATTTCCTCGGCAGAGATGAAAAGTGACGAGATGGAGTTCCGACGGTTCAGATTTTGACCGGAATGACCCAGAACTTCCACATCCAACTTGTCAGATCGTAAAAAGAATTGATATGCGGTTGTTTCGGCTTCACGTGCAACAAATAAATATGTACGTATTTTTTGACATACCTTCAACTTTATTTTTATGTATTTCTTATGATTTTTACATTTCATTTTTATTATCCGCTATTTTATTTATTTATTTTTTTTATACAGAGTTCTATTTTGATTCTTCTCCACTTTACTCTGTGAGCAGAAGCTGCTTTCAACACAAAGCAATTTCCCCCCTCGGGGATCAATAACGTTTTCTGATTCCGATTCCGACACGCGCAGCGCCGAGTTCGAAGTGAAATAATCAATACCTGGAGTCGATCGAGGAATTGAGTTTGCGAGTCGTATCTTTTCATTCACTTTTCAAATAATAACCCTCGACAGTCTTGTACGATCGCTTTTTTAATCTTCTTATTCTTGTTTTTTTCCTTGGAAAAAAAACAAAAAAAAAAACACATTAAATAGTAAGGAGTCGTCCGCTGCCCGATCGTCTCGGCTTCGGGCTCAACGCTCTTAACCTTTCTCAGAAAAGTCGAAGAATGAGTAAAAACGAAGGCGGGGATTCTGAACATAAAGTCACAATGTTATTGTTCAACTCTCTCTTTGCTAGTTTTACAAAGATAGCAGAACAAGGACGCTTCCGAGACTCAAACGCGTTCCCGTCTCCACTTCAGTCGGCCTCGTTACTCGCAGAAGTGTCAGACACATCAATGGGTTTTTCGAGACGCCGACCGGGATACGTGGAGGCCGCCTTAAAAATTGACCCTCTCGGAGTCTCCTTGAAGGCATCTCAATGGAGCGGTAGACTTCCGTCGGGTTTGGAGTGGTCCTTGATGTCTCCCCGCTGTATTAGACGCCCTCCCGAGACGGCGCGTTACCAGCTTTTCAAGGTGCCGAGGGATTACAAGACACGAGCGTTTCTCCCATTTTGAAATCTCCGGCGCCGAGGAGCCGAAGTTCACCAAAGTTGAACCTTTGTGTTCGGCGCGCGTCTCGGATATCATAGGGTTGTTGAAAAGAGTACAAAATGGAAGCGGCAAAAGAGAAAAAAAGTCGCGATCAAAACGGAAGCCGACAAACAAACAAGAAGAAGAAGAAGAAAAAGGGGAGGGTGGCGGCGGGGAAAGATGTGGAAACGGGAGACAGAGAATTAGTCATGGATCCAAGGGCACGGTAAGAAGCTCAAAAGTCAAGAGGGAGAGAAGACGGGGATAAAAAGCTGTGTCTGTGCCGGGGAGTTTTACACTTAGAATTCATGTCCTTTTTTTTTTTAAGAAGCTCTACCTTGAAATCTGCTTAGAAATAACGAAATAAATCAATGTTTACCTCTAAAGGGGGGGAGGCGGTATCACAGCAGCCGGGAAAATCCTAGCTGACAGTCAGCGAGCGCTCTAACGTCTTTATACAAGCTTAAAAAATAAAGATAAAATCCTGGACGTTCGGGTGCGGAGAGGAGCGGACCAGTCGGGACCCACCGATAAATAAATATCACGTGACGGCCGTCGGCGGATGGTGTGGAGTCTATAATCCGAAATTAACAATTTACCTTCCGTGTTTGTTTTAAATACAGCCGCGCGTTTATTTTAGACGTGTCATTTTGAATACTAGGAAATGAATAATGAGTGAGTTTGCACACCAGAGGAGGCCCTCTTCCCCCCTGAGGAACGTCCACAAAGTGAAACACATTTTTCTTTCGCCGCTATCTCCCACACACACACACACACACACACACACACACACATATGCCGAAAAGGCGGTCTTTCATTTAGCTTTCAAACAAAACATATGGAAGTTGGCATTCATATATTTCTGTTTGAGCGAGAGGCATGGGGGATTTGAAATGGAAATAGATGGACGGCCTCGACCCCCTTTTCCGAGAGTCTCCTGTCGGGTTTAGATGTTAGCTGTAAGTAGCGAGCAGCACGATGACAAAAGAGGGGGAACGGGAAGACGAAGGGCCGCACATCGTTGCGCTTGCGGAGCGGGAGTGTGTAGAAAGCAAACAGTCGTTCGCGGCCCGTCGAGCCGGCGCGGCGGAGGGCAAACGGTCCGATCTTTGGGTTGTGGGTTTGAGCTCCATGTTGGATGTTTGTGTTTTGAACGTCGGGCTCACCCGCAGATTAAATCGCCTCTAAAAATCATATTTTTCTTAGTTTGTCAGCAGGATCCCCGGCCAAAACTATTACACCCATTTTTTTTTTTTTTTTGCCCAACTTGGATCTTTGTAGCGGAGAGCTGCACCGGGGCCTCCGTGCAGCGAGAAGCTATTTTCGAGCCGACCGGCGCGAGCGAACAAACTACCCTGCGGTGGATGAAAATCGAACGGAAAACCGAATCAAAACATGGCACGGAAACAAAGGATTCAGGTTTTATTTGGGTAACTCAGATGCATTTTCACGTCGGATCGCTTCAGTACAGACCTTTAACTCCTTGCACCGGTGATCACGCGCGCGCACGTCTAAAACAGCCATCTCTGTATTTGTTTGAAACCTGTCAGGTGTGTGTGAACAATCTCACACACCTGCTCTTATCTGCGTCCGTTGCATTTTGGGAATTTTGAAAGAATTTTGAAACAACAACTGTTCTTGAGTGTGTTAAATAGACACGGTTATAATAATACCGTTCCAGTTCCACGTGCACATACAAGCATTCAGTTACCGTATTTTCCGCACTATAAGGCGCACTGGATTATAAGGCGCATAGAATAGAAGCTACAATAGTGGCTGGGGTTGCGTTATGCATCCGCTAAATGGAGCTGCGCTAAAGTGAATGTCAACAAAACAGTCAGATAAATCAGTCCAACTTTATTAATAGAATACAAACCAACATTCTGACGACTCCGTTCACTCCCAAAACAAGTGAGTGCATTCAGAATACGGTACCGTACGTACCGGTCACTCTTAGCATTATTTGCGCCGGCTTTGTTGAAAACAATGTATTTCCAACTTTATTTGTCACAGTTCAAAGAGTTGCATAAACGAAAGCACCAAGAAGGACCGCCTCTAAATTCATTGATGTTCTTGTGTCGCTAGCTAGCGCTGTTGCCTTCATTCTAATAGTAACTGTGGTGACACTTCTAGTTGCCGCTCTCTGTTCAATAACCCACTGTTGAAGTTTGACCTCCAACCGTAGCCATCTTGCTTTGTTTCCTCGGAAACTCCGTTTCGTCGTCTTTACTCGGTGCAGGTCATCTTGTTGCCTCCTCCACTTCCGCACCATTGATTCGTTAATGCCGTTTTGGGGTCTTTAACACACACATGCGGAAATGAAAATGGATATTAAATGAAAATGCACGCTTCGCGCAGCCATATACCCCGGCATGCACCGCACGCTACTTCTTCTACGGGAGAAAATGGAGTCGGCGGCTGCTTCCCGTAGTTGCGAGACCTCTTGCGGCTCAATCTTCTTCTTCTTCTTTTGGCTTTTCCCTTCAGGTGTCGCCACAGCGAGTCCACTTTCTCCATCTAACCCTATTCTCTGGATCCTCCTCTCTCACACCAACTACCTTCATATCTTCTCTCACAACGTCCATAAATCTTCTCTTTGGTCTTCCTCCAGACCTCTTGCCTGGCAGCTCCAATTCCAGCATCCGTCTACCAATATATTCTCCATCCCTCCTCTGTCCATGACCCAACCATCTCAGTCTGGCTTCTCTGACCTTCTCTCCAAAACATCTAACATGTGCCGTTCCTCTAATAGACTCATTCCTGATCCTCTCCATCCTGGTCACTCCCAAAGAGAACCTCACCATCTTCATCTCTGCAACCTCTAGTTCTGCCTGCTGTCTTTTTGGTCATTGGAACAGTTTCTAGTCCAAACATCATCGCTGGTCTCCCCACTGTCTTGTACACCTTTCCTTTGATTCTGGCCGATAGTCCATAAGGCGCACCGGCTTAAAACAAGCACTGTCGGTTTTCGAGAAAATGAAAGGCTTTTAGGTGCGCCTTATAGCGCGGAAAATAAAGTATATGCATGTGATCAGAGTTTGTTTGCTGGTAGAGGTGAAGCCCACGGTTAATTCACACGCTTCTTCTGCTTCTTCAGGCCGAATGCTCGTTGCAGACACAGTTTAAAAAGTTTTTTTTTACCCGTGAAATATGAACCCACTCCCTCCCTCTCTCTCTCTCAGACTCAAAACAGGATGAAATTGATGGCTGACAATTACGAGGACGACCACCTGAAGGTCTCGTCTCCGAACTCGGAGCTGCCCAACAATCACAAGCCCTCCCCGGATCAGGTGAGATTCCTCCTCCAGACGCCGCCTTATCTCGCATACGTTTGCGCTGAGATCACGACTCCGCGGTGGATGAGAACATTTGGCCGTGTTTCACTTCCAGTTTTATTCATTAGCAACTTCATTTCTGGGTGTAACATGTGATTATTTATTTTTTGTTTTCTTACCAAAATGACCACCGGTTTGTATTTTAAAAGGCACGTCTCCAATATTACGTCACCTAATGTGTTTGTGTACGATCTTCTGCTTTACCCGACTAACTCTTGGCTTTCTCCGAACCTCACGCTGCGGTTGGACCGGACTGAAATAGGACGACGAGGAGGGTATTTGGGCCTAACCGATCCCTCGCCCTCTTTCTCTTCCCCCGGTTCACCATTTTGTACAAACGGGTGAGCGTCTTCTTGATGTGGATCGCTTTGCGCCGACCGTTTCATCCGGCGTCGAGACGCCGTCGCTCCTTTTCCCCGTCCGTTCATTCTCCTTCTATTCTTTCATCAAAATCCAGCTGTTCTTTTTTTTTTGTCCCACACTAGAATTATTGTTGGAAATGCATGGAAATCATTATTTTGGCCCCGTGCTGTGCAAGAACCGGAGGCGCTGGAAAGAGAACCAGAGAAAGAAATCAAATCGCATCTCATCTCTTGCAACATCTCATCTCCACTTTCATTTCTCCATAAGTGTCTTTTTGGAATGTCACCTTCGTGATCCCGTCTGCGTCTTATATTTGGTGTCAACTCGTCTTGATGGTGATCCCGACTATTTTCCCGCCACACACACACACACACACACTTCTCGCCTGCCTTTCCATCCCACTCCATTTGTGACCCGGTGTATAACGATGTCAAGAGTCCCCGACGCGTTTCCTAAAAAATATCGAAAAACCGTCTCGGTGGACGCGCTTGGATTTTCCGCCGTGATGCTCGAGGCCCGAAACAGTCGACGGATGTGAGTTTGACCCCGGTTACTAATCAGCAGCGGCACCTCGGTGCTGAAAGGGGCGGGGCCACGCCGTCCACACACACACACACACACACACACACACACACACTCTCCTCCTGGTGTGTAAGGTGGGTAATTTGCCATAGCACATTACATCTGAACAGTGCGCGCTTGTGTTTCTCCCTACAAGTGGATTCTGTCCTGCAGGCAGCGACTGAAAGGTTTCTTGAAGAACTGCAGCAGAGAATCTCAGGAGAGCGATCGCCCCGCTCGCGCACGGCTGTTGTTTTTTTTTTGTTTTTTTTTTTGTTTTATTTGTTTTGTTTTTTAACAGCCTTTTGGATTTTAGTGCGTTTCTGTGGTTCGGGATGCTCGGATGAGAAAGGACAAGGAAGAGGTGCATATGTTTATTTCTATAAGTTCAGAACTCCAGCGGTGAGGCTATAAGGTTTTTGACGTGCGCGTCCTTGTGAAATAGTGTCGGCCAGTCTCTCCGGATCTTTCCGCCATAATAATAATAACAATACTAATATTTAAGGCGCCTTACTTCACACCCAGGAACACTGTTTGACCCGAAATGTCTTATTGCACGACCACACTGTTCATATTCATAATATTTATAAAATGTCGACTATCATAATTTCTCGTCGGTTTATATCCATCAGTTTATTTCTGCACTGCGCATGTGACAAGAAATGCTTTGACTTTGTTTGGATAGAAATACACAAAATAAATAAACAATGAAAGTAAAAACAAAAAAAAAAAGCAACATCATGACCTCTTAAAAGTGAAACCCCTTCTTTAAATTTTTGCTTTCGATTTTGGATTTACTTTAATGTGTTGGATTCCCATTTTTTTTTCTTTTATATTTTTTAATTTTTTTATTATTACTCTTTTTTTCACTTTAATAGCTAGCATTGGATTTGAAACCCCCCGACGTCGCTGATGCGGAGCAGAAGGTTGCTCAGAAACCCGCTGATACAAAGCCAGTCCTTGGCTCAAACGGGCTTTTATTGATGCATTTGTAAATTTGACAGAGGCTCCAACAAAATGGCATATTCAATATGTCATTTTGATTTTTTTTTTTTTTTGATTTCGCAGGTATAGCACCATCTACATTGTCCAGAAAAGCAAAAGTTGAAATATTTCTCAGCGGAGGTCCGTGGATGCACCTGCTCTGTGGACTCCACGTGACGTTCCGGTCTTTTCTGTTTAATATCCGCGTTACTCCAAAAAAAAAAAAAAAAAAAAAAAAACGACGCAAAAGCGTCGAACGTGAACATTGCAAGGCGGACAGACGTTCTCCCAAGATACCTAAAAACACGGGTTTGACTCTCGACTCCACAGCAAACTGAGGGGGGTCTGATCTGAAACCAGGCTCAGGGTGTTTATAACAAACGCTGACTCAGCACTTTGAGCACGCTTGAATACTTCAGGTGACTCGGCATGTAATGTTTTCTCCGTAGGCTCGACTCATCGGGAAGATAAGCTGCGCCCGTTGTCACCGTGGACCTCCGCTAAGCGCTACAGAGCTTCATTTGCTCCATAAGTCATAATTTATTGACACAAGCCGGACGGGTAATTCGAGTGTTTAACAGATTTTTGGCTCGTAAGATGTTAAAATCAATATTCCGTCGTATTTTTCTTTTGCGGTCCGAATGCAGGACCGCTTTTTTTTTTTTTTTTTTTTTTTTTTCCCCTTCAGTCACACCGATATTTATGGGTGTGACCCGTTTCAGTCTGAAACCAGGAGCTGCCATCTGCGCGATCCGCTGGAAACCACCTCAATAAACACAGCCTATCTATCAGAATAATAACCACATAATTATATAAACCCAGTGAGGTTTAGGCGTTTGTCCAGTTTATATTAACAATAAGGGAAAATAAATAAGATTAAAATCTGAGAGTGAAGCAAAAGGCCCTTTTTTTTTTTTTTTTTTTTTTTGCTTCATCATTGACCTCTGGATTTGGCAAACATCGAAATACACACACACACACACACACACACACACACACACACACATAAGTTATTCCTCAGAATGATATGGTTGCTGCATTAGTAACCGATTATAAGTTAGTGTGTGTTTCTAAATCGGAGATTTCCACCCAGAACATCCACGCTGCATTGATGCTGCGCCTGGTTGTGTGTGTGTGTGTGTGTGTGTGTGTGTGTGTGTGTGTGTGTGTGTGTGTGTGCTTGTGTGCATCCATGCATGTATCATATGTGTCTTTGGAGGGAGAAAAAAAAATCTCATTCCACCACATAATGGGACCACAGAACATTTTGAGAAATGCTGCCAGTGAGCGAGGCTCGCTGAATGTCTCTCTTTGGAGTTGTTTCTTTGCACAGAGTGTAGTAGGCAGGCATGGGAGGCCAATAAAGAGGCACAAACACACACACACACACACACACACACATATGCACATTGACTTATAAAATTATTTTTCCTCTGGGATTGTTTCATGGTGCGGTACGGCAGCGTAAGGCAATGAGGCCTCATTAAATACACACTGCGTGTGTTTGCAATAGCTGCCAATGTAATACAATAAAAATATGCATGTATACACCAATTGTAGTTCTTAATAAAATCAGTAAATCCAAAGGCGCGCGGAGCTTCTCAACAAGCACAGTGGATATAATATTAGTGTTTCGAGATTCCGTTTTCAGTCGGTCCTTAAGTCGCTTGAGAAAGAGCCGAAGCACCTGTGTTGTTATTTCCCCCGAAAAAGTCCGTCTTCCGCCGCCATCGTTCCCCTCAGCCCCTTCCTTCCCTCCGTCTCCTGCATCTCGTATCGGTGTTTCCGCCGCAGGTCTGGAAAGCACGGCCCGGGATTTTTTTTTATTTTTTTTTTCTCAACTTTCTGACAGAATAGTCTGGAGCAGAAAGTGTGAAAACAGCTGTTGCACACATGTTCAATGTGTGTTCAGGGAAGCGAAGCCAAATGCGTAGCGATGAGTTCACTGGTAGTTCTCTTACACAACAGCCTTGGACGGATAGCCGCGTTGCAACGCTAGCGCAAGATATCACAATGTACAGGAAGAGGTGTTTTGAAATACCGAGGAGTGAGGAGGATCGTTGCGGCCGTCACTTTCTAATCCTTGTTTGACCGCCCTGCAAATGTTTGTTAAGACATAAATGATCCTGTCTTTTCTAATCGGGAATAAAAGCAAATAATGTTGATAATGTTATTTACAATCATAGCTGTGCAGATGAAGTTCCTTTTCCATGCTGCAATGTGGAAAAGAAAGCTGCATGTGTCCAGGCTTGTAACTAATGTGTATAGGGCGTGTGTGTGTGTGTGTGTGTGCGTGCATGTGTGCACGAGCACCTGCTTTTTGGGTTTGCAGTAAATAAGTTAAGGACTCAGAATGAGAGGTGACAGTTACTGTGATTTACTGTCAGCTCTCATTGCTGCAGGGATGCTGCTAGAAAGCAGCATGAAAATTGTTTCTTTTTTTTCTTTTTTTTTTTTTTTTTTGCGCCGCCACCGAAGGCCCTGATTTGATTTGTTCACGTCGACTCCCAAACAAATGAAGTCAGCGAATGAATGGAAATTTAAAACAAAAAAAAAATCAATTGCGAATAAAGAAATCTTTATTCATATGCGACCCATGATTCAAATCTGCCGTACTATTTTTTTTTTTTGTCTCGCTGTCAGGAAGCCCCGTATTGTCGCACTAAAACATTTCCTGGTTTGACATCGACGTCATTCAATGGGCGCCTTTAAATAAAAATGCGACGACAGCGTGTTAATATAGCAGAGATTAAAGTGAAAGATGTAAATGTGGTTCCCGCTCACTTCAAATCGATTCAAAATGGCCGATCTCTCTTCTAAAGTCGGCGTAATCGCACTTTTGGTTGGCGTCAAGAACCATCAGCCGGCAAATTAAGGCGCATTTATTGGCATAATTCGTTGTTTTCCGCGGGAAGTCGTTGGCTTGGAGGAAGGAGGGCAAGTTGGATGGAAGATCGACGCACCTGCCCATCTCCTCGATGAAAAATACCCTTTGAATAATCACGGTTCGCTTTGAGCTCGCCGACGGCGTTTGATCTGGCGGAGGCTGTGCGGCGCCTCGCGCTGGATGGGATGCGGAAAGGAAGGCGAACGCTGAGGGGGGGGGGGGGGGGGGAATATCCGCCGGTAGAAAGTATAACCACGCTCTTACGGCGGAAGAAAAGATTATCCCGTAAGTATCAACCCAAACCAGATGGGTTTATTAAACATACATGCAGGCGTGTTTTGACCCACGGGAAACCCTTTCAAAAACAAAAAGCACACTCGCGCCATGTTGTGAAATTCCGGAGGAGAAAATGACAGATCCGCTGATTAAATGTGGTATAAATAACCGCGATGTTCTTTACGGGCAAGGAATTTGTCCTCGTCTTTTGAATGTGGCGAGTGGATGCGGAAAAGAGCGCGGGGGAAGCGCTTCCCGCCTCGGACTGCAGGAAGAACCTGTGGGCACGAAACTCCATCTTAGATAACAGGGATCAAAATAAAGCAGGAGAAAACACGGGGAATTAATTCGGGACGCTCGTAAGCAAATGATTAACGGGGAAAACCGATCGAAGCGAGAGAGAAATAAGTGAACGCACTTCAATGAAATTATGCCATCGTTGAATCGTGTGTGTGTGTGTGTGTGTGTGTGTGTGTTGTGCGTTGAGTGATGATAAGCAGGAGGCATGCGAAGACTGCATCCGGATTATCCACACCGAAGCAGGACTTTGCAGCCCCTCTTAGGCCGCTTTCCCTGCGCTCGCCTGCACCGTTCGGTCAAAGCTATAAAAATAACACGGCGAAACTCTTCTTTTTTTCTTTTTTTTTTTTTCATTTTCACCCCGAATCTAAAACAGACAGTGATGATTGCAGCAAATGTGAAGTTTGATATACGCCGGTCAGATGGGGGAAATTGTATTTTAGCAGATTTTGTGCACGGTGATGATGAATGATGATCGCACGGTTGCAGCTGCGGTCTCCGTCCCGTTTTTTGCATCACTGGACGCCAAACTATGTCATAGTTAAACTTAAATGATTGAGTTTTATTTCATTGTTTTTAAAGAGGTATATCAATTATAATGTGCACTTAACTCAAAAATGGCAGCCATGGCATCCACAACCTCGCACATGTGTTGCAGATGTTCTGGCATGTGTTTGTGTAAAACTGATTATATTTGATTCTCAAATATGTGGCGCAATAATTGCAGCTCCAAATATTCGAGCGACTGAATCATTTGTAAACCCGACCAGGAAAATGCTCCGGCTGATTTCTGGAGAAACGCGTCGCGGTTTTGTCAGATTAACGTTGCGAAAGGAAGAAAGAAGCGCAACGATGAGGTCACGCAATGAGTTAACGTTAACCGGTTTCGGCAAAGTTTATCACTTATTCACAAAGAATACACTCGAATTGACCTTTGGATCAAGTTAAGTCAAGACCTCGATGGCGTGTTCGGTTAGAGCAGGGGTGTCAAACTCAAATTCACCGAGGGCCAAAATTTAAAAAAAGAACATTGTCGAGGGCCAGACCAATTTTTTTTTATCAATTTATTTATGTTTTATTATCTTTAAGATACAGTAAACTACTGTATTAACCATCCTAATATATTACAATTGAATTTTTGCTTAAATATTGAAACCAGAACAGGTTTAAGAAAATAATAAAAACAAAAACTGAAAAAAATATCAGGCTTCTATATCTTTAACTTTATTCATTTTAATTGTAACCTAAATCTTTTCATCACAGTGCGTAAATTGTTAAAACTGACAAGAAGGACTGGTATAATACTGGTGAAATAATAATCATAATTAAATAATAAAAAAATTAAAAACGGCCACATAAAATGCCGACACTTCGAGCCCCGAGTATCGCCAATGCCGCGGCATTTTCGGCAATCAAAACAGACGGTTCCGGCACTCGTAGAAAAATGCTGCCGCGATTGCGGGACGATTGCCACGCATCGAGCCCGCTCCATTTCCCTTCCGTTCGTGTTTTTAAGACACGAGCGAAAAGAGTCGCGGACGGCAGCGCCCCTTCTATCGCTTAGCAGCAGCTAAGCTTAGCTTCCTGCTCCACATCGGGAACTCCCGCCCCCAGCACCAGCTGCTCTCCTATTGGCCGCGCGTAGATGTCGTCACAGCGTTTTGACGCTCGAATTAAAAATGTTTTAAATCGGGCGTCAAGGCGTCAAACGCCACCCTTGCGCGACGCTCTGCGCCTCAGCGCGGACGTGCGCTCTGTCGCTGATGTCGCACATACACAACGCTTGACGCGTTCAATGTTTAGCACCTTTAGCGGTACGTGCGCTGTATAACGGGCCGGCGGGTCAGATGTAATACATATTTGAAATCATCTCGCGGGCCAAATATAATTGTAGTGCGGGCCAAAATTGGCCCGCGGGCCTGAGTTTGACATGTCTGGGCTACAGATTTAGCGTACCGGTTGTGGCAAATCGATGGCGCGTGTTGTCCTTTCGCTGGAGATGCTGCCGAAGCGTTTCCTCGCCTTCGTCCCTTTCCGTCCGTCCAAAAGGCTTCCAAAGTCTTCGTTATTATAATCGGGAAAACGCAGCAAACACCTCCCGATGCTCTGGGCTTGTTTTCTGGGCGTACCTCGCTGCTGCCTGGCCGGCCGAACTCTGCCTCGCTGCGTTTTATTTATCTCCAATTTACAGAGCCGGAGTTATGAGGAAACACCGGAGGGTTTATTTGCGGTCACTCGGGTCGGGCGGCGGATCAGAACAACACGTCTGCAGAATGAAATACAGACTCTACCTTTAATTAGAGAGACTTTTGGAGAGCCTTTGTCGTAATTGTTTCACAATCTTTGTATGTGTCCTTTAACGCAAGGGCGTCAAACTCATTTCATCGAGGGCCACATCGGCATAAAGCTATGTAACGTAATGCTATGTAATGCTACGTAGCATGTAACGGTAACACTATAAATGTAACCGCATGTAACCAAATGTAATGTAATGTAATGACTCCTTCATGTTTGAGAACTGAATTTATCACTCAAATCCAAAATATTACATATAAATTTACATAGATGTTTGCAACAAATTATGTTTACTAGTTTCTCTGCTACAAAGCTAGCGTTCACATTCTTACATGTTCTGCTGCCATCGTAGTTTTAGGCTTTTAATTCTTGTTGTTTTTCTGGAAGGCTAACTTTAGCATACTTAGCTCCATGATTGGTGTCTAAATGTAGATTGTACTCTTTGGCAACCGTCGCTGCCTCATAACGCAAAAGACATCCTGCTTTTTTCTCCTTGAAGCACAAATTTGTATTGGCCTTCCCATCTGTCTTGAAATGGGCTCCCATCTGCATCAACTTTTCTCTTCCTGGACATTTAGGGATCATTTATATTTCTCATTTCTGCTTGTTTCTGCTTGTTAAAAATCAAACCCGATCATTTCTACCTCAGCATAGCTTTTCATTGTTCGTTGTTCTCTGTGACAAATTATTTGTCATTTTTTTGTACTTTAGCACGGCGGGTCTTAGAGTGTTTCAATGCTCTGTATCTGTGAATGTATGGCAGTTTGGACGAGAAAGTTGACCTTGACTTTGACGCTGCCATCTAATGGCGGGACGCCGTCACTTCACAGGTAACATGATCGGCATGATTTGCAGGAAATGTAGTTTATAGTCAATGCCCCCGTTGGATTTATTTACTTTAAGACAATTTTACTTTTAAGGCGTTCTTGCGGGCCAGAAAAAATGGCGTGGCGGGCCACATTTGGCCCGCGCTCCTTGAGTTTGACACACGAGCTCGAACGGATATCTAAAATAAGTGCAGGAAACCTCATCCTCCTCGTCACCCCTCAGATGAGTCAGTATCTCAGATATTCATGTAACTCCCGTTGCAGCGACAACAACAGATACCGCGGACGGCGTCCCCCTTTTGCGGTCCGGCCTCTGGCATATTTTCACAAATCTCCCGTCTCTTCCTTCCCTCAGATTCTTTCTCCTCTCCTGGACCTCAATCAGAACCGCAATAAACTGAAGGTGTACATCAGCCACCTGACCTCCCTGTGTCAGGAGCGAGACCCTGTGATATTGAAGGACTTCGCCCCTCCCCCCGCCTACCACCGCTCCGACTCCGCCTCCTGGCATACGCAGCTGCACAGCATGACGCAAGAACAGGTGAGTTTTATTCGATTCTGCATTTCAGGGGGAAAAAGGAGGAACCGCTACTTTGCAGTTCTGCTTTCGCACCTTCTCTTGGTTCTCGCGACTTATCGTTGTTTAGATTTTTTTTTTTTTTTTTTTGCAGTATTTTCATGATAAAAGAGTCATATTCTAGCCTAAGAAGAAAAAAAGGGTAAAAAAAAAATAGAGTCAAATTAAACTAAAAATAGGAGATCCCCTTTGCTGAACAAGGATACCCAGCAAGGATACGCCAACTCTCGCTCCTACCGTCGCACCCACGCCAGATCTCATACGGAATAAGATTGGCTAAGTAGATCCGTACGCCATTGGCTGATTGAGCATGTTGTTCCGTTCCTCATGTTGATTGGTTAATAGTGAGAAGCAGCTGATCTAATTGTAGGTTGTGCCCAGCATACATGTCCTGATCCACTTCACTGCGGTTTCGCGTAAGCATGGATACTGTCCACTTAGTTCCACTTTAATTCTACTCATTTACCGGACCTTTTTTAATGTATTTCAATGTTTATTGTACGTTACATTGATCCAAAGTGTTTGGTGTACTCCACAGGAGTGTGGGAAGCTCAATCCAGTGGATGGTTGGTCGATAACAGGGGGTTGTTAAAGGGTTGAGTGAGGATCATTGAGGGTTAATGTTTCTGTAAATACCATCAAAATTATCATGGAAATTCACTTTTCACGGGGGGGGGCTTGGAACTTTACTCCCGCGAAAAGTGAGGGTCCGCCGTATGCACGAAAAAGCAAGGACGATTGTGTCTTCGTTCGTGGTGCGTGAGGCAGTTTGTCGCTTCCCGTTCATCAAGGCTAACAACGTAGATTGCGCGTTTGTGTGGATCGTGCACGCTTGTTGGCCCGCCAGGCTTTTTTGGTGTTGTTTTACAGATTATTTTCAAGTCGCGTTCACCCGGTAGCTGTTGCGTTACCAAAACCCGACGTCTCGTGAAACGGTCGGTAAACCTCACTCAAAGACGGACGAGGGCGAGAAGTTACCCGCCGTGTCATTGGAGCGACGGAAAAAAATCACCTGGGCGCTCGTAGCTCACAGCCATGGCAACCGCTTTGTGTTTAAATTTATTTAAAGTACATATTATTGAATTTCAACATTTCTTGGCTGTGGCTTCCGCCTGTCTCTCCCCATACTGAAAATATATCAGCCAATACATGCTCACTACATGTGGTATACATTGAAACATGGTAACTCTAGACACACACACACACACACACACACACACACACTCGCGGAGCCATGTGACGGAGTGTGTGGTAAGTTACAGCAGGACTAGTTTCCTACAGTCCTCATGAAAGCCCTTTTGTGTGTCTTAATGCTGGGAAATGTCTCTGTTTAGCATGAGTGCTTCAGATATGGCACTGTATGGTGTCACATTAAATAAACTCTGAGTATCCAGGAGAACGTTTGCGTTTAATCACCGCTTACGTTGAAAGCGCAAAGGAACGGTCCGGGTGACTTTCACGGACAGACAATTACCCCAAGGTATTTTTCATCTACAGCCCTGTTTTTCAGGAAAAAAAGCAGACGGTGTTCTGCGGTCCGGTGGCCGGAGATCCACGTTTTTAAAAGGAAAACATACTTTGAATTAAAACTGATTATGTGGCTTCTGTGAAAGCTTATCTAACAAGAATGAATGCTTTTAGATGGCCAGCTGTATTTTACTCCGCCGACCTTATATTAAAAAAACATTCGGGACATATTAAAAGCGGTTCGACCGAACTGCTTATGGACTCATTCGAGCCAATTTTACAACCCGGGTCAAAGAAATGATCTTTGGAGACCACAAATCACATTCATTCTATATTACTTCCGACGTTTTTCATCATTTCGGCGCGGCATAAGCTCGCTTCGGTTTCTGTTTGTTTGCCTGACGACGCAGATTTTCACATTTATTTCAGCGAGGGTGCAGGGAGGAGGGTTAGTCTCAAAGTCGCCGGTGGAAGAATATTTGCACGTGGAAAGGAAACGCACCAGCGCATCATATGGAAGTGCTGCTCCAGTTTTAATGCTTCCCCAGACAGGACAGGATTTCTTCTTTGATACTTTCGGCAGGTTTGTTTTGTGCAGATCAAACACTTGTTTCATCCAAATTGCCAGTAAAATTACAATGCGGATGGTTCAGTTTTTTTATTACCGTCCTTTCCGCACTGAACACTGCGGCTTAAACAATGTTGCGTCTAATTAATGGATTTTTTTGTTTCGTTTTTTCACGCCAATAAAACATTTAGCCTGGTCGCATCGGACCCGTGAAATTCCGAGGCCGTTCAATTCCGACACGGAAGAAGTTTAACTAATTTCGTGCGCAGGAGGAAGACCAAGCCAGGATCAGCTGGAATTGGACAAAACAGGGATAGAAAATGGATGGACGGACTTTTCCTTGTATTGTCTTTTATCCATCTTTTTCATCAGCCGCATTACAAGCACCTTTTTGGGAAAAAAAAGCATTTCCAGTACATATTTGTGGATTTTAACGGCATGCATTTAATTAAAAGTTAAAAAAAATGTTTCTGTGCAAATATCTCATGTCACAAAATGGACACCTGCGGCCTATATTTGTACACATTGATTTATTCCGTTAATTTTAGCCGCGCGGCTTATATTCGGGTGCCCTTAATAGTCCAGAAATGACGGTAATATCCAGTTCTTCTCTATTATTCTTCTCATTTCGAGCCCCAACACCATCTATAAAATTATTCTATGTACACCTTTGCACAACATTGTAACATTGTTAATATTAAAGAAAAGAAAAAGGAAACAAATATGGATCAACTTGCAACAAAGAATAGCTATATTTACATTTCTTAGCACAACAGCGCTCGCTAGTTTACTGAAGTAGCGTTCATGAAGTGGCGTCTTCATTACCAGTATTCGGCTCGTTTTCGCTGAAAAATCCCAAGCGGTACATCGGTGTAACAGGGGTTTAATGTTTTTAGGTGACGCCTTCATTTATTTGGCTTCTTGCTTTCTGCTGACAACATTTTTAGACACAGTAAACACTCGTCTCCCAGCGAAGTCACAGTGAAGCCAAGCGCTACATAACGAACGCTTCGTCACATTTCCTCGTCTTAGCTTTCGGGTGACTTTCGTTTGCCTCATTATCTCTTGTCTCTCGCCGCCTTTCTTATCATCCCTGCTAAATATTTTTCCAGGGTTTGTTCGCTGCACTTCATGTTTCCTGCTTTGTGCTGTGTGTGCGCGTGCTCAGCGCAAAAAAACCTACAGCGTAGAGCTAATACTGCACCACTGTTTGAGTAGCAATGGGTAAAAACACATCAGACTTGTACAATAACTCATTGTGAAGCGGTTATACTGATATTCTCTCAATCCAGGAAGCTTCCAAAAGAGAGGTTTCTGTTGGACTTGAGTGACAGGCCTCATGCGGATCCAGAGGTTCAGATGATGGTTGTCTTTACTTACATCTGCCCGCTTACATTTCCTCTGAGACCCATAGCTGTTTAGACCAAGGGGGGGCAAACGTACGGCCCGCGGGCCGGTACCGGCCCACCAAGGGGTTCCGATTCGGCCCGTGGCGTAAATTTGCAATTTAAAAAAATACATAAAAACCATGAACTACTTTTTTAAAATAAAAATGCAGTTCCTGTATGCACTGTTTTAGTCGGTGTGACTTGTGGCTTCCGGGTCTGTAAATAGCATTTTTACTTATTGTTGGAAATGTACCTGCTTTTCCGTCGTCCCCGACACCCTCATTGGCAAGATGTCGTTGTCAAAAAAGAAAAAAGTGGATTACTTATCTTAATGAATATCAAGTTTTTCATCAAGTATTTTTTAAAGGAAGAGATTTTTATCATTTAGCTGTTCTCCTTTACACTAAAACAAAGGATAAATTTGGAATTTCACTATGATTTTCCTGGTCCCTTGACATCAAATTAGGCCGTATGAGTTTGACACCCCTGAATTAAGCTGTCCGATGGCTCTACATTTTCACCCGTCTCTTGTCATTCGGAGGAAATGAAGAAATCCAAAGTTGGGAC
Source organism: Fistularia commersonii (assembly GCF_037954325.1). Taxonomy (NCBI): domain Eukaryota; kingdom Metazoa; phylum Chordata; class Actinopteri; order Syngnathiformes; family Fistulariidae; genus Fistularia; species Fistularia commersonii. The sequence goes on along the minus strand of NC_141288.1, from coordinate 19,994,083 downwards.
GTTTGCCATCGGCCGCCTGCGATAAACTAGTAATGGTTGGGAAATGGCGTGAAAAATTCCGACAGTAATTTGCCTTGCAAACAAGCAAAGCAATGAAAATAAGACGTTTTTGTGACATTCTTACAAGAACGAAAGGGTCAGGCCAAAATGATTTCGACAGGAGGGTTTGGTCACCGAAGCAAATGAGCGAATATCAAAACAGGTGCACGAGTACCTGCAGACGAGAGGGGGAGAAAATATTCGGACTCCCGCTAACGGGGGAATAACTCATCCGACACCTTTGCAGACGATAAAAGTCAAAACAGATCAATATATATACTGCTCAAAAAAATAAAGGGAACACTTGAACAACACAATGTAACTCCAAGGCGATCACACTTGTGTGAAATCATAGTGTCCACTCAGGAAGCAACACGGATTCATTTGGACTTGTTTTAAGGACATTACATCAAAGTTGGATCGGCCTGGAGTTTGTTTTTACACTTTAATTTTGAGTGTGATTCCTAATCCAGACCTCCATGGGTTGATACAATTGATTTCCATTGATCATTTTTGTGTGATTTTGTTGTCAGCACATTCAACTGTGTAAAGAGCAAAGTATTTCATAAGAATATTTCATTCATTTAGATCTCGGATGTGTTTTTTAAGTGTTCCCTTTATTTTTTTGAGCAGTGGATATATATATGTATTTTTTTCATCTCCTGCATCTGATTCAGGGAAACATTTAAATCTGCTCACGAGACGGCGCGTGTTGCGAAGGCGATATTTTGAATAGCGCGATGTTTAGTCTCATAAATGCCTCTGGATCTGCAAGGATGGAAGGTTTTTAACGTTTTTTAAAGTTTGAATGGATTTCATATTTTTTTCCCTCGTGGACATTTTGTTTGTCGGCCGGCGGTTTCCTGTCTCCCCGCCTGCCATTTGAAGGTGTGTGACTCCAGTGCGGTCGGTTCTCTTCTTCCTTTCCATTCACTCTCTTTTAAATCTCCCCCTCCGGTGCTGGAGAACATCAAACGCCGCGCTGGTCGCGCCCCTGCAGCATCGCAATCGCCAGACTCCTTCTCGCGAGGTATATTTCACTTGTCGCGGCGCAGACTGGTATTAAGACGCGGAATGGGAAAAACAGATTGTATGAAATTATAAGCGGCGCAGTGAAAACACCGCGACCGTGAGGTTTGGCCTCGGATGGCGACGCCTTCACGTTTCTTTCTTTCCCTTCTTTGATCGTCCTCATTTCGCTTCCTTCCCTTCCGCTTCCTTTTTTTTTTTTTCCCCGTTTCGCCCCGGCCTACCCAACCCTCGCCCGACCAACGCCGCACGCGCCTCTCGCCCGCCGTCGCCGAAGGTGCGAGAACCGATGCGTTTTTTTTATGAAACGCGCGTTTTTTTTTTTCCGCTGTGTTTTTTCCACTCGACGTTTCCCTTAACAACATCACAGTTTCAATCTCCCTGCCTTCCTCTCCTATTCTCTGTCCAAACCCACGCAATGCCACTTGGCGCCATGCGTCTGCTTTAGACCCCGACCCTGCCTACACACCATCGCAGACACACACAGCCCGGCTTTCATTCGGGCCCTTGCTTCTCGTTTTCCTTCATAATGTGTCACCATCACCCTGGCTGACCCTCTTAATGCACACACACTCTCTCACCCCGACTCCCTCCAGACCACCATGTTGCAGTGTGCCAGCCTCTCTTCTCTGTCTTGTGGCGAGTGTGTGTGTGTGTGTGTGTGTTTTACAAGCCTCTCCCTGGCTCTGTTAAAATGCCTGGCACTCTGTTAAGCCATTAGGATCGCACTAAAATAGCATGTAAAACACACATGAGCGTACGCACAAACACACACCGACCGACAAATTCCGCCGACAAATTAAAGTGAGCGCACATCCTCGCCGAGCGCCGCCGGCCGGTGGATCCGACAGGGCGCTTCTGTAACGTGTCACCGGGTTTACGAACCCGAAGGCCCGCGCAAAAAAACCTATTTGTGGGTCATTTGGGTTTATTAATTGTTTTTATAAAAACTGTAAAATCCAAGATAATGAAGAAAATGAGAAAAGACACGGCCAGACAGAAAAACCCACGCCATTGTACCTTCGATTATTTACTTTCTAAAAACTCCGGCCTTCGGAAAAAGTATTACTTACACGATTTGAATCGAACCGTTCGGCTCGTTTCTCAATGACAGATGTAACCCAACAAAAGATTTCAAACACTCAGTCAAACACAAACACAATGTGGCAAAATTAGAAGCCGTCATCTGAAAACCGCAGCCCGGCATTAGTCAGCAGCTCTAAAAAACAAAAAAAAAAAGAGCTGAAATCCATCATTCGCGCTGGATTCGGAGCTTCTTATTGGAGTGAAATACGAGGATGGCGATTCGTTGCGACCCCCTGGTTCCAGGGGTCAAAGGTCAGGGGTTTTTCCGTCGAATTAAATCCCCAAAGACCCGACCGCGATAGCGACTTTCCTTTCCGGAGCATTCAAAAAATGATATCAATCCCGTTTAACTTGAATTACCGTATTTCCGGACTATTAGTCGCGTTTTTTTTTCATAGTTTGGCGGGGGGTGCGACTTATACTCCGGAGCGACTTATGTGTGAAATAATTGAGCTCTCTTGCTCTGATATGTGTGTGTCTGTGTGTGTGTCTTCAATGTGACGGCGATCGTCACACACACATGCCAACCAATCAAAATTCAGCGGGGGCGGGTCATGGCAGAAGTGGGTTGTGGAAAAAGAAGTTGCCAGCGACTTCTGTACTTATGAAAATTGATCCTTTCAACATTGGCGCTAACTTATAAAAACAACTGAGAAGGGCTGAACAAAAATGGCACTGAAAAGAAAATCATATTCTGCAGGTTGCAAGCTGGATGTAGTGAAATATGCGGCCGAAAATGGCGATCGAGCAGCAGAAAGTTTGAAGTTAGTGAGAAACTTGTAAGGGACTGGCGAAAAGCGGAGGTTACTCTTACTGAAATGTAGAAAACTAAAAAAGCTAATCGCAGGCTAAAAGCTAGCTGGCCACGGCTAGCGGAACGAGTTCACACTTGGGTGCTTGAACAAGGTGCTGCTGGGAGAGGCTTGTCAACAGGACAGTTGCGTCTTCACACCCAGGTAGTTGCCAAGGAGATGAATAGAAATGACTCTGCGGGAGGAGCTTCCTGGTGTTACCGCTTCATGCGACGCCATCGCCTCTCTATCAGAACAAGGACGCCGTCCTGTCGGGATCCAGAAAGGCTGGAATAATTGGAACTGCAAGTGCGACTCTGACGTAGCGACGTACCGGTAGAAGAGGAAGCGGCGCACTGTCTACCTTCGGAGTCGGCGGAGTTGTTCGGAAGTGACACCGAAGAAGAAGATTTTGTTTGATTTAATGATTAAGAGTGACAGAGATTGTTTGGTTGTAGCATGTGCTATATGCTATCGTTATTTGAATGACTCTTACCGTAATATGTTACGTTAGCGTAGCCTAGCAGGCACGTTCACAGTTCGTTGTTTATGCGTCATATAGGCTATACTTGTTCAGCCTGTTGTTCTCTATTCTATTTTCAGTTTAAATTGCCTTTCAAGATGAAATGTCTATTCTTGGTGTTGGATTTTATTAAATAAATTTCCCCCCAAAAAATGCGACTTATACTCCAGTGCGACTTATATAGGTTATTTTCCTTCTTTATTACGCATTTTATGGCTGGTGCGACTTGTACTCCGGAGCGACGTATAGTCCGGAAAATTCGGTATACGGCTTCTCTCTGACTTTGTCAGGAGGAATTACGAAGCCTGTTTGTTACCGTTAAACAACTTCCACGACTGAACGAAGCAGAAATCGGAGCCATAAACCCACTTACTACTGACGGTATTGTAAAAAGGAATTAGCCGAAACCAAGACGAGCGGACGCAAACAAGCACGCCGCCAATGACCGAGCGAGTTCGCTGGCAAACCTGAAACGCCGCGGCGGACGTGGATTCCGCGCCACCGCTGCATCTGCGACCGCTGAACGCGGCGATAAGACGCCCGAGCAGCCGGCTGAGTCGTAGCGGCCAACTTCAGGAGCTACTTATCAGAGGAGCGCAGAGAAGGAAAAATGTGTTTTACTTTGGTGATCTCGCCCGTGGGACGATGAAAAGAACAAAAGTACAGAATGGAAAAAAAAAAAAAAAAAAAAAGAGAAGAGCCTATCAGTGCGGTGCGTTCAAAGAAAAGGACCCTGGCGGAGGCTGGAAGGAGAAGGTCTGGAAGAACAATGGCGAGGAAGAACCCCGAAACAACCAACAGCTATCGCCGTTATTTTAGCCGCTTTCTCCAGTGCTCAACTCATTCTGGTGCGGTCGATGAATGATGAATTTAATTATTAATGTAGGCGTAGGCAGAACAGAGAAGCATACATGTACGGGACAGAAGCTGTTTTTTTTAATTTTTTTTTTTTTTTTATAGATTTTGCCCCACTACCTGTTTTTATTCCTCCTCCATACTTGGATGTGAGGGGAAAAATACGTGATTTTTAATGTACACACCTCCACATCCAACCAACAAAATACTGAACCTGCCAGCTACGTGAGAAAATCCGGGCGTGTTTTTTTTTTTTTTTTTGTAATCATCTGTTCCAGTGTGTTTGTTTCCATGTCTCTCTTTAACCTCAGCTGAACTACAAAAGTAACAGATTCCAACCCTACTAAAAGGGCTGTTTTCCGAGCCATAGTCATAATAATTGTGGCTCAATGACGTCTCTAATGAGCACTGAAGTGAAATGGCCTGGTATTACAGTCACACACACACACACACACACACACACACACAGAGGAAATCTCTCTGTCTCCATCCCTGGCCTAATATGTAAAGGTATAAAACATTGGCCGACTATATGTGCGCATATATGAGAGCCTGTGTGTGTGTGTGTGTGTGTGTGTGTTGCATTATGTGGAAAAGCTATCAAGACCCAAGTTTGCACATTGTGTGTCCGAAAGTACATCTGTGAGCACGTTAGTGTGTGTCGGGCGCTGTAAAAGATGTATTAAGTGTTATTGGCCGAACGCGGCGTTATATCGCCGCTCGGATGAACCCGCCGCGAATCGTCAGTCCCGGCTAAAACAAAAGGACTCCCGGTGAGTCACCGCCAGCGTTCCAGCGCCAATGCAAACTGGAGAAACCTCAGCGAAAACTGAGTCCTCATATTTACAACCCAAGAAGTCATTGTAATGAGGGAAAATACCACACAATTACAGTTTTCGAATGTTATTGTCACAGTGTAATCTAAAAAGTACAGGGTTCCTCCTCCGTGTGTTCAGATTGGGTTTTGTTTACCGGGGTTTTTCGGAGACCGGCTCGCGGATATGTTAACCGACGGAAAAGGCGTGGATATCTAACGCGGCCCGGGAAACAGAACGTTTTCTGATCCCAACTGGCCGAAAGCCTGGCGAACAATTCCGAGGTCATTTGCGATCCGGATCCAGAGCGGGACCGGCGCATCGGGGAGGTTTGTCGGATTCATCTCCTGCGCTCCGCCGGACAAAGAGGTCCCGTTTAAATTAAAGTCACGTGAATCGGCTTCTCTGATTTTAATCTTTAAAACAGACACGCCGGGCTGATATTTGACCCCGAACCAGAGGTACGTACAGGAGGCTGCAGATGTGCGGCTCTTCTGTTTGTAATTGCGCGCCGTCGATCGGCCCCTCCGGAGACATCTGTGTCGACTTACGTCCGAAACGTGTTCGCAAACATGCTTCCCGGCGTTCACGCTCGACTCGGCGAGCGGAAGGATCCCTCCGACGCCGTCGCATTTGAGAAGCGACGGTCAGAAACGGAAGGGGAAATATTACGGTGCCGGCTTTTCCGAGCAAACACCCGCGTGTCACGACCGCTAACAACATTCGGAGACGTTTTTTACTCCCGGACGCGAATGCGCAAAACAGGCTTCACCCATGGCTGCTCCCCCTTTGCTTCCAGACACGCGGGGCTTTGCCGCGCCGCTGCTCTCCGCCGAGACAATCGCTCTGCCCGTGACCTACATCTACATCTGCTGCATTCCCGCGTCGGGAAAAATCACAGCGTATTTCATGCGTGGCCTCGGTCTTCGCGCCGTCCTTCACGTCTGAAGGCGAATGTCAGTTTTAAAAGTGAAGCGCGGTCGTATTTTACGTGGGCGCGGCGGTTAGTTAGCGGGAGTAGGAGTGTGTTTGGAAGGAGAGGAACCGAGATAAAACATGGATGAAAAGGAAAAATAATAATAAACACCATTGTGTGGTCATTATACTGTGTGATCACTGTCTATTTCTGGAAATCGGCAATTTTACAGAGAACGTTCGTTGACTCATATTTGATCAAAAAGCAGTGTTTTTCCGGGGAAGAGCAAGATATATAAAATTACAATCGTCTCTACCTCAGATGGACGCAATCTTTGTTTTTTCAGCTCAGCAGCACGATGGCCTGTGGCAAAGTCACGCCCTTCACACAGACTGGCAGACTGCAAGAAGCGTGCATGTGTGTGTGTGCGTGTGTGTGTGTGTGTGTGTGTGTGTACCAGCTCATGGTTTCAGGGTCACCGATTGGGTTATTTTTGAATGACAGCTCATACAAAAACAGGATGGGGCGGAGCTGGAACTCAAACATCACGGCTGATAATATAGCGCGGCGCTGCAGCGCGAGCGGAGCGGCGGCGCGCTGGGTGTGTTTGTTTATGTGGAATTTAAACATCCCTTGTGATTAAAAAGAAGCACAGTTATTATTATTTTGATACACTGCATGTAGGTGTGTGACAGTTTCCTGACATAAATTTCCTGGAATTACACGTGTCGTCAAGCGGCGTTCTGACAACGGCAGCCTGCATCTGCGCCGAGGACTCGGAGAAGCGTCCGAGGTTCCTCTCGATGAACCGAGCGCGATGCGAAGCCGTAAAGTATCGCAGCAGAAGCGGGACCTTCTGGTCGCGTCCAAAAACCTTGAAACTAATGAGTTTCCTCCCTCCGCTTTATTTCTCTCTAGAGCTATAAACTTAATTCTAAAGGGAAACTTTGGGTTCCAGGAGTTTTGCAGACAATGTTCGAAGTATGTTCAGGTACTAAATCACCGTGTCCATTTTCCTCCCTGCCTCGGTTGTTCTCGAAGCACTTTTTAAAAATGTCTGCGCTCCGACGCATGAACACGCCGATCGGGAACAACCAGGTGTTCGGGAACACGTCAGGGATCGAGAAGATCGCCTGATCGGGAGTCGGGTTGGCTCCGGGGCCGACGTCGTAAGTCAACGTAAGTCGAAGTGCAATTTCCCCATTAAAAAGAAGTTAAACGCTCGGCGCCCCCTCTCCCCTTCAGTTTTGTCACATGTTTTAAGAAAAGAAAAATAACAAACTATATATAAAAAATAATGACACGTGATAAAAGAGAATGTAAAGAAGTAGAGGAGGAGGAGGAGGAGGTTGGGGGAGTTTCTTATTTGGAGCTCTATCCTTAAATTAACTTACTGGCTACACCCTTAATGCTACAATGTGTTGCTAATTCCAACTTTGCTATACGTCGTGTCTAAACTCCATTTATGGACGGAGTGACGGCGCTCTTCTTTCTCAAACCGTCAAACCGTCCACCGCACCGAATCCCCGTAAATGTCTCCCGCCTTCTCACAAACGATGCTCTCCGTGTCGAAGTGTTGGACAAGACACTGAACCCCGCGCCGCTAGACGGCATGCCAGCTGCTCATGGTTCATCCGGTTGAATGCAGAGGGATTAATAAAGCATAATAATAAAAAAAAAAAGAACGCTCATCGTTATTATAAAGCAAAAAAAATCCACGGTGAATGCGTTCTCGTCCTGTCCGTCGTGCGTCGCGACCGAGCGGATCTGAAAAGGTCTGACTTTGGTAGACCTGGACTTTGTTTGGCCAGATGTAAACATGTTAGCAATGCTAATGTTAGCAGCTATCTGGATGGTCAGTATTCAGGATCGGCGGTGTTTGCAACACGGTGACCTTGGACAAGCGTTCTAAATACCGTTTCGAGACGACGCCCACGCTCGGGGAGGCTTCTGATTAACCCTCACTGACCGTTGTTGGCCGCCACCGAGTAACGGCTGGTTTTTATGCAGATTCGTCGGATCCCGGCGTATGGCTTTCCCACTCCGCCTCATTGTTCATGCATTTTTTTTTCATTCCAGTCCTTTACTTCCCCCCTCATCTTTTATCCCGTCCATTTCATCCCCCCCCCCCCGGGGCTTCGGCCCTTTTCAGATTTCCCATTCTCTTTCTCGGCTTCCGTCTTTGCTTTCCTTTAGTCTTTCCGGCGTGTTCTTTCCCTCTGCCTCGTCTTCCTCAGTTGTTATTTTATAACGACGAGAGAAGTCACTGATGGCGCCGAGCGAAGGCCAAACACTTAGTGCCTCTTAAACACAGAGCTCGCCTTTGAAGCAATTTGTGTCCTTCGGGGGGAAAAAAAAAAACTTCCTTTTGCTGACATTCAGCCCGACAACAGGACTTTTTTATTCATCGTTGCAAAAAAATATTAGACTTTCACAGAAACCAAACAACTTGAGTATAAGAAGGGTCTTGCGAATCAGTGAAGGAGCAACATTACGACTGCTGATGTTACAGATTAACCTCCATCTTTTTGGAAGACGTCCCTGTGTGTGTGTGTGTGTGTGTGTGTTTGACCTCTGAACTTTTTAGACGCTCCGCATCCATTGATCCTGAATTATGCGGTTTTGTCTGCTAGAAATGATCACAGCGGATCACGGAAAGCACATTTTCCAAATCTCTTCAAGTCGGTCAACAACTCTGCGAAAACGCCTCCCCTTGCAACCATATTCCGCTTTAACGGGCCCGACGTGGAAACTTTAAACATGTCGCTTTTTACTCTGTCCAAGATGTTTTGCATCAACTAATCCGTGTTAGACACCCCCCCCCCCCTTCCAATAAGCCGTTCTTCTTCTGCTCAGCCAAACTCTGGAGGCCTCTTGATGGGCGTCACCTCGTGATTTCAGGCTCTTTCCTCACTTATCTTCAAACTTTTTTTTACTAGACATTCTCAGCCTCGTAAAAAGCGGACGTTTGTTCGCGCGTTCCGAAGCCGAGTGGTTAAAAAACCCAAACCGGTGAGCGCTTGGAGGGGCGTGTCCCTGAACCCTGCAGGCCCGCGGCCGCGAGCCGATGTCCGTTCGTTTCAAAGTATGAGAAACATGTTCGTATTTTGTCGGGGACTAAGTGCTCCCAGAGGGCACGGCTGTAAATATGAACATGTTCTTGCAGCATATTTTCCAGATATTAACATGAAATGAACAGGTTATATTAAATGTCCCACAGTATGTCCAACATTGTATTTTTCTTCCTCTGTTATTGCTAACTTGAGCAGTATTTCCAGCCCGCCGGGAGCACTTCTAGCATCCGCACTGAATCTCTATTCCCTCCGCAGCTCGTTAGCCGCTGTCGTTGGACTGAAACCATGCTGGACTGCGACGAGGAGGCATACAATCCTCTGCGCTCTTTTGATTCCACCGGCTCTTTTGGGCTTTGCGCCGCACAGGAAGCCAAACTAGGAACCACTCTAAGCCTACAGGAATATTACGGTTACAATGTCAGGACAGGTACAGTTACCGGGATAATGAGATTCCACACAGGCCTAATCTACATCATCTGCTTCGTTTTTTCAACCAACTGTTGAAACCGTTCAGGCCAAATAACGCACCCCTCGTCGGTTTACCGTGACTAACTAATTGCGCGTGCGGTCGGCAACAACAACTTCACAGAGACTTCAGACCACAATGTCACCTTAACCGGTCAAACAGAGATAAAGTGTTTGAGTGTCTCACTAGGAATTCCTCAGATGGACCTTTTTGATAAGAATAGGCTTTGCAAGATATGTCTGTGTGGACCGGTGCGGTTCACCTGCTCCGGCGCGGGCCGATGAAACCCCAGCAGGTATGTGGGCTTTCCCTTCCTTCCCGCGCCAACTTGTTGTTTGCTCTTCCCACAATCTCTTTCCCTGCACCGAGTTATGCTTTCTTTAAAAAAACATTTGCGTTTCACCATAAAGAGGTCCGAAACCCTGCAATTTGCGTTGAAGGGTCAGTTTGTACACACACACAAACACACATATACACACACACACACACAACGCTGCATCACCTTTGTCGATCAGATAGCTCGCGTATGCGAGATAGAGAGGGAGGGAATACATGTTGTAAGACTGACTTTGTTTGTGTGTGTGTGTGTGTGTGTGTGTGTGTGTCTTGGCCCCGATAAGGTAGATAATAATCCATCACGATAATGGAGCTTTAATGGCTGTAGTAAAAATCATCTGCAAGAAACCCTGTGTTTCACACACTCACTCTATTTGAGATTCCCAGAAGCCTCTCTGTCACACACTTACTCACACACTTACACACAGACACACACACACACACACACACACTCAGCTCTTACTTGTCTCTCGGTCACCGGTTGAATTCAAATTCTTTGCCGTCACTTTAATTCCCTCTTAACTATAAATCAAATGCGTGCACGTGTGTCGGTTGAGGCTGCAGCTCGGAGCTCGGAGGGTTTTAGCGTGTCTGAGCGGCTCAGACGACGTGTTGTCAGAACATCTTTTGAGATCCTCCACATGTGGGAAAGCCCTGATTATAGATACTCTAATGTGGCGGATGTGGTTTTGTGTTTAAAAATACATATATGTGTATAATTGCTACATCGATACACATGTGAAACCACAAGAGAAGTCCACCACGCTAATGTACTTACAGTCGAACTCAACGAATTCCACATCGTCTGCGCCGGACACGTGTCGTCTTTTCTTGCCGGCGAGCTTCCGGCCGCCGCGGCCCGGAGGAGGACGTCCCATGAAGCCGAGCCCCCCAGCAGGGCTGCAGATGTGGGCTAACCAGAAGAGCGTGGCCTTCCTGGCAGACGCAGCGGCCCAGACAGATAGAAGATGAATTAGGAGGCGGCGACATGAAGAACTAGCAAAACATTCAAAGTGTTTTTGAAGCCGTGAGTCATTACAGAGCATCCGGCCAGAAGGTGCATCCTCTCAGAATCAGACGCCTGCTTTAAATCACCAAGCCGTACATCCTCCTTATTGATTTCCCTAAACCAGGGGTCGGCAGCTTGTAACACCCAAAGAGCCATTAGGACCCGGTTTCCTCGGAAAAGAAAACACCGGGAGCCGCAATTACTTTTTGACGTCTAAAATTAAGGTACCACTGTATATATTGCTTTTTATTACCTTTACACTTTGTATAAACAAGTGTGCAGTGTGTTGCTTCTGAAATTCACAAAGTATTACGGAGAAAATTAAATTTTATTTATGTAATGAACTCATTTTGAGCTTTGGCCTTTCAGAGCGTGTAGTGGAGCCTTGACCTGAATTTTGAAAATAAATCGGGAAAAAAATCACTGTGTCGGTAAACAATAAAAAATAAATATTTGCAAAATATCTTCTTAAATATTTCTTTTACCTGGTTTATGGGACTTCTGCTGCTGAACTTCTGCGCACAGCATCTGCAAATCAGGACTTTACCGGCCGGCGGGTAAACCGGCTTCCGCCAGTGTGACGTTATTTTGAGCGGCGAAAAATAATAAATATAATTTTATTTAATATTTCAAGATCACAATAATCTTCCAACTTAGAAATAAAAGTTAAAAAAAGGAATTAACACAAATGAAATGCACTTCAATTAAATATTTATCATTTATTTTCCCAAGCCACTCGGAGCCGCGGTGTAAAGGCGAAAGAGCTGCATGGGTTGCCGACCCCTGGGCTAAACAATCAGGAGGCGCGCACTTTTACGTCTTTTAAACGTGGTCTCGCCCCGTCAGGGTCACGCACCGGTCCTTTATCTCCCCCGAATCCCGAACAAACCTTATCTTTACTGCCGTGTTTTTCTGTAAACATGCGCCGCCGTCGGGACGACGGAGGCCGCCGTGTCGCAACGCTTCGCCAAAGGTGAGGATTTAGGGCCCGATAAACCCGGCTTTCGGTGCTTTCGGGGCGACGGACGGGGGAATGTCGCTCGCGAGTGTCATTGAGTGTGTGTGTGTGTGTGTGTGTGTGTGTGTGTGTGTGTGACGGGGCGGTTCCCCGCTGTCTGATGCTAATGGGGCTTGCAAGGCGGGCCGAGTCGTGCCAAACCATGCGCTCGCCTTCGCAGGGAAGGCTGAGCTGTCGAGCCTCATTGCTTCCCTTAACCTCGTCATCCTCTCTCTCTCTTTCTCGGTCGCTCCATCCATCTTTCCTTCCTTTTACCCGGTTATTTTCCTGTCCTACCCTTCATTCTTTCCCCGGCGGTCAACGGCTCTGGCTCCTCGCTCTCGCGTTCCGCGGGTCCGCTTGAATAAAAACGTGCGACTCGAACATGTAAGTGCAGCCCGCGAGACGGCGAAGGATTGTTAAAGGTTGTTAAAGGTTGTTATTTACAAACCAGGGGCAATTTGTCTGCCCGGCAGCGGCAAAGTGGCAGGAATTTAATTTAATAAGACTAAAAAAAAAAAAAGGACTTGAATGAACAAAACTGAAAATTAATTAAAGCGGCGATTTGACTTTCAAAGGTGGCGACCCTTGTATTCTTTTTTTTTTTCCCCTTATTTTCTAGTTTGAGCCCATTTGTGCAGCTTTGAGCCGGAAGGTAACTTCACCACGTGCGACAGCCTTAGCAGATGATCTGTTTTTTTCTTTGGTTTTGTCCCGCGAGGCTCCGTTCCTGGAGCGATCCGTGGAAAAACCCTGGTTTCTGCGCACGCCGGGGATACATTTTAGGTGAAACAAGGGTAGTTTTATTGATTTGATTGGACGGTTTGTCAAGAGAACGCCACGGTTCACCCTCTTTCGGTGACAGGCCGTCATTTCAGCTTCTTCCTCCTTTAATTGCTGAACGTTCTGGAGGATTCGGCTGCTTTAACGCAGCTTTTTCTACCGCGGCGAGGCGCGTTCGTGTGTCTCCGCAAAGCCTCTCGCATTAGACGCCCAGCCGACGCGGAACAATTTTAAAAATCATCATAGCGCATTTTAATCGGTGCGGGGCGACTGCAAATGGGAATTATCGTTCATAAACAAACCGGTGAAAAGAGGTTTGAGGTTCGGGATAAAAGAAACGTCGTCCTTCCTGCTCCAGGATCTTTATTTGTATTCGATCAAACGGGACATTTTTGTTAATCGCCTGCAATATTTGTTACCCGGCGGAGTTTTACACTCGAATAAAATCCTGCCCGGTGCCACTGGGCTCGCTGGCGAGGAGATGAGAGCAGCAGAAAAAAGGTTTTAGATTTAACTGGGAAATATTTGCCAATATATGACCCGGGTCTCCCACACACACACACACACACCAGCTAATGTGAGCTTGTGTTACATGGGTCTTTGAGCGGCGCGCTTATTGATACAGATGTATTGGTCATTAAGTCAGTTAGGTTTGACATCTCGGGCCGAGCGCGGCCAAAGAAAACAACATCAGTGCTCTCGCGGAGAAATGTTCCGCTCTCCACGGGCAGAAAGAACTACATTGTGGTGTTTTCAGATGACGGTCCGATATATATGTCTACGTGTGTGTGTGTGTGTCACCTTAAACATGCCCCAGTGTGTTGCGCCGGGCCGGGAGGGATGGGGAATGCGTGCGCCTTTGCGTGTTTGCTTGACTGACGTCGGATTTCAATCTCTTTAATCTTCCCCAAACCTCAGTCCCGGCATCTTCCCTTTCTGAAGCCGAAGGGCCGCATCCATGTTTTGGGGGGGGAAACACACACACACACACACACACACACACACACACACACACATGTGCTCTGGTGCCAAGCATCACAGGAGGAGATGGCTTCTTGTTTGCGCAGTAAATGCGAAGAAGAAACCAGGAGACATTATGTTAGCTTAGCACGCGGGCTGGAAGAAGGGGTTCGTTCTTAACGCTAAGCCCGCTTTGTTAGCGTGATCCATCCCGCGTCTTTTAACGGCGGCTAAGGCCGAGTGTAAAAGCATCACGTTGTGGGTTTCATGCCTGATTGCGCGCCAGGCTGTTAGCTGGCGGAGAGCATGTCGGCCGGGCGGCCGCGCAGCAGCGGCGACGGCGCTCGCCGTTCGTGCGAAAGAAATTATAGCACGTAATTCCCTGTAAAACCACCACGTGCTGACTGCTGTTTTGGTATAAATTACATGCTAATTATGGATCTTTAGTGGTGCTTGTAGATTAGAAAGAGAAAAAAAAAACGGCCCGGCTCTCATTTTCTGTCTTGGGGAGCCAAGTCGACCAGCTCTTGGCTTCGGCGCTCTCGGCCCGGGAATCGCCGGAGGCCTCGGCTTAAATACAGCGTGTCACAATGTCGTATTGTGTGATGTTTAAATATGTGTCTTTTTATTGCAGGACCGGACACACACACACACACACACACACACACACACACGCACTCTTCTGAACACACTTTTCTGAATCAGTTTGAAAGAAAAAAGAAAACCCCAGAACCGTCCAACTGATGTCTCTGTCCTCTTGTCTTTCAGTTGGAGGCGGAGTTAGCGCTGTGCGAGAGGGAGGGGGCGGAGCTTCAGGAATACGCCAACCAGGTCCTGCAGCAGATCGCCGACCGATGCCCCGACATCTTGGAACAGGTTGTCAACGCGCTGGAGGACAGCTGCTGACACACACACACACACACACACACAGATTCAAAATGGAGAAAGAAGCATTAATGAGCACATGAAGTCAAAAAAGCATGGAACATTTAACCCCCCTTCACACACACACACACACACACACACCAGTCATTACAAGTCCACCCCCCCTCGCACCGATGACTGAGAAGATCCCAGCTCGCTGAAGGGCTGAAGGTGAAGACCTTCTCCTCCTCAGCTCCGGCTCTGCTTTCAGATGTTTCCTCCCCGGAGGTCGGAGGAGTTTTTAGGAAAAGACATTTTTTTCCTCCGATGTCCGACTTCATGGGAAATATTCTTTTTTAGCTCAGTAACTGTTTTCTTTCGCCGTTCCGAAGCCGAGGATCCTGTCAGACACGCTCCGGGGCGGCGGCCCTCCGTCCTCCTCGGGCTTCGGGGTCCGAAACCGGCGAGGATTTTAAAACGACGCACCGTTTCCACCTTGATGACAAAACGGGGAAAGTTTATTTCAACCGCCTTCGCTTCTTCACCGCACCCGCTGATAACTTTTTCACTTTCTCGCTTGCGTTCCTCGCCGCTACGTCTGTCGGTTTGCTCCTCAAAGATTTCGGGAGGTTGGAAGAGACTAAAGCGCAGTTGAGCGCAGGATGGACGGCACCTCGTCGTGCCGCCACGGCGGCGGCGAGCTGAACATTGAATCTGGACATCCTTCGCCACGGCGTCCGGAGCGCCGTCACGAAAACGTCTGGTTCGGTGACAATCATTCTGAGCACCTCCTCTCCCTCACTGGGTTCTTCTTGTGTTCTTTCTTCCAGGGGAAGGGGACGCCATAACAATTATTTTTTCTTGCTTTTCAAAATATATATTGATATATATATCTATATATATATCTATATATATAGATATATATGTATACAAAACACTTCATTGTTTGATTGAAGCCGTGGTCGGTTTTCGTGTTAAATGACGTCGCTAAAGTTTTTGAGTGATTTACAAGGAAACGCAGCAGGAGGTGGCTGCACCGTGAGTGTGTGTATGTGTGTGTGTGTGTGTGTGTGTGTGTGTGTGTCCGCCACCATGTCGAGGTCAAACTGCGCATCATCTAAGGGGATTATGCATTTCATGCCTGACTAATATTTTTACAATCCACCTGAACAAGTGTGTTGGAGCGCCGAATCTGCCATTTAACCCTTTCACGGCCACGTTTTACCCTAACTTTTGTTTTTGTTTTTTATTTTAATCCAAGGAAACTCCTCAACTTTGATTCTGTAAAGTCACCACCGGCGAGATATTCTGTGTGGACGGCGGTGCGTTTGGATACACAGGGTCTTGTGATTAGATTACATTACATTGGATTACACTAGATTTACCTTTCTGTCATTGTACAAGTGCAAGGCAACAAATGCGAACCAGAAGTGCAATAAAGTGACCGTGCAAGACATGCAGGATATGCAGTATGTCAGTATATACTGAAAGTGCAGTATATGCAGCATATACGGTATATGTAGGATATACAGTATATGCAGAATACACAGTATGTGCAGTATGTACAGTGTAAACAGTATATGCAGTATGTACAGTACGTGCAGTATGTGCAGTATATGCAGCATATACGGTTTCTGTAGGATATACAGTATATGCAGAATACACAGTATGTGCAGTATATGCAGTATGTACAGTGTAAACAGTATGTGCAGTATATGCAGAAAAACCAGCATGTGCAGTGTGTGTGGGATAAATAATATACACGTCCATCCACCTGCTGGAAGGAAGGAGTCGAAAGAGCTGAGAAATCACCAGGAAAGAGGAGTTCCTCTGGCCTGAAGAAGTCTAGAACCGGGTCCGGCGAAAACACACCTTTCCGTGAACGGATGCAAACCCGAATTAGTCCCTCCTACGGCGGCGGCGGCGGTTTCCAGCTGAAAATGACGACTGAAAGATTCTCGTAGGTCTGGAATGAAAACGGTAAACCCGCTCTGTCTGACGTCCTTTTTACGCGGGAGAACGTTCTGGAGAAAAGGATCGGCCTCCGATACTCGTTGTGAACTGAATAAAATGATTTTTCTCTGGAAGTTGTGTTTTCTGGCTCGGAGCAGCGTCGCTTCTCCACGACTTCCCTTCTCGCTGCACCATCTCCCAGCCCGGATTCGACGCAGATCTCCAGGAGAACCCGGATCAGGAGGTTCCGCGTTTTATTCGACGGCGTCTTTTCCCTCATCCGTGCGTGCGTGTGTGTGTTTTCGCGTGTGTGTGTGTCGGCCGGCCTCGGACCGGCAGCCGCGTCCACGGGAGGCTAATGAAAGAGAGCGGCAGACACTGGAGCCGCGGGCCTTCGCTACTCCAAGGTCGACCAAAGTTAAAAGTATTTTCATCTCATCCAGACTTGTAATTTACCGATTATTCCTCGTCGTGTCGACCGAATTCGACAACGTTCTTTCCTTCGCTCGCATCTCCGGGAGCTTCTCTCAGATGTTAATTCTGCGACGGGAACGTTCTCCTCCTGCGGGCGAAGGGGCGGCACTTCCGTCTTTGCCAGAAGAAGTTCCGACCCGCCGCCGTGCGATCCACCAGTCTAGACGGACTATTACGCATTTCAAACAACTGCATTCAATGGAAATGAATTACGGTAAATATTAATTGGATTTAAACGCCTTTTTTGAAACCGAACGCGTCAAATCAGGTGTTTTCCGAGATCCGAGGCGTCGCTCGGTGGATGTTTCGCTGACCGGATCCGACTTACGAGCGAGCGGGATCACCATTTGACACCGTCGTGGCCGTCACCGCCACCAGGTGGCGCCGAGAAAATCACGGAAAAAGACGAGAAAAACATGGAAAAACAGAAAAACACGAAGAGATGGAGAAGTTGTTGATGCAGCGGACGAAGATGGGAAGAGTTCGCATTGTACATTTCGCATAGCATTGTAGCATTAAGTGTGCAGGAAGTTAAATAGCACGAAATGACATCTTCGCCACCTCTTTAAGTCAAGTTTATTTCCTTACATTCTTTTTTATTATTATTTTAACATTATTTGTCTTCTAAAAAGGCCGGAACGGATTAAAAGCCTTTCGATTCATTTCAACGGGGTGATTTAATTTGATATAAGAGCTCGGAAACAGCCGATTAAACGCATGTGAGGCGTTACCGTGGAAAAGACAACGGACGGGAGGGAAATGATGAAGTCAGCTGAGATTCCAGCCGCAGGTTCACGTCACAGGAGGCCTCCCTGTCACACACACACACACACACGCTTCCTCTGGGATCTTGCAAATGGCAGCAGCGAGGTGTAATGAAGTGTGAGGCCCGTTCAACTAGAAAACGGACGGCCTTGATCCCCGGACGACCTTTGACCTCTCCCCCGATGAGAAATTTTCCAAGCCGGGATCAGAACGGCGTCCAGCGCCCGTCGGGCTGCTCTTTTGGGTTCGCGCAAATAAAATGTTTTGACACTCCGTGACAGATCATGTGTCGGCGCCCGGATTGGAACGGAAGGAACGGACGGGGCGAAAAAACAGGCGCCGTCACCTGAGTGATGTGATTTAGGACCAAAACGGAAAGAAGAAAGAGACGGGAAGGAGGGAAATAGAAGAAAAAAATCCAAGCAGGTGTGTGTTTGCAGCTTTTTCCTCCTCGGTACCAAGAAACCGGTGTGTGTTTGAGTCAGGCGGGGAAGTTATTTCATCGCCAAAAAAGCCAAGATAGTTGACTTTTAGAGTTTATCATTTCATTTTTTTTATGCACCAAAGCAGAAATTTGTTGTTTCGCCGTCGACGGCGTGTCGAGAGCAGCCGTGACCGGGGAGTTTATTCAGCTTTTATAGCAACCCCTTACATCCTCACACACACACACACACACACACACACACATCTCCAGCTGGCGAGCCGCGGCGGACGTCCCTGCCAAAAATACAACGCTAAGCGATGTCCTCCCGAGTCGGTTGGGGTTTCTCAGATAAGCAGTGTGGAGGCGATGGCGGTTTCCGCGGGGGGATTTTATTACATCTCCTCGCCGGTCGCCTCCTCGGCCCCGGGAGGGAAACTGCGGCCCTGGGAGTCGTTCTGCCGCGTATTTTTGGGCGGAACTGCTCCTTTAAAAGGAGACGCGTCCAACTGTGTTTGTTTTAATGAGCCGGCTTCTTTCCGCGGCGGCCTTCGACGCCCGAATGCGTCTCCGTGCTTTCTGAGCGGGAACCAGATCCCACACATACTGGTGATGAACTGCACGGCGGAGAGGATAAGATGCGTTCAATGCACGCCTGGTCAAAAGCTTCCACAGCGACCGTGTGTGTGTGTGTGTGTGTGTGTGTGTTCTCTAAACACTGCTTAAAAAATAACACATCGTAGATCTGAATGAATGAAATATTCTTATGAAATGCTTTGTTTAATCACAACAATAATCAATGTGAATTATATGTATGAACCCATGGAGGGCTGGATTTGGACTCACACTGAATGAAAGTATAAAAACACACTCCAACTTCCATGGAATAAGAATAAGAATAAGAATAAGAATAACTTTATTTGTCCTTAAAACAAGTCCAAATGAACTTTCCTAAGTTAAGTGGACAGTTTGATTTTAGAGGGATTTTACACAAGTGTGATTGACTTGGAGTTACAAGGTGTTGTTTAAATGTTTCCTTTTATTTTTTCGAGCAGTGTGTATATATATATATATGTGTGTGTGTGTGTGTGTGTGTGTTCTCTATAAGATATATATACTCTGCTTAAAAAATAACACATCTTAGATCTGGATGAATGAAATAATCGTATGAAATACTTTGTTTAATATAAATCACACAACAATAATCAATGGAAATCCCATGTATGAACCCATGGAGGTCTGGATTTGGAGTCGCACTCTGAATGAAAGTGTAAAAACACACTCCAACTTCCATGTTATAAGAATAAGAATAACTTTATTTGTCCTTAAAACAAGTCCAAATGAACTTTCCTAAATGGACCGTTTGATTTTACACAAGTGTGATTGACTTGGAGTTACATTGTGTTGTTTAAGTGTTTCCTTTTATTTTTTTGAGCAGTGTATATATATATATATGTGTGTGTGTGTGTGTGTGTGTGTGTGTGTGTGTGGACGCAGGAAGAGGCAGGCGGAGAAATAAAAAGTGCCTGCGGGGAAGAAGGGAGGGCTGGTTTTGGCTCGGAGACGATGTGGTTTCAATCATCACACATCACATTGCAGATGACGGAAGACAAAAAAAGGAGAGAAACGGGGGGAGGAGAAGGATGGAGGAGAAGGATGGAGGAGAAGGATGGAGGAGAAGGATGGAGGAGAAGGATGGAGGAGAAGGATGGAGGAGAAGAAGGAGAGCTGAGACCCAAAACAAACAGCGTCTCGCACATTCGCGGAGATTCTGAAGGAAAAAGAAAGGAATGAGAGGTGGAGGGATGGAGGGATGGAGGGATGGAGGGATGGAGGGATGGAAGAGACCAGAAGAAGTTAGAAAAGTCCAGAGAAGAAATCAAAACAAGGCGGGACATGAGGAGCTCCTAAGATGAGCTTTTTGTCTCTGACAGTCCAAACATCTGGCTGAAGACCTCCATCCTCCGCTTCATGATCTTCTCGCTCTTCATGCTCCTCTGCACTGTCAGGAGTCACCCGGGGCTTCAGGTCCATCTGGGCTTCAGATGTTCTGGAGATCGAGTGCCACTGAGATGGTTTGGACGTGGCCAGAGGCCAGAGGAGGGACGGTGGAGGTCTGGGTGGAAGGATGCTGAGCTCGGAGGTCTGAGGGAAGACCGGAGATGGAGAGGATGGAGATGCGGAGGAGAAAGTTAGATGATTGTCTGGTGAGACCCCTGAGGGGTTGCTGTCACCATGGCGACCACAGGGGAACCCCCGATTCTCCCGACCGTCTGTGAACGGGAAGACGCGTTCATCTGCGGATCTCCGACCCCCGTCTGGAGGAACCAGATCTTCTCGCCCCGCCCGGGACGCAGATGTGGGATCTCCCTCCTCCTCCGACAGGAACGTCTGGTGTCCACGTGGACCTCTGGTGGATCTCTGGTTCCAGGAGGCCCCCAGACCAACATCTGGCTCCCTTAGAGGTTCTCCGTGGCCTCAGAAGGAACCCGGACTTTGGGAATCAGAAGGTCGATTCCCGGCTCATCAGTGGAGACCATCTAGTACGGGATCCCGTGTCAATCGGATCTCCTGGTCTGTGAACAGACCTGGAGGTCCACCTTCACCCAGACCTTCAAGCAACCGCACGCAGACATGCTAACGCTGTCAAGCATCTGCCACACTCGCCGTCAGGACGGCTCAAGGATCCCAGACCTTCCAGGAGGAACGAGGTGGAGAAACATCTGGTCTCCACCACACCTGGAACTTCTCCTGAGCAGCTTGCTGAGGTTTCCCTCCAAAGCAAACATCAGAGTGAGAAGGTGAATCCAGGACAGGAGGACGGATGGATGAACACACACACACACACACACACACACACACACACACACACACACACACACACACACACACACACACACACACAGACCCTGCGGATTCACGTCCCACTCCTGATGCGCGTCCCCGCGTCCTCTCAATGCGCGTCCCCGCCGCCTTATTCAGAAAACCTCCCGCGCTTCGATGCTATTCCTTTTTTTTTTTTAATTTTCTTTTTTTTTTTTTTAATCTCATCTGAGTTTCTCTCCACGTAGAACTTTGCAGGACACCTCCACGCAGGACACTTCCACGCAGGAGACCTCCACGCCTCTTCCTCCTCCTCCCCCTATCGGTGTCTCTCCGTGCGTAAAGACCTGCAGCACGTCTGGAAAGTTGTGGAGAAATCTCACTCAAGTCCACGCCACACCTGTTGCTGAGGACGCACACACTCACACACACACACACACACACACACGCACGGAAGTCACGCGTTTGTTGTTCGAGGAGGAGGAAGGGAAGGAGGAGAAGAAGGAGGAGGAAGAGGAGCTGACAGGTCCTCGCCGCCTTCGCCTTCATCCCCCCTTTTGTGTCGGACCGCCGGGACTCAGACGTGCGTGGAACCGCGAACCGGAGCCCTACACGCACAACTTTTTGTTTATTTCCACGCCGAAGCCCGCGGTGGACGAGAAGATCCCGTGGAAAGGAGAGAAGCTCCGGACGGACGGACGGACGGACGCGGAGTCCCACGGAAAGTTTCCCTCCGCCGAGCAGCAGTGGAACCCACGGACACAAGGTAACACGCACAACGGCGTGGAAGGAAACAGCTAGAAAGTGGAATATCTACTTTATTCCACTTTATTTTAAGTTCGGGCTGCAGCTGCGGCGCGTCCTGGATAGTTTGGCCAAACTTCACACCTCCAGAGCTCCGGAGCTCCGGAGCTTCACGGTCCTTCCAGGAGGCGCAGGTTTAACGTCGTGTGCGCGCAAAAAAGTTTATTTCTTGTTGTTTTTTGTTGTTTTTTCTCCCCCCAAATGACTGTGTGTGTGTGTGTGTGGGTGTGTGTGTGTGTCGGGTGAAGGCTCCTCTCTCCCTGCGGTGGAGAGCTGGGACTATTTTGGGCGGAAAAGTTGCACAAATGTTTCTCTCAGTGCAGAAAAGTCTAGGAACCCGTCCTGGAGCTCCAGCTTGGAGATCCGGACGAGGAGGAGGGGGTTTATGATAAACAGTCGGATAAAACACCTCAGCGCCGGGAATCTGTGTGTGTGTGTGTGTGTGTGGAGGTCAAAGGTCGTCGACCGGTGTCGCGGAGCACGGAGGTTAAACGTCATTGTTTCCACGTAGCGATCTGAGGCATCTGAGGCCGACACCTTCTGATGTTCTCCTGGTTTTGGAGATGTTTTGGACGTGTGGCGAGCAGGAACGGCGAGGGACGCCGTCTCCGTTCTGACGTCTCCTTTTTCCTGCACTTTCATGGTCTAAAGTCTGAAACTGGGATGAGTTGTGGCGGATGGTCACACTGATAAACCCCACAGTAGCAGCTCTAGTGTGTGTGTGTGTGTGTGTGTGTGTGTGTGTGTGTGTGTGGGGCAGGTAGATATGTCAGGTAGAGGTGGTGAAAAGCGTTGCTGTCGACAGGTGTGCCGTCAGAGAGCGATTATTTCTCCTCTTCCTTCCTCTGCGCCTGCAGAGGCCACGTCTGCTCTGTCGCCGCTTCGCTCAGCCTCTTATTTTATTCTTATTTATGTGCCGTGGAGCACACACACACACACACACACACACATGCACACATTGTATAATGAACATGTCAGCCCTTTTAGTGAAAAAACTACAAAAATGGCCGCCGTAATCCTCTTCATGTCCCGAAACACAATAAGTGTCACGTTAAAACCAGGAGTTCATCTTTCCAACCCTTTGGTCTGCTCCTCGTCCTCCAGCTGAGAAGAAGACCTTCTTCTTCTGAGGTGCAGCTGGGGGGTCCTGTGCCTCCGGGGTCGGCAATTAGGAGTGTGTGTGTGTGTGTGCGCGTGTGTGTGTGTGTCTATTTCTGCACCATTGAGAAGATGTGATGTCTGCAAGCATCAATGAACACTTGAGATCCTTCCTCTGTGTGTGTGTGTGTGTGTGTGTGTGTGTGTGTGTGTGTGTGTGTGTGTGTGTGTGTGTGTGTGTGTGTGTGTGAGACCTGTGCTCAGACACAATGGATGTCTTTTCATTTAAAAGTAAGGAGAGTTTTTTGGGGTTGAAGTTTTTCTAGCCTGCTGTCTGAAGTGGGAGAAATCAGCATCAGAATGGGTCATGCGTGTGTGTGTGTGTGTGTGTGTGTGTGTGTGTGTGTGTCTGAGATGTGTTTGGTCTCACACAAACACACACACACACACACACACACACACACACCTCCCCCCTGCTGAGGGCGGTGGGTTTGAAGAGGACATCCACTTCAGTTGAAGAGCCGGCGTTTGAAACGATGGCTTCTGATTGGTCTATTCAGTCCAGGAAATTCTTCCCAGGAAGCTTAATGATAGCGTCCATCGTGACCCTTCCCCCCCTCCCGGTGCGCGTGTGTGTGTGTGTGTGTGTGGTCACTGACTTTGCATCCCTTCAGTGTCTTCTGAGATGATCTGAAGGTTCATGTTGGATGAGATACGTCTGTTCTGCAGCTTCTTCCACAACAGGTGTTTTGGGTAAAACAGGTCACGTGCAAATGCTGTTTCAGGATGTCTGAGCTTGTAGCTGAACAGAGACCGCGCCGCTAACATGCTAACATGCTAACATTTTTAGCCTCAGCTACGCTACATATTCGCTAATCAGGAGAGCCTTCATTTCACACGGCGTCTCGAAGTTCAGCACCAAACACTCCTGGAGCCGCTGCAAAACAAACCAGAGCAGGTTAACTGGACTCAGGAATAAGCAGTTTCATATATATATATGTGTGTGTGTGTGTGTGTGTGTGTGTGTGTGTTGAAGATGCACGCGTGAGTCATTATGGTCAGTGTGTGTGCGCTTAGAATGTGACCCTGCGGTGTTTGTCACAGTGTCTGCGTTTTTTCTCAGCCTCCTCTGCTTGCAGGTGTGTGTGTGTGTGTGTGTGTGTGTGTGTGTGTGTGTGTGTGTGTGTGTCTAGGCCAGCGGTTCAAGGCTATGCAGTGATGTCATGGAGGTGGCAGGGTGGGGTGACGTGGGGTTTAGAGGTTGGCAGCGCTCCTGATTCTGGCAGCCCTCAGAATGTGTCTGACCAGTAAAAATGTCCGTGTGTGTTTATGTGTGTGTGTGTGTGTGTGTGTGTGTGTGGATCTGGTCGGCGGTGACGGTGACCATCTCTATGCGACTGGTGTCCCAGTGCTTATTGTAGATGTGGTTTATTGGACACTTTATGTAGCCGGAGGCTGTCATTGTGCAGGCGGCCCTCCGACCGAAGCGCCGCAAACCGCCTGATTTGCATGAAAGCTGCTGATGATGATGATTCTCTGCAGATTCGACCCGAAGCCGCCGTTCGCACAGTCGACCTTGGCGTTCGCGTTCACCCGCGTTTGAACGCCGTTGCTTTGGAAATGAGCTTTTTTTTTTTTCTATTTTTATTTGTCGTCGGTGGAAAAACTAGGTCAACGGTCACCCGCTGTTATCGATCGGTTCACACGTGGACGCTTTTAGAAGAACGACAGGCTTTGAGACGAGAAGAAACCCAAAACGCTCGCTTAGTAACTGCCGATAAAAAGGTAGAAAAGGTGGTTTAATGTGAATAACTTTTCTTTTTGGCTCGACGGAGACGCACACGCAAACGTGGTTTCCTGCAGCGCCGGTCAAACCGTCAACGGCACACCTACGCCGGAGCGCCAACACACACACACACACACAAACGCGCTCCAGGAAAAATCTAGCGCCCAACGTGGGGCTCGAACCCACGACCCTGAGATTAAGAGTCTCATGCTCTACCGACTGAGCTAGCCGGGCAGCTGCTAGCATTAGCAATAGCAGCGCAACCGGGGTAGCATGTGTTGGCAACTGGTGGTTCTTTGATTGTTCTGTGGCTTTTGAAAATAACGAATATTTAATTTAAATATATCTTATTTTAGTTCAATCATTTTTTGTTGAATTATAATTTTTTTTTTTTATAATTTTCCCCCAATTGTCCCTCTGGGACAAATTAAGTTTTTCAGATTCTGAAGATAATGGCACTCTTGAAACATCTAAATAAAATGCGTTTCAATATTTTTGTTGTTCTTAATAAGCGACACGACAGCACACAGAGGACGTTGGTTTGCTGTCGGTGGATAATTTAAGTTTAATTGTTTTTTTTTTGTTGTCATAAATACATTGAGGAAATTGCGGAAATGTAATTTTCTTTGGATTTGTTCATTAATCTAAAACAAAAATAATAATTAATTAATTTAATTTAAAAAAATGCAAAATGTAAAAAAAAAAAAAAACATGTGATAATTCATTTTAAATTTCAAAAGGGTCAAAATGGGTCTTTGAGTGCTAAATGTTGCCGACCGCTGAGTTATTGTGTCAATAAATATGAATATCAATATAAATAGGGAAACAATTATAAAATAGCAAAAGACATTCCCAAATAAATCGACAGATGGAGGGAACAACAACATCAAAGAAAAGAATGGAGAGAAAAAAGACAGTAAGGGTGAAAATAAACAACCAAAATTAAACAGCAACATAAACAGAGTGACAATACCAATGATAAAAATAAAATAAATCAACAAAAATAAGCAGGAGGGGAAAGGATGAAGAGTTCTGGCATCACACATGTGAATGGGTGAAGTTGTGGTAGCACAGATGTACCGGCCAGTCTTGGAGTGTGTGTGTGTGTGTGTGTGTGTGTGAGATCACCCGCCGATCCCCGCAGGACGGTGACGCATCTCAACGTTTTAAAAACCCGCCTCCTCCTGCTCTCGGGGGCATTTGCTGACATATTTTACGGCCTCCCCGGTGAGCTGCCGCTGCAGGTCTGAACCGCTGGAGCTCCAGCAGCTCCACAGGCAGAGGAGCGAAGGTATGTCCCGCGGCTCGGCGCCAGCGCAGGTGCTGCAGATTTGTAAGTACAGGTCTCCT